>NC_092380.1:111043199-111366001 GCF_030028105.1 Mobula birostris
TATATCTTACACTTTTTATGTTTTATGGATACTCAAGAGAGGGCTCAAATTTATAATGAGTTTTGATAGGATAAGGAGAGGCTGTTTCCATTGGGATGAGACCCAGGGACCAGAGAGCAGAGAAATCTGTGAAAATTGGCAGAGAAGCCAAGGACAGAGAGGAGAAAAACTATTTCTGCTCAGTGAGTTGCCTGATCTGGAACAGTGGAAAGGTATTGGAAACAGATTCAGCAAGATCACTGAAAAGCCAGTTAGATACGAGGCCTTGGCCTGATTTTCTTATGTGTTGAGCAACATGACGATAAACCTACTAGAGTATAGCCAAGTGTGAGTCAATCCTCCCCAGATATGACACCATTATTCCTATGGTTTTCCAGAATTAAGTGTGGCTCTCTTCTCTTGCTTTCATTGCCAGCATATATAGTTTTGTACAAATGTGTTTCTGTCTGAAAAACGTTGCACTTGTCTCACACTTCCAAAAGAAAATGTAATATTTCTAGTGATATAGCTCCTTGAGAAGTCGACATCCACATGTGATCTCTCACGGGATTAATCTTTAACGAGACTCAATATCTAACAGTTGTATCAGTGTGCTGGCTCTTCAAATCTACTCTTCAAATTGCCAGCCAATTAACCAAATCAAACTGGGAGCTCGTTGCATCTTCCTCACAGTTCAAGATCGCAAATGTTATATCTGATGTGGGTGAGATAATTGGATGATATACAGTGATGGCTGATTCAGATTGGGCTCCAGCACAGATGGCAGAGTTTGCTGGAAAGAGGGTAAATTTTTAAAATAATCTGCCTTCTGATATTGACTCTCACCAAGACCTGATGAATATTTTTTATTTATTTTATTTAGGGATAAAACGCAGAGCAAGCCCTTCTAATCCAACCTACCACCCTGCCCAACAACCCATCAATTTAAACCCAGATGGAGGAAAGTATAGGCGAAATCCTAGAGATAAGTTTTTTTACACGGTGGTAAATGCATAGAGCACCCTGCCAAGGGAGGTGGTAGAGGCAAATACATTTAGGACTGTTAAGAAACTCTTAGATAGGCACATGGATGATAGAAAAAAAATGAGGGTTATGCAGGAGAGAATATTTAGATTGATCTCAGAGTAGGTTAAAGGTTGGGACAACATTGTGGGCCGATGGGCCTGTACTGTGCTGTAATGTTCGATATTTATGTTCTTATCAATTCAAAACTGATTCCAGTTTTTTTCCTTCTCATAGGCACTCTGCAAAAGTTCTAACTTCATCAATTGTCTTTCTGTCTCCTAACAGTTCTGTATCAATTCCAAACTAAGACCAGACCCTTGCCCCAATCTCCATCCATAGTATTCCATCAATCTGAAGTGACTCTGCATTCATTCTGCCCTCTGCTTTCTGTTAATCCCAAACAAGTTCCACTGCTCCACTCTCTCGCCATCACTGTGTACCCACCCTACACTTATTTCACTGGCATACTTTTCACCACCTTCCTGCATCCTAAACAATCCAGCTCCCTTGTTGTCTCCACACATTGCTGTACCATTCCCAAACAATCCTAATGTCCCGTTCTCTCCCTCACCATCCAAACGAATTTGTATCGACCTAAGCTAACGTGGCATTACTGAGGATCCTCACCACCAGGGACATGCCTTCTTCTCTTTGCTGCCATTGGTGAGGAGGTGCAGGAGCCTGAAGACCCATATTCAGTCTTAGGAACATCATTTTCCCCTATACTACCAGATTTATGAACAGTCCATAAACCCATGGCCACTACCTTGCTGTTCCTCCTTCGCACTGTTTATATAGATATCAAAGATTTATTCATGTATTTATTATTTTTTGTTTCTAGAATTTACTTCTTTTTCTATTTACTTGTTTATTTATGTTGCATTATCTTTTCCAAAATTCAAAGTTCAAAGTAAATTTATTATCAAAGTATATATATGCCACCATGTACAACGCTGAGATTCATTTTCTTGTGAGCATACTCGATGAATTCAAAATAGAATAATAATCATAATAGAATCAATAAAAGACTAACTTGGGCAGTCAACCAGTGTGCAAAAGACAGCAAACTGTGCAAATACTAAAAGAAAGAAATAATAACAGTAATAAATAAATATTGAGAACATGAGATGAAGAGTCATTGAAAGTGAGTCTATAGGTTGTGAGAACATTTCAATGAATGGGCAAATGAAGTTGAGTGAAGTTATCCCATTTGGTTCAAGAGCCTGGTGGTTGAGAGGTAATAAATGTTACGTGTTTATTCTACATTTTGGAATGGTGTAAATACTCCGGCAGCCAAATCAGCAGCAGGAGCAGGCCACAGCGATGAGGTTTCTCACAGTCGGCAACGCTTGTTTGAAAGTACAGAAGGGCAAGTGGGGTAGCAATTGTTGGGGGTAGGCCAGGAGTAAGAGGAGTGTCAGGCTTTGGCTTGAAAGAGGGTTTGGCTGCGGGTAAGCTTCTGCTAAGGTTCTGTTTTTTCTCTTATTGCACCTAGTGTAGTAAATAGCCATTGTATGTTCTTCATGCCGGATGCTGGAGTCCTGGGAGACCCAGTGTCTACCGGGGAACTACACCTGCATGAAGTGCGTCCGGCTGCAGCTCCTTGAAGACCGTGTTAGGGATCTGAAGCAGCAGCTGGATGACCTTCTGCTTGTACAGGAGAGTGAGGAGATAATTGATCAGAGTTTCCAGGAAGTAGTCACCCCGGAGTTGCAGGAGGCGAGTAGCTGGGTGACTTTCAGGAGGAATGGAAATGTGAATAGGCCTTAGAGCAGAGCACCCCTGTGACCATTCCTCTCAATGATAAGCTTATTATTTTGGATACTGCTATGGGGGAGGACCTCCCAGGGGAATGCCAAGGAGACCGGGTTACTGGCCCTGAGCATGGGTTCATGGTGCAGAAGCGAAGAAGGGAGAAGGGGGGAGCGGTAGTGATAGGGGACTCAATAGTCAGAGTGTTGGCGCGTGGCCAAGTGGTTAAGGCATTCATCTAGTGACCTGAAGGTCGCGAGTTCGAGTCTTGGCTGAGGTGACGTGTTGTGTCCTTGAGCAAGGCACTTAACCACACATTGCTCTGCGACGACACCGGTGCCAAGCTGTATGGGTCCTAATACCCTTCCCTTGGACAACATCAGAGGCGTGGAGAGGGGAGACTTGCAGCATGGGCAACTGCCGGTCTTCCATACAACCTTGACCAGGCCTGCGCCCTGGAAACCTTCCAAGGCGCAAATCTATGGTATCATTAGACTAATGGACGCCTAAAAAAAAAAGTCAGAGGAACAGACAGGAGATTCTGTAGATGTGAATGGGACACTCGGATAATATGCTGCCTCCCAGGTGCCAGGGTCAGGGACATCTCGGATCGCATCCACAGAACTTTGGAGGGGCAGGAGAGCAGTCAGATGTCTTGGTACCTATTGGTACCAATGACATAGGAAAGAAAAGCAAAGAGGTCCTAAAGATTAAGATGGAGAGTGACATAGTTAATTCAGAAACAAAGGTTCTGAACTTAAAGAGGGGTAACTTTGAAGGTATGAGATGTGAATTAGCTAAGATAGACTGGCAAATGACACTTAAAGGATTGACAGTGGATATGCAATGGCAAGCAAGAATAAACCAGGGAAGGTAGTGCACCCATGGCTGACAAGGGAAATTAGGGATAGTATCAATTCCAAAGAAGAAACATACAAATTATCCAGAAAAAGCGGCACACCTGTGGACTGGGAGAAATTCAGAGTTCAGCAGAGGAGGACAAAGGGTTTAATTAGGAAGGGGAAAAAAGATTATGAGAGAAAACTGGCAGGGAACATAAAAACTGACTGTAAAAGCTTTTATAGATATGTGAAAAGAAAAAGATTGGTTAAGACAAATGTAGGTCCCCTACAGACAGAAACAGGTGAATTGATCATGGGGAACAAGGACATGGCAGACCAATTGAATAACTACTTTGGTTCTGTCTTCACTAAGGAGGACATAAATAATCTTCTGGAAATAGTAGAGGACCGAGGATCTAGTGAGGTGGAGGAACTGAGGGAAATACATGTTAGTAGGGAAGTGGTGTTAGGTAAATTGAAGGGATTAAAGGCAGATAAATCCCCAGGGCCAGATGGTCTGCATCCCAGAGTGCTTAAGGAAATAACCCAAGAAATAGTGGATGCATTAGCGATAATTTTTCAAAACTCTTTAGATTCTGGATTAGTTCCTGAGGATTGGAGGGTGGCTAATGTAACCCTGCTTTTTTAAAAAAAAGGGAGAGAGAAACCGGGGAATTATAGACTGATTAGCCTGACATCGGTGGTGGGGAAAATGCGAGAGTGAGTTATCAAAGATGTGATAACAGCACATTTGGAAAGCGGTGAAATCATCGGACAAAGTCAGCATGGATTTGTGAAAAGAAAATCATGTCTGACGAATCTTATAGAATTTTTTGAGGATGTATCTAGTAGAGTGGATAGGGGAGAACCAGTGGAGGAGGTATATTTGGATTTTCAAAAGGCTTTTGACAAGGTCCCACGCAGGAGATTAGTGTGCAAACTTAAAGCGCACGGTATTGGGGGTATGGTATTGATGTGGATAGAGAATTGGTTGGCAGACAGGAAGCAAAGAGTGGGAATAAACGGGACCTTTTCAGAATGGCAGGCGGTGACTAGTGGGGTACCGCAAGGCTCAATGCTGGGACCCCAGTTGTTTACAATCTATATTAATGATTTAGACGAGGGAATTAAATGCAAGTTAATCTCCAAGTTTGCGGATGACACGAAGCTGTGCGGGAGTGTTAGCTGTGAGGAGGATGCTAAGAGGATGCAGGGTGACTTGGATAGGTTAGGTGAGTGGGCAAATTCATGGCAGATGCAATTTAATGTGAATAAATGTGAGGTTATCTACTTTGGTGGCAAGAACAGGAAAACAGATTATTATCTGAATGGTGACCGATTAGGAAAAGGGGAGGTGCAACGAGACCTGGGTGTTATTACACACCAGTCATTGAAAGTGGGCATGCAGGTACAGCAGGCGGTGAAAAAGGCGAATGGTATGCTGGCATTTATAGCGAGAGGATTTGAGTACAGGAGCAGGGAGGTACTACTGCAGTTGTACAAGGCCTGGGTGAGACCATACCTGGAGTATTGTGTGCAGTTTTGGTCCCCTAATCTGAGGAAAGACATTCTTTCCATAGAGGGAGTACAAAGAAGGTTCACCAGATTGATTCCTGGGATGGCAGAACTTTCATATAATGAAAGACTGGATCGCCTAGGCTTATACTTGTTGGAATTTAGAAGATTGAGGGGGGATCTGATTGAAACGTATAAAGTCCTAAAGGGATTGGACAGGCTAGATGCAGGAAGATTGTTCCCGATGTTGGGGAAGTCCAGAACGAGGGGTCACAGTTTAAGGATAAAGGGGAAGCCTTTTTAGGACCGAGATGAGTAAAATCTTCTTCACACAGAGAGTGATGAATCTGTGGAATTCTCTGCCACAGAAAACAGTTGAGGCCAGTTCATTGGCTATATTTAAGAGTTAGATATGGCCCTTGTGGCTAAGGGGATCAGGGAGTATGGAGAGAAAGCAGGTACAGGGTTCTGAGTTGGATGATCAGCCATGGTCATACTGAATGGCAGTGCAGGCTTGATGGGCTGAATGACCTACTTGTGCACCTATTTTCTATGTTTCTATGTTTCTAAAAAGAGAATCTAGAGAGCTAGGTAGAAAGCTGAGAAGCAGGACCTCTGGGGTAGTACTTTCTGGATTGTCACCTGTGCCACATGACAGTGAGGGAAGAAACTAGATGATTTGGCAATTAATGCGTGGCTGAGAAGTTGCTGCAGAGGTCAGGCCTTCAGGTTCTGGATCATTGGGATCTCTTCTGGGGGAGGTATGACCTGTACAAAAGTGACAGGTCGTACGTGAACCCAAGGGGGACCAATATTCTCGTGGGCAGGTTTGTTAGAGCTGTTGGGGAGGGTTTAAACTAATTTGGCAGGGGCGTAGGAACTGGAGTGAAGGGACTCAGAATTGGACGGATGGTAATAAAGCAAAGATAGCAGCAGTCAGACTCTCAGGAAGGGCAGTCAGATGATAGGACAAAGTTACAGCCAGCAGGGTGAGTATCGATGCATTAGGGATGCAGAATCAAAAAGGGTAGCAAATACAGCACTCAAAGTGTTATATTTCAATGCACGGAGTAGAAGAAATAAGGTGGATGATCTTGTTGCACTTTTACAGATTGTTGGGTATGATGTGGCCATCGCTGGATCATGGCTGAAGGGTGGTTGTAGTTGGGAGCTGAATGTCCAAGGTTACATGGTGTATCAGAGGGATAGGAAGGTAGACAGATGGAGTGGTGTGGTTCTGCTGGTAAAGAGTGACATCAAATCATCAGAAAGATGTGACATAGGATTGGAAGATGTTGAATCCTTGTGGGTTGAGTTAAGAAACTGAAAGGGTAAAAGAACTCTGATGGTAGATATATACAGGCCTTCCAACAGTAGCTGGAATGTGGACCACAGGTTACAACAGGAAATAGAAAAGGCATGTCAAAAGGGCAATGTTATGGTAGTCATGGGAGATTTCAACATAAGACCAAATTCCACAGATTTACCACCCCCTGACTAAAGTAGTTTCTCCACATTTCCTTTCTAAATGGACGTCCTTCAATCCTGAAGTCATGCCCTCTTATACTAGACTCCCCTACCATGGGAAATAACTTGCTATATCTAATTTGTTCAGGCCTTTGAACATGCAGGTTGATTGAGATAATCAGGTTGGTAATGAATCTCAAGAGAGTGAGTTTGTTGAATGCCTGTGAAATGGCTTTTTTAGAGCTGGTTGTCAGTGAACCTTACTCGGGGATCAGCTAAACTGGATTGGGTATTATGCAATGAACCAGAGGTGATTAGAAAGATTTAGGTAAAGTAACCCTTAGGAGACAGTGATCACAATATGATTGAGTTCAATTTGAAATTTGATAGGGAGAGAGTAAAATCTGATGTAGAAGTATTTCAGTGGAGTAAAGGAAATTACAGTGTTATGAGAGAAGAGTTAGCCAAAGTAAATTGGAAGGAGATGCTGGCAGGGATGACAGCAGAGCAGCAATGGCGTGAGATTTTGGGAAAAAATGAGGAAGATTCAGTATAGACGTATTCCAGAAACGAAGAAACCATCAAGTGGCAAAATTGTACAACCATGGCTGACAAGGGAAGTCAAAACTAATGTAAAAGCAAAAGAAAAGGCATACAACAAAGCAAAAATTAGTGGGAATTTAGAGGATTGGGAAGCTTTTAAAAACCTACAGAGAACAAAAAGAATCATTAGGAGGGAAATGATGAAATATGAAAGCAAGCTAGCAAATAATTTCAAAGTGGAGAGTAAAATCTTTTATAAGTATATACAAAATAAAAGAGAGATAAGAGTGGGTATAGGACCACTAGAAAATGAGGCCGGAGAAATAATAATGTGGCACAAGAAGATGGCAGATAGAACTATATGAGTATTTTGCATCAGCCTTCACCGTGGAAGGCACTAGCAGTGTGCCAGATGTTGAAGGGTGTGAGGGAAGAGAAGTGAGTACAGTTACTATTGCAGTTACTCAAAAGGCTGAAGGATCTAAAGGTATGTAAGTCACCCGGACCAGATAAACTGCACTGTAGGGTTCTGAAAGAGGTAGCGGTAGGGAAACTGGTAGAGAAGTAATGATCTTTCAAAAATCATTGGAATCTGGCATGGTGCCAGACGATTGGAAAGTTGCAAATGTCACTCCACTCTTTAAGAAAGGAGGAAGGCAGCAGAAAGGAAATTATAGACCAGTTAGCCCGACCTCAGTGGTGGGGAGGACGTTGGAGTCAATTGTTAAGGATGAGGTTATGGACTACTTGGTAGAAGAAATAAATGTGCAGACTATTTTCTAAACAGGGAGAAAATCCAAAAATTTGAGATAACGTGCAGGTAGAATCAGTGGTGAGGAAGGCAAATGCAATCTTAGCAATCATTTCAAGAGGTCTAGAATACAGGAACTGGAATGTGATGTTGAGAGTTTATAAGTTACTGGTGAGTCCTCACCTTGAGTATTGTGAACAGTTTTTGGCTCCATATGTAAGAAAGGATGTGCTGGCATCGGAGAGGGTTCAGAGGAGGATCACAAGAATGATTCTGGGAATGAGAAGGTTACCAAATGAGGAACGTTTGATGGCTGTGGGTCTGTACTCACTGGAATTTAGAAGGATGAGGGGGGGATCTCATTGAAACCTTTCAAACGTTGAAAGAGCTAGACAGAGTAGATGTGGAAAAGACATTTCCCTAGATAGGGGAGTTTAGGACAAGAGAGCGCAGCCTCAGGACAGAGACGCATCAATTTAAAGCGGAGCTACAGAGAAATTTCTTTAGCCAAAGGATGGTGAATTTGTGGAATTTGTTACCACAGGCAGCTGAAGAGGTCAGGTTTTTGGGTGTATTTAAGGCAGAGTTTGATGGGTTCTTGATTGGACGTGGCATCGAAGGTTGCAGGGAGAAGGCCGGGGAGTGGAGCTGGGGAGAGGGAAAAGGATCAGCGTGATTGAGTGGTACAGCAGACTCAATAGGCCAAGTGGCCTAATTCTGCTCCTATGTCTTATGGTCTTATGGTCTTATAGTGTCAGGGTGGAGATATATCTCTACCAAAGGAAGTGTAAGGTGCTTCTTCCTCCACTGGTCTGGAGGTCACCCTTGGGCAAAGTGTAACATCTGCTTAGCTCCCTGATCAGGGTAACAAAACCATGGGAGCGGGTGGTGGATGGTCGTATGAGCAGTTGGAGCACATCACAAGTCCTGGTTATGTGACCACTGACGCCAAGCAGACAATCTCTGAAGGGTATTGATAATGGCTGGGGTCCACCATCTTGTTACGAAGCTGTCCAGAAGAAAGCAATGGCAAACCACTTCTGTCAAACAATCATGGTCATGAGATCATGATTGCCTGTCTCATACAGCATGGTGCATAATGGTGATGATAGTACGTTTTATATCTTGCTCTGTACTATTCACAAAGCAACAAATTCCATGACAGTCATGTTAGTGATAATAAAGCAGATGCTGATCCTGGTATATACTGTATATTATACAGGACAGTAAAGAAAATTAGGGCTGTGCAAAAACAGCTTTAGTACAAATGCACAAGCAGATACAAGTCCACAGCAGAGAAAGAGGTAATATGTCGTGTTCCATTGCTAGAGTTGTGCATGTTTGTTCAAGAACCTGATAGGGGTAGGAAAACAGCTGTTCTTGAACCTGGTGGTGTGGGACCCAGCCTCCTGCCTGAAGAGGACATGACCCGGGTGATGTCTGTATTTCTATTCCTGGTATGTAGGCAGAGACCAAAGATCGCAGCAGGACCAAGCTGTATGGTCAAGGGAAGCAGAGGAGCACTTACAGGAGTGCTTTGATTTGGTGAACTGGACAATATTCAGAGATTCATCTTCAAATCTGAATAAATATGCTATAGTTGTCACCGACTTCATCAAGACCTGCTTGGATGAGTGTGTGTATTTGAGAACATGTTGGGCATACCCAAACCAAAGGCCACAGATGAGCCAGAAGATTCATAATCTGCTGCAGGCTAGATTTGTGGCATTCAAGGCCAGTGATCCAACCCTTTACAAGCCTAGATATGACCTATGGAAGGCTATTTTCAGAGTGAAAAAAAACTCCAGTTGAAATTAGAGAAATAACTGGATGCATGTGAGCTCTCACAGGGTTTACAGGCCATTACTTCCTACAAGGTTAAACCTAACACCATGTATGGCTGTGATGTTCCCTCCCAGATGAACTCAACACCTTTTATACACACTTTGAAAGGGAAAATAAAACTACACCTGTGTAAATCCCTGTAGCATATGGTGACCCTGTAATCTCTGTCTCAGTAGTTGACATCAGAACAGGTTTCATGACCGGGAACCCTGACAAAGCTGATGGTGTACATGGTGGGGCACTAAGGATCCATGTTATCCAAGGATGCAGTGCCATTTTTAGAAGCTTTCTCTGCTGGGGAAAGCTCTGTATGTGTGGGACTGGTCTGTGTCCACCACTGTCACATTACATGGTGATTATCTGGCACCGTGGACACATTTTCAAGGACTCAACTACTCATAATCAATATTATTTATTATTTTGTGTTTTTTTGTATTTGCATTGGTTGTTATCTCATCTTTGTGTGTAGTGTTTCATTGACTCTATTGTATTTCTTTGTTTTCACTGTGAACGCCCACAAGAAAATGAAAATATGGGTTGTAAATGGTGACACTTTGATAATAAATTTACTTTGAACTTTGAAATTTGATCACCTATTAGTCCACTTCCTGAACATTGGTCTGTTGTAAATGACTCACCTGCTGATGCCTCTAACTCCTTCCACCCTCTGGTGGGCGAGTATTCTATCGGAAGTCCCATGGAAAATACTCCATGTGGAGTTTAGGGCCGGTGTCTGTGACACTTAGAATTGGCCTTCAGAAGGTTTGTAAAGATCTGAGGGCATCAGCAAGGTTTTCTCCCATGTTGATGCACCGACATTGAACTCCGTGACAATAACTATAAAACCAGTGGTGTATGAACCGTGGGATTCAGAAAGGAATAATAACTCCGATTGGGAATTCCGGAGAATGTTGAGTGTTCAGAATATGTTCCCTGAAGGTGATTGAAAAGGGCAGTAAAGTGTTGTTAAAGGGAACATCATACAGCACAGCACAGGAAAGGGCACTTACACTCACATTAGTCTGTGAGACTAATGAATACCCTGCCACCACCGAGGTCTCGTCACTAGGGCAGTGAACTGTTTGCTGTTGACTTCTTACCTGTGCTGCGCATTTCACAGGCATCTTGAATTATATTTATTAACTTATTTCTGGTAATATTTTGTTTTATGTTCAGTGTATGATAGATGTATTGTGGGTGTGGATGCACTGTTGTCCAGAGGAATATTGTTTCATCTGGTTGTATGTATATGTAGACACACAGAACTAAATCACTGTATGTATTGTATATATCCAGTCAAATGGCAATAAACTTGAAGCTGAACTTGAATGTTGTATCAAACTAATTCAACTAGTAGATTGAGATTCAGATTTAGAATTAGATTTATTTATCACACATACACTGAAACATAGAGTGAAATGTGTCATTTTCATTAACAACCAGAACACGCAAGGAAGTGCCGAGGGCAGCCTGCCCATTCTGGTGCCAACGTAGCGTGCCCACAACGCTCAGCAGAACATCACTGGACCGAACAGAACAGAACGTAGCAAGCAACAAAACGATGGTAGTGATACAACTCGGTAGAGGACATACTCAATCCTTTAACCCCAGGAAAGGCTGTTTACAGCCTCCAGCCTCTAGTGGATTTTTAGATTCACAGATTCTCAACTAATATAATGCCTTCAGCACACACTATGTCCACACCCTTGCATTTCCAGTAGATTCCTGTGCCCTTCCAGGAGCCTCTTGAATGCCCCTATCATATCACCACCCAGGTCATGCTCTCTTCTCACTGCTTCCATAATGAAGAAAGTATACAAGCCTTAGAATTCCCCACCAGGTTCAAGAACAGCTATTACCCCTGAACCATCAGACTCTTCAAACAAAGAAGATAACTTCACTCGCCCCATCATTGAAATGTTCCCAGAGTCCCTTTCAAGGACTCTTCATCTCATGTTCTTGATGTCTATTGCTTATTTATTTTTTACTGTTGTTTCTTCCTTTTTGTATTTGCAGGGTTTGTTGTCTTCTGCATTCTGAGGGAATGCCCAAGTTGGGTGGTCTTTCTTTGATTTGGTTCTGGTTATCATTTACTTGTGAATGCCTGCAAGAAATGAATCTCAGGGTGTATATGGTGACATAGATGGAGTTTGATAATAAATTCATTTAGAACTTTGAATATAAACGCCTTTGGGGAAAGAGGAAGAGAAGGAGATGATGAAGGGGCAAGTGGAGAGGGCTGAAAGCAGATCGATAGGAGGGGTGGGAGGTGCAGGACTGATGCTGAGTCTCAGCCCGAAACATCGACCCTTCACTCCTTTCCATAGATGCTGTCTGATCTGATGAGTTCTGTGTCATATTACACACTAGTCTGTCTTGTTGTTAAAATGCAGTACATGGCATTGATTGCTGCAGGGCAGATATAAATATTGGTGAAATTGTTATTCAAATACTTATTACATTCATATCATATCTGTCAATGTTGCTGGTAAAAACTATTTGTTCGTTAACTCAGTCAATAACACTTACTTTAAAATCAAAAAGAGGAGAGTGCTTTAACTTACCGTGTTTGCTCTGATTAATTGTTTTCCAATTTATGGTTATTTTCCCTTCTCTTATGGGGCTTTCAGATCTCCCGGCCAAATACACACGCAGTGGAAACATTCTTCCCTTCATTGGTCGGGCTCAACCACGGATGTTGTGCCCTGGCTGTTTATGTGATGCATACGTCAGTATACAAGCCATGGCAGTACGATCTGGAGAGCAAACTGTTGTCCATGTGGCAGGCTGATGAATCCCAAACAGCAACAGGGACCAATGCAGTTCAGCACCAGCGGCATCACAGGAGTTGCCAGTCAGCATTGAGCTATTTTTCCTCGGGGTTTACTCCTGAACTCTTCCCCATGAGTGTGTGTAGCTGCAAGGCAGTGGAGGTTCGAGATCAGAGTTTTCCTTCTCCTAAATGAGAAGAGGAAAGAGGCCAGATTGGGGAAGGATGAAGAGACAAGGGGTAGGGGAAAATATTACCAGAAGTTGGAGAATAGCAATCCTATCAGAAACACTGCCCCACCGATTAGAGTCATAGACCAATACAACCCAATACAGCTAATGACCTGGACTGCACAGCCCTCTGTGACAACAGGTTTTACCAATTCATCAGATTCTGGCTGAACAAATTCCTCCTCATCTCAGTTCTGAAGGAATGCCCCTTTGACACCAGCCCTTTGGCCCAACTAGACAATGCCAACCATGTTGTTAACTCAGCTAGTCCCAATTTCCAGCGTTTGGCCCATATCCCTCCAAGCCCCCGCTCCTCCACATACCTATCCAAGTGCTTCTCAAATGAGACCGTTCTTACTGACTCAACCACTTCCTCTGTCAGCTGGTTCCTTACACTCACCACCGCACTGAGTGAAAAAGTTTCCTCTCAGACTCCTTTTAAATCTTTCCCATCTCATCCTAAACCTCAGGCCCCTAGTTCTGGACTCCCCTATCTTTGGGAAGAAGAGCTGCTGCCATCCACCTCATCTACCCTCCCCCCTCATAATTTTAAACATTGTTAAAAGGTCACCTTATTCTCCTCTCAGCTCACTTTGTGATGAGACTCAATCTCATCACGTTGGTCACCGGGTGTGATAACAGTTATGTTTTATAACTTCAAAACATTAAAATAATTCAAATGAAGATGAGTCTCAAAATACGGGTGTAATTGGAATTTACTTTAAGCGAGGGGATGATGTATGTAATTAACGTATTTCGCACATAATCCGGAATGAATTGTTTAAACAAGCAATACTTACTTAGCAACATATTTACTAGATTACTGAAATGTTATTGAAAGATTAAATACACAACAATATCACCAAGTAATTTGAAGTTACTGACACTCTCCATGTCCAATTCCCTAATGAGGACCTAATGGGGAGGGGGTGGGAACTACCTGCCAACAATCTCAAAGGCTTTTTGATCCCCTTCAGATAAACGTCTTCTCATCTTTCAGAAATCTGTCTTTTTCAAAACCCACTGTAAAGGTGTAGACATTTAATCCACACTCAATACCAAAGAAACGGGTTCAAGGTGGCAAAAATCCTTTTGCTCTGGCTTTGTGTATCATTATTTATTTTTATACTGAAGGGAAGTGACAGCTCTCTCAGATCTCTTGAGGTTCCCTTGAATTAACTTGTTCTGCTTTTGGCCGAAGTATTGATCATTGCCCCAGAGGTTTAATACTTCATTGCTGACATTTCAAGCGTTGGCAGAACATTAAGAGGGTTTAACAGTTTAACAGTTAAAGGAGATTACAGCTTTTGAGAACATCGTAAACCCCCCGGCACATGGATTGTGTAGGGAGCTGAATTTTGCTATCCACTGGGTTTTGTTAGCAATTACAAAATGAAATTACAAAATAATCAGTCAAAAGATTCTTATGAACATTTGACCCAATGTACATCTTTTCCAGCTCTTTGAAAGAATTATCTAAATACCTGTGCTCACTGGAATTCACTAACGAGGCTAGGACAGTGCAGAATGTGAAGAGGTTGACGTTCTAATGCAGAGAATTTGAGGAGGAATTTCTTTCACCAGTGTATGGTGAATCTATGGGATTCATTTTCACAGTCGGCTGTAGAAGCCAAGTCATCAGATATGCTTAAGGCAGGACAGACAAACAACTAATGTGCAAAAGACAGCAAACTGTGCAAATACAAAATAAATAAAATAATAATATTAAATTAGTAAGCAATAAATGTAGAGAGCATGCGATGAAATGACCTTTGAAGTGAACATCACGCTCTATGTAAAAACTTACCTCTGATGTCCGATCTACACCTTCCTTCAATCACCCTAAAATTATCCCCCTTGTATTAGCTGCCTGTCATGAAATGTTTTGCTTCGTGGCAGCAGCGCAAGGCATAAAAATTACGACAAGTTACAAAAATAAATTAAAAGAGGAATAGTGGGTTAGTGTTCATGGTCCATTCTGAAATCTGATGGTGGAGCTTTCCAAAACGTAGAGTAGCTGATGGTAGCAAAGGGATGAGTTCACTGGTTCAGAGCAAGTTCAGAGGTAGTTTTTACACAGAGAGTGACGGATGCGTGGTACACCCTGTCAGTGGTAGTGGTAGAAGCAGATACATCAGGGGCATTTAAGATTGGCCCTTGGGTGATAGAGAAATAGATGGCTATGTATGAGGGAAGGGTTTGATTGATCTTGGAATAGGTTAAAATTTCGGAACAACATCGTAGGCCAAAGGGCTTGTACTGTGTGTAATATTCTATGCTCTATCGCAGAATACAGAAAGAAGTGTTACAATTGCAGAGAAAGTGCAGAGCAGGCAGCCTGTTGGACTACAGGGAAGAGTAAGGCAGTGCTCAGCCTACCTTGAAACCAATATCACTTAAAGCAGAAATGAAATCAAACACTGTTGGAAATGTCCTGCAGGCCAGGAAGCATCTGTGAAGTGAGAAACAGAGTCACTCGTTCAGGCCAATGAGCCTTCACGCCTATTCATAATATCAACACTGTTACTCCTTCTGAAAATGCAGCCTGACTGACCCTACCGCACATTACAGGCCCTTTGGCCCACAGTGTTGTGCTGACCATGTAACCGACTCTAGAAACTGCCTAGAATTTCCCTAGCGCATAGCCCTCTATTTTCCTAAACTCCATGTATCTATCTAAGGGGCTCTTAAAAGACCCTATTGTATCAGCTTCCACCACCACCGCCGGTAGTGCATCCCACACACCCACCACTCTGTGTGAAAAACTTACCCCTGATATCCCCTCGGTACTTATTTCTAAGCACCTTAAAAGTGGACCCTCTCGTGTCTGCCATAGTATATTGAATTTTTTTTTGTTTCTAATTTAGAATTCCAGTATCCGCAGTTAATATGACTTCTCAGTCACTTGTTGCAGACTCTCCAAATTAGTTGTCATATTTTTGCATTGTAGCACTACATACTTTTTAAAAAGTGATTCTCAGGTGCCTTGACGTCATCAAAAGTACTCCAAAGATAGAAATTCTTTCTCTGAATTGGCACAGTAGTGTAGTGATTAGTGTCACACTAACACAGAGCCGGATGTAGGTTTGGGATTCAACTCCTGACACCGTTTTACATTCTCCCCGTGACTGCCTGTGTTTCCTCTGGGCCCTCTGGTTTTCACCCACGTTCCAAAGATGTATGGTTAGTAAGTGAGATGTTTAAGAAACCTGTCCGGCCACAAGGGTCATGTGTAGCACAATAGCTAGAGAGGAGAGGAGAAGATGGCGGCGTGTCACAACTCGCAGCGGCCACTCTGGTGGTGATGTCTGTTATTTTTCAAGTAGGGTGCCGTGCACAATCCTGATTTGATGGAGACAGATGTGAGAGCACGGCGGAACATCTGAAATGCCTGCATTGCTGCCGCTGCTACTGTGTGATCCAGAATCCAGAGGAGAGGGCCCCGAGTCCTCAGCTTTGCCTGTTGCTCGGCAGCCGGGGTGGGGTCAAAGCGCTCGGCAGAGGATGGTGCTCGGAGAGGCTGTGTCGGAGGGGCTGGTCAAAGGCTTGAAGTTTTCGGATGGACTCAGAGTCAGCTGCGATCGGGTGCTTCCAATGGTGCTGCATTGGCAAGTTGGCGGCGTTTGGAGGTTCGTGGCAGGGAGAGTTCCTCCCTTCTGCCATCTGCGTGAGATGATGAGTCTATCGGGACTTTGAGACTTTTTTTTACCGTGCTCATGGTCTGCTCTTTATCAAATTATGCTATTGCTTTGCACTGTTGTAACTATATGTTCTAATTATGTGGTTTTGTCAGTCTTAGTCTTGGTTTGTCCTGTGTTTCTTGTGATATCATTCTGGAGGAACATTGTATCATTTTTTAATGCATGCATTTCTAAATGATGGTAAACGAGGACTGAGTGTCCTCATAATCTAATCTAATCTAATAGTTTAGCAGTTAGCATAATGCTTTATAGTGCCAGTGACCAGGCTAATATTCCTGCCACTGTCGGTAAGGAGCTTGGATGTTCTTTCTGTGACCACATGGGTTTCCTCCAGGTGTACCGCTTTCCTCCCACATTCTAACGACGTATCAGTTCGAGTTACTACATTGTGGGCATGCCATGTTGGTGCCGGAAACATAGCAACACTTGCAGGCTGCCCCCAGCACAATTCTTGCTGATTTCTTTAGACGTAAAACATCACATTCCGCTGTATGCTTCGACGTACATGTGGCAAAAAATGTTATCTTCGTCTGAATATTTCCATAGGTGCGGCCTGACTATCTATCTGTAAAAAAAACTTTTCTTTTTAATTTTATTTTAGTTTTGAAACAATTTCTGTTTTTATTTTGTTTTAGATTTCAGCACTTAATGTTATTTCTCAGTCATCTGAAGCAGATGTCCAAATAAGCTGTCATGTTTCTGCATTGTAACATTGACTGACCCTCCACTGATCAGTGCCAACCATGGATGTCGTGTCCAAACTGTCATGTACAAGCCAAGACAGAGCAATATGGACAGCAAGCAGCAGGCTCTGCCTCTCCACGCAGCTGATGAATCCAAAGGAATGGCAGAGACCGAAACAGTTTGGCACCACCAGCATCAGAGGAGTTGCCAGTGTTGAACTGCTCTGGTTTTTTTTCTCGGGTTTACTCTGAAACTTCCCCATGAGTGGGTATATCCGTAAGCCTGTGAAGGTTTGAGATCAGAGCTCTCCTTCTCCTAGACGAGCTGCCAACTACTGCTGATGAGACCCACCTGCCCGAAGTGACTGGTTTTAAGGTGCCAGTAACCCGCCTTTGCTCCTTCTCCTGTCAGTAGAAACAATTCCGCTGGGCTTAGTAACTAAGCCACATGTAAAAGCCAGGAACTGGGCTTGGTTGTCAGAGGCTATTTGAGACGTATGCCATCAGGAGCTTTTAATAGATAGTGGGAGCTTATCCCCACTACCCCACCCTCCTGACTCTGACAGCCTTAAGGAATCTAAAAGTGCTCTAAAAAATGTAATTTCCTTCTCTAAGGTTGTCAAGCATTGCCTCCCAATAAACTGACCAGAGCCTGGAGAGACACACTCAACATTTCAGGAACAGCTTTCCCCTCCACCAAGCGATTTCTGAATGGACAATGAACCCATGAACACTGCCCCACTACTTTTCTCTTGTTTTGCACTTTTATATAATTTATTTTTTATATATATTTTATATTACAATTTATAGTTTTTATTATGTATTGCAATGTACTGC
This sequence comes from Mobula birostris, assembly GCF_030028105.1. Classification (NCBI taxonomy): domain Eukaryota; kingdom Metazoa; phylum Chordata; class Chondrichthyes; order Myliobatiformes; family Myliobatidae; genus Mobula; species Mobula birostris. Next base: position 111,061,141 of record NC_092380.1, read on the forward strand.
TGCCACAAAACAACACATTTCATGATGTACCTGTGATATTCAAGCTGATTCTGATACTGAATGGAATGGCCAGCAGAAAAATGGTTGAGGCAGGTACAACGTTGGTTGCTCGTTCTGTCCGACAGTGTCAGGAAACCTGTGTGGGAGAGTTTTAAAGTGGAAAAGCCGTTGCACTGGGGCAATTCCACTCTCGCAACCTCAGAAGGTTGGGTTCAGTAGTATGAACAAACATCACAAACAGAGATTTTCCTTGGTTGCAGTGGATAATCATGACATCTTCTGTGCCTTGTCCTGCCCTTCACTCTCGAGGGAGGGAGTGCTGCAGTACCCCTCCCTAGTTGTTGGACCTTACTCTTGTTCTCGTCCGCCCAGTTTGCTGGAGCCGACTTTGCGTGCTGGCACCGGCATGTCCCTATCTCACTGGGGTATGAGGCTGCCAGATACCCTCACCTAGTTTAGCCCACCTGTCAAAATGGTGTACTGCAATGTGGCTACTATCGCATACAAACAGCTACTTGGAGCCACAGATGAGAGCTGAGTGTCCGTCGTTGAGCAAAGGTGAGTGAACTGCCCTAGAATGGACATGACAAGCCCCTTCACCAGAGGTGCAACACCTCTCTAGATACCCCGTACACCCCAAGTTCCCTCCAGGTACAATAGTATCATTTAAGATGCACTTGAAAGGCCTGGAGGAATATGGAATGACCCTAGGACATTTGGACCAGCTAGGTGGACAAGCTGGTCAGCATAGACTCGATGGGCTGAAGGTCCTATACCCATGGTTAGTTGCTCTATGATCTATGACTATTAATTTGGATCGTGGTTGGAGTATGGGTTGCGATATTAGACTACAGAAAACTTTTATTAAACCCCACGTTAGACCACAGTGAAAAGTAGCTCTCTTATTCTGTTCCCAAGATATACATACAAAAGAATATAGAAACACTAGAGAGGGTGTAGAATTGATTCGGTTGAAACCAGAAACGAAGCTGGATATAAATTATCAATAAAGGTTCAGATTGGTATGTCACATCTTTTTATTGTCAAATACATCTGAAGTTTTTTGGTCATGGTTGATTGAACAGGAGTCTGTATAATATAGTCAGCAATAAATCCAGGAGGGAATTCTGATGAGACCTCTTTACTGAAAGGTTGGGGAGTAGATGAAACTTAGTGTCACAGTGAAAAATTGAGGTGAACTGTGAAGACAGATTTTTGTCTTTTTATTTTATTTGATAACATGACCTTCAGGATAAACGAGCCCAACACCATCCAGTCACACCCTCTGACCAATTAACCTGCTATAGACCACCTTTTCCACTAAGCTCGATTTCAATATTTAAGAGGTGTTTGGATAGGTACGTGGATGGGAGGGCTATGACGGACTATGGTCCCAGTGCAGGTCAATAGGAGCAGGCAGTTTAAATAGCTCAGCAAGGACTAGCTGAACCGAAAGGGCTGGTTCTGTGCTGTACTTTTCCATGAGTCTATAACCTGTACGTCTCTGGAACGTGGAAAGAATTCAGAGCATCATGAGGAAACCCACATGGTCACGAGGAGAATGTACAAACTCCTTACAGTCAGAGGCAGGAATTTAAAAAGTATGCAAAATATTTCATTTAGCAGAACACTGGAGATGTAGCAGGAAAATATTACTGGTGAGCCTTTGAAGGAAAAACAATTGAAGATATATTACTGGAAATGTATCCGGCAAATATCACCAGTCAGCCTTGGAAGGAAATATAATTTTACAAGAAAGAAACATGACTGGACCTGAAAAAAGTTCATTGTAATGCAAAGTGATCAAAGTAGTCTTACTGTTATTAAACTGTGGTGATTAGAATTTTGCCAATTGGTTCTCAATAACCATATGGTTGAAGGGAAGTAGTTGTTCTTGAACCTGATGGTGAGAGACTTTAGGCTTCTGTACCTCCAATCCTATAATAGCTGCAAGAAGATGGCATGGCCTGGATGGTGGGGATTTTTGACAATGAATGTTGCCTTCTTGAAGCAACTCATCTTGTAGATGAGACCATAAGATATAGGAGCAGAATTAAGCCATTTGACCCATCGAATCTACTTCTCCATTTCATCATGGCTGATCCATTTTCCCTTTCAGCCCCAATCTCTTGCCTTCTCCCTGTATCTCCTCATGTCCCGACTAATCAATAATCTATTAACCTCTGCCTTAAATATATCCAATGATTTGGTCTCCACAGCCATCTATATGGCTAAAGAAATTGCTCCTCGGCTCTGTTCTAAAAGCATGTCTCTCTATTCTGAGGCTATGTTCTCTGGTCTTAGATTCTTTCACCATCCTCTCCATATCAACTCTACTGAGGCCTTACAACATTTGATAGGTTTCAATGAGGTCACCCCTCATTCTTCTGAATTCTAGTGAGTACAGGCACAGAGCCATCAAACATTCCTCATGACGAGCCTTTCAATCCCGGAATTATTTTCCTGAACCTCGTTTGACCTTCTCTAATGTAAGAACATCCTTTCTTAGATACTTCAAGTGAGGGCTCACCAGTTATTTCTAAATCCGCATGGTGGGGAGGGAAGATTCAGTGGTGTATTGTACTCAGTCCACCTCTCTCTGCAGCTTCTTGCATTCTTGCACATTTGAGATACCATGCGAACCCATGTGCAACCACTCTGGATACTTCTAACAGTGTATTTGCAGCAGTGTGTTCGAGTGTTTGGTGACAAGCCGAACTTCCTTCACCTCCTAAGAAGTTAAAGGTGCTGATGCACTTTCCTTATGATTGCATCTTTGTGTTGGAAACAGAACAGATCATCTGCCTGTGGAGTTCTCATGCCCTCTCTGTGACCCTAGGTGCTCTGCTTTCCTTGTACATCCCAAAACCATTAGTTGGCTAATATCAACTGTCTCTGCTGATAGAATTTGTGGGGAGTTGATTAGAATGTAGGGGGAATAAAATAGGTGCCTGGTAGTTAGCATAGGCCCAGTGGGCTGAAGGGCCTGTTTCTGTGCTATATGCACCATTCACTCAAAGCTGCACAGGTGCACCGCCACACAGTGACTGAAATGCTCCCACGCACATAGCCTTTGTTGCTGCACAACTGGAATTTTCTTTTATATAATGCTTTATTAAAGTGCCGCACAGTTTTCAGACCTTGTAAAACTTTCCTGCTAAGAGCATTTGTTGGTCCACACAGTTGTAAAAAATATTAGAGGGAACATTGTGCTGTACGCGTCTATGACGTTCCCGAATCTCAAGCAAGCTGCGATGAGGAAAACTTTTATTCCAGATTTCTGACATGTGGATTCTTTTGATTTCTATCTTCATATTAAAATACTTCAAAGTACTAGAATGAAATGATTGTTTTTCTTTAACTTTTATTAACTGGACTATGTTCAGAATTCATTTGCATACCAATTTACATGTTTCTTTAACTGTTGATGTTTTTCAACTTTTATATAATTGTGAAAAGTACACGATTACAAACTTTGTCCGACAGAAGACAGTCAGTTGGCGTCCACTCAGCTGATCAAGCTCGGCACATTGAACTTACTAGCAATTCAGATAGATTCCAATCACATTCACCGCCTTGGTATATTGTCATTCAACTTGGGATCATTTTAATTTAATCAAATGTAATGATGGCATTGATCAGAAGTTGACTCTTAAGGACAGGCCAGACAAAATAAATGTTTGCTTAACCATTTAGATAGGTCATTAAACATATGCCAGCAAATGGAGTACCACAGTTTAGTGGGAAAAATAAATAATTAATGTACTCATTTGCATACTAATATTTTATAATAGATACATTAGCATAATAATTAACGTGCAATTAGCAGAATAGTTTTGCTAATTTAGCAAGAGGTGTTGCTTTTCTACCAGATGTTCCCTTTGGTGTGATCCTGATTTTAATCTTGAATAACTCGGAGACAATGGCATTTGCATTTTGCTTTAATACATAAAAATATCCTGAAAGTTACAACTGGGGTTGTAATAATCATAGTTCAAAGTTGAAAGTAAATTTATTATCAATGTACATATTTGTCACCGTATACAATCCTGAAATTTATTTTCTTGCGGGCATTCTCAATAAATCCATAGAATGATAATCATAATAGAATCAATGAAAGACTGAAACAATGAGAGTTTTCAACCAGTACGTAAAATACAGCAAACTGCAAGTACAAAACTGAAATAAATAATAAAAATAAGTAAATAAGCAAACAATATCGAGAACATCAGATGAAGAGTCCTTGAGAGTGAGTCCGTAGGTTGTGGGAATATTTTAGTGATAAGAGTGAGTGAAAATGAATGAAGTTATCTATCCCCTTTGGTTCAAGAGCCTGATGGTTGAGGGGTAGTAAACCGTTCCTGAACCTGGTGGTGTGAGTTCTGAGGCCCCGGCAACTTCTTCCTGATGGCAGCAGCGAGATCAGCGAGATGAGAGCATGTCCCAAGTGTGGGGGTTCCTTGACAGCTTTCCTGTGACAGCGCCGATGTAGATGTGCTCAGTGATGAGGAGGGCTTTACCTGTGATGGACTGGGCCATATCCACTATTGTTTGTAAGATTTTCCATTCAAGCACATCGGTGTTCCCATACCAGACTGTGATGGAACCAGTCACTATACTCTCCACTACACATCTACAGAATAATACTACTGTACTGTAATAAAGATGATAATTACAATGTGAAAAATCAAAGCATGGGAACAAGGGACTGGGCCCACCAGTTCAACACTGATCATCAACCATTTGCTTACTTTGTTGGTGGGCATCGTATCCGACCATGACAGGAAACGTTTGCAGGAAGAGATTTTAGAGTGGAAGAGCTGTAGCCCTGGGACACTTCCACTCTCTCAACCTCAGATGTCCGGGGTCCTGTGTTACAATTAGACATCAGAACTGGGGTCTTTCTTGGTTGCAGTGGATGACCTTGGCTTCTTCTATGACTCGACACACACTTGCTCTCCACAAAACTTTGCAGAAATGCCTTTCTGGCTGTTGGATCTCACTGGAGTTCTCATTCACCCAGTCTGCAGGAGCTGACTTTACGTGCTAGGACAGGGATGTCTGTATCTCTCTGGGTATAGAAACATAGAAAATAGGTGCAGGACTAGGCCATTCGGCCCTTCGAGCCTGCACCACCATTTATTATGATCATGGCTGATCATCCAACTCAGAACCCTGCACCAGCCTTCCCTCCATACCCCCTGATCCCTTTAGCCACAAGGGCCATATCTAACTCCCTCTTAAATATAGCCAATGAACTGGCCTCAACTGTTTCCTGTGGCAGAGAATTCCACAGATTCACCACTCTCTGTGTGAAGAAGTTTTTCCTCATCTCAGTCCTAAAAGGCTTCCCCTTTATCCTCAAACTGTGACCCCTCGTTCTGGACTTCCCCAACATCGGGAACAATCTTCCTGCATCTAGCCTGTCCAATCCCTTTAGAATTTTATATGTTTCAATCAGATCCCCCCTCAATCTTCTAAATTCCAACGAGAATAAGCCCAGCCGATCTAGTCTTTCATCATAGGAAAGTCCTGCCATCCCAGGAATCAATCTGGTGAACCTTCTTTGTACTCCCTCTATGGCAAGGATGTCTTTCCTCGACTAGGGGACCAAAACTGCACACAATACTCCAGGTGTGGTCTCACCAAGGCCTTGTACAACTGCAGTAGTACCTCCCTGCTCCTGTACTCGAATCCTCTCGCTATAAATGCCAGCATACCATTCGCCTTTTTCACCGCCTGCTGTACCTGCATGCCCACTTTCAATGACTGGTGTATAATGACACCCAGGTCTCGTTGCACCTCCCCTTTTCCTAATCTGCCACCATTCAGATAATAATCTGTTTTCCTATTTTTGCCACCAAAGTGGATAACTTCACATTTATCCACATTAAATTGCATCTGCCATGAATTTGCCCACTCACCCAACCTATCCAAGTCACCCTGCATCCTTTTAGCATCCTCCTCACAGCTAACACTGCCGCCCAGCTTCGTGTCATCCGCAAACTTGGAGATGCTGCATTTAATTCCCTCATCCAAGTCATTAATATATATTGTAAACAACTGGGGTCCCAGCACTGAGCCTTGCGGTACCCCATTAGTCACTGCCTGCCATTCTGAAAAGGTTCCATTTATTCCCACTCTTTGCTTCTTGTCTGCTAACCAATTCTCTATCCACATCAATACCTTCCCCCAATACCGTGTGCTTCAAGTTTGCACACTAATCTCCTGTGTGGGACCTTGTCAAAAGCCTTTTGAAAATCCAAATATACCACATCAATTGGTTCTACCCTACCCGCTCTACTAGTTACATCCTCAAAAAATTCTATGAGATTCGTCAGACATGATTTTCCTTTCACGAATCCATGCTGACTTTGTCCGATGATTTCACCGCTTTCCAAATGTGCTGTTATTACATCTTTGATAACTGACTCCAGCAGTTTCCCCACCACCGACGTTAGGCTAACCGGTCTATAATTCCCTGGTTTCTCTCTCCCTTCTTTTTTAAAAAGTGGGGTTACATTAGCCACCCTCCAATCCTCAGGAACTAGTCCAGAATCTAACGAGTTTTGAAAAATTATCGCTAATGCATCCACTATTTCTTGGGCTACTTACTTAAGCACTCTGGGATACAGACCATCTGGCCCTGGGGATTTATCTGCCTTTAATCCCTTCAATTTACCTAACACCACTTCCCTACTAACATGTATTTCGCTCAGTTCCTCCATCTCACTGGACCCTCTGTCCCTTACTATTTCTGGAAGATTATTTATGTCCTCCTTAGTGAAGACAGAACCAAAGTAATTATTCAATTGGTCTGCCATGTCCTTGCTCCCCATAATCAATTCACCTGTTTCTGTCTGTAGGGGACCTACATTTGTCTTTACCAGTCTTTTCCTTTTTACATATCTATAAAAGCTTTTACAGTCAGTTTTTATGTTTCCTGCCAGTTTTCTATCATAATCTTTTTTCCCCTTCCTAATTAAGCCCTTTGTCCTCCTCTGCTGAACTCTGAATTTCTCCCTGTCCTCAGGTGAGCCACTTTTTCTGGCTAATTTGTATGCTTCTTCTTTGGAATTGATACTATCCCTAATTTCCCTTGTCAGCCACGGGTGCACTACCTTCCTTGATTTATTCTTTTGCCAAACTGGGATGAACAATTGTTGTAGTTCATCCATGCAATCTTCAAACGCTTGCCATTGCATATCCACCGTCAATCCTTTAAGTGTCATTTGCCAGTCTATCTTAGCTAATTCACGTCTCATACCTTCAAAGTTACCCCTCTTTAAGTTCAGAACCTTTGTTTCTGAATTAACTATGTCACTCTCCATCTTAGTGAAGAATTCCACCATATTATGGTCACTCTTACCCAAGGGGCCTCTCACGACAAGATTGCTAATTAACCCTTCCTCATTGCTCAAAACCCAGTCTAGAATAGTCTGCTCTCTAGTTGGTTCCTTGACATGTTGGTTCAAAAAACCATCCCGCATACATTCCAAGAAATCCTCTTCCTCAGCACCTTTACCAATTTGGTTCACCCAATCTACATGTAGATTGAAGTCACCCATTATAACTGCTGTTCCTTTATTGCACACATTTCTAATTTCCTGTTTAATACCATCTCCGACCTCACTACTACTGTTAGGTGGCCTGTACACAACTCCCACCAGTGTTTTCTGCCCCTTAGTGTTATGCAGCTCTACCCATATCGATTCCACATCTTCCCGGCTTATGTCCTTCCTTTCTATTGCGTTAATCTCATCTTTAACCAGCAACGCCACCCCACCTCCTTTTCTTTCATGTCTATCCCTCCTGAATATTGAATATCTCTGAACGTTGAGCTCCCATCCTTGGTCACCCTGGAGCCATGTCTCTGTGATCCCAACTATATCATAATCATTAATAACAATCTGCACTTTCCATTCATCCACCTTGTTACGAATGATCCTTGCATTGACACACAAAGCCTTCAGGTGCTCTTTAATGTTCCTTGCATTGACACACAAAGTCTTCAGATGCTGGCCAACTATCCTCACCTGGTTTAGCCGCCTTGTTGAAGTGGTGTACCAGGGTATGGCCATTGTTACATACAAGCAGCTGCTTGGAGCCACATGTGAGAGCTGAGTGTCCAGTGGGGACCAAAGGTGAGCGAGCTGCCCCAGAATGGACATAACAAGCCCTTTCATCAGAGGTGCTACTCCTCCCTGGACACCGCATACACCCTAAACATCCCACATTAATCCAATATTTTTTGATTCTCTCCACACTCTCATTAAACCCCCCAGATTCTCATCAAGCCCCCCTCCCCCCAGGATTATGCATTCAGTTCTGGTCACCTCATTATAGGAAGTTACCGCGCAAGTTGATAGTTTGGTTAAGACAGTGTGTTAACCTTTGTTAGTCAGGGACTGAGCTGAAGAGCCTTGCAGCTCTATCAAATATATTGTATTATTTGTTAATTTATGGTGCTAATATTACTTTATGTGCTGGGTGTGAGTTATATGTACTACGTTGTGCACCTTGATCATCGTTTCCTTTGCCAGTATAAGTGTGTACGGTTGAATGACAATAAACTTGAACTTGAACTTGGGATCCTGTTGACCACACTTGGAGTACTCTGTTCAGTTCTGGTCGCCACATTATCAGAAGCATGTGGAAATTTCAGAGAGAATGCAGAGGAGATTTACCAGAATGCTGTCTGGACTAGAGAGCATGCTTTATGCAGATAGATTGAATGAGCTAGGGATTTTCTCTATGGAGAGAAAGAGGAATAGAGGTGAATTGATAAAGGCATACAAGATGATAAAGGTGGACATCTGGAGTTCCTTTCTCTGGCATAAATGGCTAATACAAGGGGGCATAATTTTGAGGCATTTGGAGAAAGCACAGGGGGGATGCTAGAGGCAGGTTTCTTACACCGTGAGTGGTGTGTGTGTGGGACATCTCTGCACCCTCTCTGCAGCTTCCACATCCTTCCTATAATAGGGTGACCGGAACTGCACACAATCTTACTTGTTTGAAAAGGCATTATATCAGTGCATTATTTTTTGTAGGATTGAGTTTCTAACATCTCCCCCATCTGTTCTGTTGCTTTGCGGTGACAAGTCTTGACAGGTTGTTTGCTGTTGTGTTCATTGTATTTGGCAACACATGTGCGTACCAGAATCCCAAAGAAACCAGTCATAATGAATACAAAGTAAGTGTGTTTGTAACCTCATTGTAATTGATGCAATGCAGTCTGCTTTAGAGATTTTCAAAAACTCTCTCTTCATTACAAGCATTCCACATTTATAATGAGAGTGTGTGTGTGTGTGTGAGTGTGTGTATGTGTGTGCCTGTCTGTGTGTGAGTGTGAGTGTGTGCATGTGGTGTGTGTGTCTGTCTGTGTGGTGGGTGGTGTGTGTGGTGTGTGTGTCTGTCTGTGTGGTGGGTGGTGTGTGTGGTGTGTGTGTGTGTGTGTGTGTGTGTGTGTGTGTGTGTTAGTTATTGGCTCAGCTCTGTGATTGTCTCACGGGGTGTTGTGTAAGAGCAGGGCAGGCTGTGTTAACCACGAGGTATGAACACAAAGGATTCTGCACAAGAGATGATGGAAATCTTGAGCAGCACACACAAGATGCTGGAGCAACTCAGTCAGTCTGAAAGCATCTATGGAGGGAAATAAACGGTCAACATTTTTGGCTGAGACCCTTCATCAGGACTGGAAAGGGAAGGGGGCAGAAGCCAGAATAAGAAGATGGGGGTTAGGGAGGCGTACTATCCAGCAGGTGATAGGTGAGACCAGGTGAGGGGTAAGCTGAGTGGGTGGGGTAGTGAGCTAATGACGTAGGAAGTGATAGGTAGAAGAGGTGAGGGACTGAAGAAAGAATCTGATTGGAAAGGACAGTGGACCATGGAAGAAAGCAAAGGAGGAGGGGAACCAGAGAGAAGTCATGGGCAGGTGAGAAGAGAAGGGGTGAGAGGGTAACTTTTCCAGTCCTGGTGAAGGGCCTCAGCCTGAAACAGTGATGTTTATTTCTGTCCGTAGGTGCTGCCTGACCTGCTGAGTTCCTCCAACACTTTAGGTATGAAGGGTGGATGTTCCTGAGACTGGCGTGATTAAAATGGTGTGTGCCCATGTGCAGCGGAGAGGGATTGGTCAGCCACAAATTGGGAGTGTTATCTCAGGCACAACAGGAACAGAACATGGAGGACCTACAGAGGAGGCTGAGATTGAAACCCAAACCCTGACGCCCTGAGCTATGATAGCATTGCACTAACTGCTACATTACTGTGACACCACACATGTGGAGTCACACTACATGGTAGTCACTTTCCAAAATTCCTTTCATTTATTGACATGTGGGTAGGATTTTATCCCCCTAGAGTGCAGGAGGCTGGGGAGTGATTTAAAGAGGATTACAAAATATGAGTGGTGTGGATAAGGTGGATAGACATTGTTTTTCCCCAGGGTAGGGGACTCTGAAACAAGAGAGGATAGATTTAAAATGAGAGGGGATAGGTTTTACAAGAGACCTGGGGGACAACTTTTTCACACCGTGGGTGGTTCAAGATTCAAGATTGTTTAATGTCATTTCCAGTACACAAGTGTAAAGGAGAACAAAATAATTGTTACTCTGGATCCAATGCAGCTCGAATAAATCACAATAAAGAACAAATTAATAAAAAAAATAAAAATAAGATAGCTTATATACATAGATTGGTTGTATGTGTGTAAAATGATGTTATGCACAGGGGTGTCTGTACATAAAGTGACTGACAGGAAATGATGAAGTAGTGGTGGTGGGGACTGTGGAAGGATGGATTAGTGGGTGGAGGTGTAAACAGCCTTACTACTATACGAAACAAGCTGTCAGAGGAAATGGAGTGGAAGGAGCAAGTATTATATTTCAAACACCTTTCGACAGGTATATTGATAGGAAATGTTTAGAGCAGGGGGTTCCCAAAGAACACAATGGGTGTTGTGCAATGAACCAGAATTGATTCGAGAGCCTAAGGTAAATGAGCCCTTCGGGACAAGTGACCATAACATGATCAAGTGCCTAAGACATTGGGACAGTACTGAATGATGGGAGCAAGGTCATAAGAACATAAGTGAGGAGGTGTCTTGATGGATACATCTTCGATGCTGAGGGAACATGAGAACATGGAGGTGGGGAGGATGTTTCTACTTCTGGGATGTTCCAGAACTATGTCTCTGTTTCAAAAAAAATAATGTTTGCAAGTAGAGTGCCATGCAAAATGTTTAGACACACCCACACATATATATATATAGCTAGGGTGCCTAAGACTTTGCCCAGTGCTGTATTTGTCAATGCGAAGTGGAGAGCAAGTTTGTAAATCCAACGGGAGCAAAAGATGTTGGGAATGGCGGGGGTATTTTTTGCAATGGCAGTAGGACGGTGTAATACATAAAATTACATGTGCCTAAGACATTTGCACAGTACTGTATGAGAAACCTAGTTACGACAAACATGGAAAGACGGGAACAGATCCTTCAGCCCATGATGACTGTGCCAACCATGATGCTGAAGTTAAACTAACCCCTTCTTCCAGAACATAATCCATACCCCACCCATTCCCTGCTTGTTCATATGTCTGCCAAGTGCCTGTTAAATGTCACCATGTGCTTCCATTACCACCCCTGACAGTGCAGCTGAAAGACCCACCCATCTGTGTTAAATGAAATTCGCATTCCAAGCATCCACCACTTGGAGTGCGGTGTTCAGTTCTGGTCACCCCATTACAGGAAAGAGATGGAAGCTTTAAGGAGGCTGCGGAGGAGGTTTACCAGAATTTTGCCTAGTTAATGAGCATGTCTTATGAAAACAGGTTGTGCAAGCTTGGGCTTTTCTCTTTGGAGCAAAGGAGGATGAGAGGTGACTTGACAAAGGTTTACAAGATGACAAGAGGTATAGATAGAGTGGACAGTCAGAGACTTTCTTCCAGAACAGAAATAACTAATAAGAGGGCAAAATCTGTAAGTTGGTGGCAGGGTGGAGATATATCTCTACCAAAAGAGGTGTAAGATGCTCCTTCCCTCCACTAGCCTGCAGGTTAACCTTGTGCAAGGTGTAGCACCTGCTTAGCACCCCACCCACCCCACCCTGAATCAGGGTCATATGAAGCCATGGGAGCCGGGGGTAGATGGTCGTATGAGCAGCTGGTGCATATCACAAGTCCTGGTTATGTGACCGCTGATGCCAGGCAGACAATCTCTGAAGAGTATTGATAATGGCTAAGGTCACCCGTCTTGCATGACACTGCTCAGAAGAAGGCAATAGCAAAACTGCAAAGAACAATCATGGTAAAGACCATGATTACCTACATCATACGACATTGCACAAAATGTTGATGATGATAACTTTAAAGTATTTGGAGGAAAGTGTAGGAGGTAGTTTTTTTTTAACAGAGCAGTAGGTATATAGAACATAGTGGTGGTAGAGGCAGAGACATTAAGGACATCCAAGAGACTCTTAGTTAGGCGCATGAATGATAGAAAATTGGAGAGCTATGTGGAAGGGCAGGGTTAGGTTAATCTTGGAGTAGGTTAAAAGGTCGGCAGAACATTGTGGGCTGAACGACCTGTTTGTTATTGTTCAGTCGTTAAGTCGAGTCTGACTCTTCGTGGCCTCACGGACTTCTGCACACCAAGCCTTCTTGTTGGAAACTGCCGCTCTAAGATCGCCCAAGGTCATACACATTGTCTGAGTAATATTATCCATCCATCGTAGCCTCTGTCGTCCTTTCCTTCTTTTACCTTCTGTTTTACCAAACACGGGAGTCTTCTCCAAGGAATCCTGTCTACTCATGATGTGTCCAAAATATTTGAGCTTTTGTCTCATAATCAAGCCCCCTAGTGAGCAGTCTGGCTGTATTTCTTCAAGAATTGACTTGTACTGTGTTGTAATGTTCTATATTCTGTACAACAGAGATAACAATTTATCTCAAAGTCTCTCCATCAAGTCTGAACTGTAAACCCTTGTTACTCCCTTCACAGATTCTGCCTATCCTGCAGAGTCTTTCCAGCATTTTCTGTAACCACCTCAAAGTTCAAAGTAAATTTTATTAGCAATGTACATATACGTGACCATATACAACCCTGAGATTCATTTTCTTGTAGGCATACCCAATTATCTATAGAATAATAACCATAACTTAATCAATGTAAGACTTCCCAACTAAGGTGTTCAACTAGAAGGAAGAAGACAACAAACTATGAAAATGCAAAAAGATGAAGCAATAATAATAAATCAATTAATAATAATAAATAAGCAATAAATATCAAGAACATGAAATGAAAAGTTCTTGAAAGTGTGTCTATTGGTTGTGGGAACATTTCATTGAAGGGACAAGTGAAGTTAAGTGACGTTATCTCTCTGGATCAAGAGCCTGATGGTTGAGGGGTAGCAACTGCTCCTGAAACCGGTGGTGTGAGTCCTGAGGCTCTTAAACCTTCTTCTTGATGGCAACAGTAGGAAGAGAGCATGTAATTTCTGGCATCTGCTTTTCCTTTCAATTTTCATTTCAGGAATAATACCCAATTGAGCCTGAGAGTCCACCATATCAAAGGCGTGTTGCCAAGCGCTCAGCCCTGCCATGTTTTTACAAAACCCAGCTGATTAATTTGTTGATTTTGCAAATGGAAATATTATTTTAGTCATTCTGAGTCATAATCATAACTAAATCATTTAAAATATCATTTGAAAAGTAGAGCAATAAAAGCAAACAAAAATGTAATCTAATTAAGGCCAACTGAGATGTTTATATGTACAAATGTTTGTACTTGCAGAAAGACAAGAGAAAATTCACCAACTATAAAATAATCTGCGCAGCTATGTGAGGGCGTTACGGTGGCATAGTGGTTAACGGGATGCAATTACAGCTTGGGGCACTGGAGTTTGGAATTCAGTTCCGGGAATTTTCTCCATGACCATGCAGGTTTCCTTCGGGTGTTCCAGTTTCCTGCCACGTTCCAAAGATGTACCGGTCAGTAGGTTAATTGTTCACTGTGAATTGTCCCGTGACTAGGTGAGGGTTAAATCAGTGGGTTGCTGAGTGGTGCAGCTTGATGGGCAGGAAAGGCCTGTTCTGTGCTGTACACAAAATAAAATTCAAATATAAATAAAAATATCAGTCACTCTTTCCACAGATATTTATTTGAGCAGGTTTCTTTTACTTTTTTAAATTCATGAAATAAAAAATCTGACTCTTCTGTCTCAAGCCTCCACAGCCTCCACCCAGCTAGCAGGAACCACTGGACACTCATTTCCAACCTATCACCTGCAGCCTATTTAAACCCACCTCTCATCCACAGTCCTTGTTCACTCATTGAACCAGCCAGCCTCAACCAGTCTCTCCTAGCCTTCAATTACCTTGTTATGTCGCTGTATTCTGTATCTGTTCCCTCTTGTGGCCCCTCATGGCTTGTTATTTTGCGGTTTATTATTAGATATCATTCATTGCTGAATCATGTATGTGGCTCTGGTTTGGGGTCAAGCCTCCTCTACGTTTCCTGACATTCTGAAAAAAAGAATGCATATAGTGGTTTTATTGGTCATTGGTGAGGCCACACTTCAAAGGTTCAAAGATACAAAGATTCGAAGTATATTTATTATATAGGTATGTATACAGAATGCAACTCTGCGATTCGTCCTCCTGCAGACAGTCATGAAATAAAGAAACACCATGGAACCCATTCAAAGAAAACCTCAAACACCCAACACATGAAAAATGTACAGAGTGCACAAACAGCAAAAAATGAGCAAACAACACATAGTATATCAAATATCATACCATGAGTCAAGGAATATCCAGTTTAGTTCAGTTCTGCGCCCTGCCTCTAGCCAACAGCAAACTGCAGATTCAGTCTTCGCCGAAGCACCTCAGTCCGCACCAAAGTGCCCAAACCAAACTGCTCAAAAACAGCAAAATAAAAGTGTAACCAGAATCCATAAATACACGCCACATGAACCTCAACTTTCCTCAGACCTAGTCCACAGCCATGACCCTCGCCAATCAATCCTTGTAACATGGAAGCCAAGACTCCTGCACTTTCCCCCAACAGCAACTAGTGGGAGGAAGAGGAAGACCAGTCAAACACAAACAAATGGTGCTAAAAATCTATCTGCACTCTGCTCTCACCCCTGTCGACATTAATCTTGCTCTACACCTCAATCAGAGAGAAGCAATTGTGTCAATCATGGGCTTGCACCCTCAGCACCTCAATCAGAGAGAAGAAATGGAGGCGATCATGGGTTCGCATCGCAACTGCAGGCTTCCAGTCCGCCAGCCCGCACGTTCTGCATCTAACCTCACCAAACTCCCTCGGAGACAACAAAGCACCAGATTGCTCAATCGGTTCAGAAACGCACCATCAAAATATGAATCACTGGTTCCAGTCGCATGCAGCTTAGTAATAGAATCTTATTTGAAAGAAGATGAAATAAAAGAAATAAATGATGTAGTTTTGTGAACTGTCTAGAGGACATCACAGTAGGTTGCGTTTGTCACTGGCATTATCTTGTATTGCACAATACTTGGAGTATTATGTAAATTTGTTTTGTCCTGCTCAAAGATATTAGTAAACTGGAAAGAGTGTAGAAAAGGCTGACCATGGTAGGGTAGTAAAGAAGACATTTGGGAATGATGCTGTGAGGTGTTGTGAGAAACAGACTTAATTATTTTTTTAATTTAGAGATACAGTGCGGAATCGGCCCTGCCTGCCCCGGCATCCACCAAGTTAACCCCAGCCTAATCATGGGGCATTTTACAATGACCAATGAACCTACTAACCGGTAAGTCTTTGCACTGTAGGAGGAAATTAGAGCACCTGGAGAAAACCCACATGCACGTGTATGGAATTTACAAACTTGCTTACGGAGGACTCCAGAATTAAACTCCTACGCCTCGAGCTGTAATATCGTCGCGCTCACTGCTGCACTACTGTGGCACCTTTAATGTTGGCCGAGATAGAGAGTGAACAAGGGAGTCATTCTGGAGATCGACCCCAGTATGTTAAACTGGAAGGGAGAGACGAGGAAGGGAAAAATGTCTGATGACAGCATCACAGTGGAAATGTTGGAAGTTTCGGAGGATATCCTGCTACGTGTGGAGGTGGATCAAGTTGGGTCAGGTTGAGTTATTGTCATCTGCACAAGTACATATCCAAAGTAAGTCCAAGGTAAATTTTATTATCCGAGTACATATATGACACCACATACAACCGTGCGGCTCATTTTCCTCCAGACATACTCAGCAAACCTATAGAAATATAACTATACCAGGATCAATGAAAGATCAAGTACATCGCAGTAGGCAACAAACTGTGCAAATGCAAATACAAATAAATAGCAATAAATAATAAGAACTTGAAAAGAGTCCTTAAAGTGAGATTATTGGTTGTGGGAGCATCTCAGTGCATGGACAAATGAGTGTAGTTATCCCCTGTTATTTAAGATCCTGATAGCCGAGGGGTAGTAGCTGTTCTTGAACCTGGTGGTTCGAGTCCAGATGCTCTTGTACCTGCTCAGAGAGAAATGAACATTGCCTGGATGGTGAGGATCTTTGATGATGGATGCTGCTTTCCTACAACAGTTTTCCATGTGCATATGCTCAGTGATGGGGAGGGCTTTACCCATGATGTACCAGGCTGAATTCAGGACCTTTTGTAGGATTTTCTGTTCTTGTGTTCACAGGTGCAATGAAAAACTGACTTGCAGCAACATCACAGGCACAGAGCATCAGATACTCAACATCCGCAAGAAACACATAAAGCAATATAAATTATACACAATTTTTACAAGAAAGAACACAACTAAAACAAGAGAAGAAACAAAGTCCACTGCAGTGCATAGCACAGCTGTACTCTGGTAGTAATTGTGGTTTTGCTGGTTCGTTCAAGAACCAAGTGGTTGAAGGGAAGCTGCTTTTCTTGAGCCTAGTGTTGTGGACTTCACGCTTCTGTACCTCCTGTCCAAAGGTAGTTGCAAGAAAATGGCATGGCACAGATAGTAGGAATCTTTGATGATGGATGCTGCCATCCTGTAGATTGTACTGACGGTGGGAGGACGTGCCCGTGAAGTATTGGGCTGAGTGCACCGTTCTGCAGCTTCTGCATGTGTGCACATTCGAATTGCTGTACCAGACCATGATGCAACCAGTCAGGATACTCTCAATGATGCATCCTGTAAATGTCTGTTAGAGTGTTGGGTAGAGTTGGCAGAAGGAACAAATAAGCAGCATTAAATAGAAAAATCTAAATTATGCATATTTTTATAAGCAACAACACAATTAGAACAGGAAAAAAGCACAAAGTCCATTCCAGTGCAAAGTGATCAAAATAATTGTAGTAAATCACGAACACAAGAGATTCTACAATTGCTGGAAATCCAGAGCAACACACACAAAAGGCTGGAGAAACTCAGTAGGTCAGGCAGCATCTATGGAAATGAATAGATAGTCAACAATTCAGGCCAGGATCCTTCTTCAGGACTGATAATTGTAGCATTGCTAAACTGTTGTGAATAGGGATGAGATGAGAGGGATGGTGAGGACACCAGGAATCATCCTGAACACAAGAGATTCTGCTGACCTGGAAACCCAGAGCAGAACACACAAAACATTGGAGAAACTCATCAGGTCATCCTGGTTCTGGGCAGTTGAGGATGGGAGTGAGCATTACTGAGAAAAGTGGGAGTTGTGTAAATGGGAAGAGTTCCAATAACATAATTAGCCAGAGTAAAATTCCTGTGAAGATGTAAATTTCTGGGGTTCCACTGCTGGATTAATATTATGCCATACATTCAACTGACACAGATTGTGATATTTTAGATATCAAATCTATAGCATGCAGCGTTCATTTTCATCCAATTAGGAATTGGAATTGGATTATTGTTGTCACATGTACTGAGATACAGTGAAAAACTTATCTTGCCTACTGTTCATACAGATCAGATCATTACACAACGCACTGGGATAGAACAAGTTAAAACAATAACAGAATGCAGAATAATGTGTAGCAGCTACATAGAAACTCCAGTGCAGTTATACAATAAGGTACAAGATCTCAACAAGGTAGACTGTGAGGTCAAGGTCCAAGGTAACTATTTAATAGTCATATAACAACAAGGTAGAAGCTACCCTTGAGCCTGATGGTATGTGCCTCAGACTTTTGTGTCTTCTGTCTGATGGAAGAGGGGAGTAGGGAGAATATCTGGGACGGGTGGCACCCTCGATTATGCTGTCTGCTTTACAAAGGCAGTGAGGGATGTAGAAAGAGTCTGTGGAGGGAAGGCTGGATTCAAGATGTGCTAAGCAGTATCCACAATTCTGTGTAGGCTCAGAACACGACAGAACAGAACAGGCCCTTCAAATCCCCCATCTAGTCCATGTCAAACTATTGATCCGTGTATTCCCATCGACCTGCACCCCTCCCATCCATGTACCTATCCAAATTCCTCTGTAGTGTTGAAATCAAACTCACAGTCACAACTTCTAATGGTAGCTTGCTCCACACTCTCACTATCCTCTGAGTGAAGAAGTCCCCCTTTCACTTCACCTTTAACCCTCAACCCATGTCCTCTAGTTCTAGTCTCAACCAGACTCAGTAGAAAAATCCTGCTTGTATTTACTCTATCTATACCCCTCATAATTTTCTATACCTCTATCAAATCTCCCCTTATTCTCCTATGCTCCAGGGAATAAAGTCCAAAACTGTTCAACATTTCCCTATAACTCAGGTTCTCAAGTCCTGGCAATATACTCAAAAATTTTCTTTGCACTCTTTCAATCTTATTAATATCTTTCCTACAGGTGACCAAAATTGGGCACGTTACTCCAAATTAGGCCTCCCCAACATCTTATACAACTTCGACATAACCTGCCAAATACTGTACTCAGTACTTTGATTTATGAAGGCCAATGTGCCAAAAGCTTTCTTTATGACCCTATCTACCTGTGAAAGGGATCCGCTGAGCTGTGTCTACAACTCTTTGCAGTTTCTTCTGGTCATAGACAGAGTAGAATATAGAACATAGAAATCTACAGCACGTTACAGGCCCTTCAGCCCACAATGTTGTGCCAACCATGAAACTGCCTAGAATTTTCCTACTGCATAGACCTCCATTTTCTGAACTCCATGTACCTATCTAAGAGTCTTTTAAAAGACCCTATTGTATCTGCCTCTACTACCATCTCTGGCAGTGAATTCCATGTACCCACCACTCTCTGTGTGAAAAGCTTACCTCTGACATCTCCCTTGTACCTACTCCAAAGCACCTTAAAACTATGCCCCCTCGTGTTAGCCATTTCAGCCCTGGGAAAAAGCCTCTGGTTATCCACATGATCAATGGCTGTCATCATCTTATACACCTCTAATCTTCCGTCTCTCCAAGGAGAATAAATGAAGTTCACTCAACCTATTCTCATAAGGCACGCTCACCAATCCAGGCAACATCCTGGTAATTCTCCTCTGCCCTCCCTCGGTGACGTCACCTTCGAAGAATTATCGATCTTTGTTCTACCACACTCTGCAATGCCCTACCGTTTATTGTGTAATACCTACCCTGGTTTATCCTCCCAAAGTGCAACACCTCACACTGCATTAACTTCCACCTGCCATTTTTCAACCCATTTTTCCAGCTGGTCTGGATTCTGTTTCAAGCTTTGTTGGTCTTCCTTGCTGTCTACTATACTACCGATCTTGGTATCACCTACAAATTTGCTGATCCAGCTTATCACATTCTCATCTAGATTTCCTCTGGTCACGTTTCTTGCCACATGCATGGGTTAGGGTAACACAATATAAAGAACAAATTAAATTTGAAGCTAGCTGCAACACCAACAGAGGACTGGATTTAAAACATTCCCAATTTCACGGTGACTGACATGGCAGGGCATTCGAATGGCACACATAGGATATTTTAAGACGGGGGCTAAGCAGCATTATTTGTCTCCGACTCTTCCCTCTGCTATTCTTTTTGTATTGTTGACCCACTTAGCGCTGAGGGACGTTCTGGGAATGATTATTTTAATTCTTGAGTTTTACATTTCTTTGAGATTCTTGCTTGTTTGATATTGACCCACTTGTACAGTGGTGATGCTTCAATGCTTCCTATGGGAAACCTGGATTTATTTGGAAATTCAGCTCAAAACATGAAAAGCCCTTTCTCACATTTGGCCTCATCTCTCACATGTACGGGTATCGGAGCGTTATTGTGAAAACAAACTTTTATAGTTGCTCCGTGGAGAGCGTTCTAACTGATTGCATTGCTACCTGGTATGGTAGGGCCTCTGCACAGGATCAGAAAAGGCTGCAGGGTGTTGCAAACTCAGTCAACTAGCCTTTCCAGCACTGATACAGCAGGGGCAGTAGGCACACTCTGCTGCTGCAGTAGCACTGAGGGGCTAAGGCTGCCTTTTATATCTGATTAGATTAGATTATGAGGACACTCAGTCCTCGTTTATTGTCATTTAGTAATGCATGCATTAAGAAATGATACAATGTTCCTCCAGTATGATATCACAGAAACACAAGACAGAACAAGTCTAAAACTGACAAAAACCACATAATTATAACATATAGTTACAACAGCGTAAAGCAATACTGTAATTTGATAAAGAGTAGACTATAGCCATGGTAAAAAAAAAGTCTCAAAGTCCCGATAGCCCCATCATCTCACGCAGATGGTAGAAGGAAGAAAAACTCTTCCTGCCATGAACTTCCAGTGCCACAAACTTGCCGATGCAGCACCATTGGAAGCAACCGACCACAGCCGACTCTAAGTCCGTCCGAAAACTTCAAGCCTCCGACCAGCCCTCCGACACCGAGCACCGAGCACCATCTCTGCCGAGCGCTTTGACCCCGGCCCCAGCCGCCAAGCAGCAGGCAAAGCCGAGGATTTGGGGCCTTCCTCTCTGGAAATTCTCGATCGCACAGTAGCAGCGGCAGCGAAACAGGCATTTCAGAAGTTTCACCAGATGTTCCTCCGTGCTTCTCACGTCCATCTCCATCAAATCAGGATGTGCACGGCACCCTACTTAACAAATAACAGATATTCATTCCGGAGTGGCCACTGTGCGCTGTGTCGCGCCGCCATCTTCTGTTTCATTATATCAGATGTTATTGAGTCTCTGTCAACTGTTCACTTTCTTTTGGAGACTAACATTGTCCCTCTTGGCCAATATTTGTCCAACAACCAAAAACATTAAGAATACACAAACACATGGAAATCTGCAGATAATGGAAATCCAAAACAACACAAGCTCGAAATGTCAAGTGTTTACTCTTTTCCATAGATACTGCTTGGCCTGCACCTTGTGTGTGTTACATCAAGAATACAGACCTTTATCTCAGTGTTGACGAGAGAAACTTGATATGTTCCGGTGACAGATGACTGGAATATCACACACATTTTAAAATCACTTAATTGTCTGTTAACTGGGTTATCTGTGAAATGTGCTATATAAATCTAAGGTCATTAAACCTTTTTATCTTCTTCAAAGGCCAACATAAATTTATTATCAAAGTACATGTATGTCATCATATGGTACCCTGAGATTCATTTTCTTGCTGGCATTTGCAGTGGAACAGAAAAATACAATAGAATCAATGAAAAACTAATCCCTAACAAAGATTGACATACAATCAATGTGTAAGATACAAACAAGCAAATATATACATACATATTATTGTTGTAGACTCCTTGTAAATTAGTCCATAGTTTGTGCTCAGAGATCAGTTCAGCACTGAGGAGAACAAAGTTATCCACACTGGTTCAGGAGCCGGTGGTTGAAGGGTAATAACTGTTGCTGAACCTGGTGATGTAGGGCCTAGGACTATTGTACCTCCTGCCCATTGGCAGCGAGAGGAGAGCATGACTTTGATGGTGGTGCTGCTTGATGATGGTTGTTGCTTTCGTGTGACAGTGCTCTTTGCAGGTGAGCTCAATGGTGGGGAGGGCTTTACCCATGATAGACTGGGCTGTATCCATTACCTTTTGTAGGCTTTTCTGTTCTTGGACATTGGTGTCTCCATACCAGCCTGTGTTGCAACCAGTCAGAATACTCTGCCCGTGCATCCATAGAATTTTATCAAAGTTTTAGATGACATGCTGAATCTTGTGTCCATTATGTGTGGGCCACCCCCAGTACGATCCTCTTTGATTTGATTTGCCGCAAACCACACATTTCACTGCTGTTTCAATGCACATATGGCAGGCAAGCTGATCTTTAATCTATCTTTAGTATAACAGCATAGCACATAACAGGCAAATCACATTGCAATGTTGTAGTCATCATTAATAACTTCGTATTATGAGAGTGTATTTCGGGTGAGAAAGGGTGACACATTGGTGAGATTGTGTTATTTGGATTCAACAAGGAAAATGCTAAGTAAGCAGTATATTTCAGTTTAATATTACTGAAAAAGCTGCAAATGATTTTGTGTAAAGGCTGAAACCTTGTTTGGAAGCAACGTTTATCAGTTTCAGTAAGATCGGCTGTAATGTTTATAATTATG
This sequence comes from Mobula birostris, assembly GCF_030028105.1. Taxonomy (NCBI): domain Eukaryota; kingdom Metazoa; phylum Chordata; class Chondrichthyes; order Myliobatiformes; family Myliobatidae; genus Mobula; species Mobula birostris. Next base: position 111,083,657 of record NC_092380.1, read on the forward strand.
CATAACTGTCTTATCTACTACAGATAAGAAAGGAGCAGTAACCAGTTTCCAGTCATGCCAGCGGCTGAGATATTTCCACTTGTGGAATGCATGCTATATAAATATCATCTGAGAGAATATATCCATTAATGCTAAATTCCCAAAAAAAGACACTCTGCCCTGTTACAAGACAGAGAACCACATGAAGAGGGAAAAGATTCAAGGATGTGCTCAAAGCTTTTTTGATACAATGGCAACTGATCTCTGATAATCTTTGGCCCATGGCTCGGTATGGCTCTGCCAATAACCATTAGGGAGTTGTGGAAGCTGCTCAGCACATCGTGAAAACCAATCTCGCCTCTATGGACACCCTCTACAGTTCCTGCTACCTCAGTAAACCAGCCGGCATAATCAAAGACCCCACCCACCCACACGTTCTTTCTTCTGCCCCCTTCCCATTGGGCAGAAGATAAAAAAATCCTGAAAGCACTTACAATCCTGCTCAAGGATAGCTTTGACCCCCCCTGTTATTAGATCAAAGTTCAAAGTAAGCTTATTATAAAGTGCGTACATGTCACCATTTACAACCCTGAGACAAGACGTGGCTGGCACAGGCGCAGACAAGCAAGAGAAATGCAGCAAACTATTAGAAACTAAAGATATAAACTGTTAAAAGTGGGATTAGTAGTGAATATCTCTACCCTACTGACTTGAAAACCTCAGGGTGTAACCCCTGGCAGAGAGGATATCAATAATTGAAGCTACAGCTATAACAAGCAGCAGCTATAGCGAGACAATATCGGCAGAGATAAGTGTCCAAGATCTCTCCCGTGTAACCGGGTATTAGTTCTACTATATCATACCAAGGAAATTGTTCAGATTTTATTGTGTAAGTATTGTAAATTGACTTTTCATGGATGACCAATTATTTCATCCTACAAAACAAGACACAAGATGGTGAGACACCCAAGATTGAAGAACCAGCGTGGGAACAAAAAGTTTCATGATATAGAGGATTCAATACAGTTGGATGTACAGTAAAAGGTTATTTTTCATTCAAAGGATCTGAATTTGATTTCCTGGAAGAACTGATTATTTTTGCAGAGACTGATAAGTTACTGAAAGGGATTTACTTTGTTTAAAAGTTGTGATGTTGGAGAATTGTCATGAAAGGAGCTTAAGCTATATATGTATTTTTTGGTGTTGAATTTGAATTTGTAGACATACTGACCTGCAACTGAAACTGAGGTTAACCATAATATATAAGAATTGGAATTCAATTAGTTTCCTAACTAACTAGGGACAATTAAAAAAGCAAATGTTAGTCTGTAAACTTTTAAATAGGGAATAATATTAAATCTAATGAGTTAGAAAAATTGGAGTACTAAAGGTTATTCTAATGAATCTCACTGATTCTAACTAAAAAGGAATTTGGTTTTCATTTGATATCTGAGATTTGGAACCTAAGACAGAATGTTGGCAACAACACACACAAAATGCTGAGGAACTCAGCAGGCCAGGCAGCATCTATGGAAAAAAGTTCAGGCGAAGTTTCGAGCTGAGACCGTTGGATAGGACTGGAGAAAAAAAAAGATGAGGAGTAAATTTAAAATGTGGGGGGAGGGAAGGGAGAAACACAAGGTGATAGGTGAAACCAGGAGCGGGGAGAGTTGAAGTAAAGAGCTGGGACATTGATTGGGCAAAGAGATACAGGACTGGAGAAAGGGGAGTCCGATAGGAGTGGACAGAAGGCCATGGAAGAAAGAAAAGGTGGGAGGAGCACCAGAGGGAGGTGATGGGTAGGCAAGGAGATGAGGTGAGAGAGGGAAAAAGGAGATGGGGAATGGTGAAAAGGGAGAGGGGGCATTACCGGAAGTTTGAGAAATCGATGTTCATGCTATCAAGTTGGAAGCTACCCAGAAAGAATATAAGGTGTTGTTCCTCCAACCTGAGCATGGCCTCATCACGACAGTGGGGGAGGCTATTGATTGACATTTTGGAATGGGAATGGGAAGTGGAATTAAAATGGGTGGCCACTGGGAGATCCTGCATCTTTTAGCAGATGGAGCGTAGATGCTCGGCAAAGCAGTCTCCCAATCTACATCGGGTCTCACAATATACGGGAAGCCACACTGGGAGCCCCTGACACAATATATGATTGCGCCCTACTTGACTCCCTTGTCCATTCATCTCTTCCCACTGCTCTCCCTCCTGGTACATCTTTGCAAGCGGAACAAGTGCAACACCTGCCCCTACACCCCCTCCCTCACTACCATTCAGGGCCACAAACAGTCCTTCCAGGTGAGGCGACACTTCACCTGTGAGTCCATCGGGGTCATATACTGTGTTCAGTTTTGGGCTGAGGCTCTACCCCAGGACTTGAAAGGAAGGGGGCAGAAGTCAGAACTAAAGGGTGGGAAAGGAGGGGGTGCTGGGGGTGTTAGATGAATCTGGGTGGGGAGTGAATGTAGGTGGTTTGAGGAGGGATGGCAACGGTGAGAGATGTGAGAATAGGCAGAAGTGACAAAGGGTTGAAGAAGATGAAATCTGATAGAAGAGGACTGTGCACCATGGAATAGAGGGAAGGAGGTGGGGCAGAGGGCAGAAGGTAAGGGTGATGGGCAGGTCGTGAAGCAGGGGGAGGTGACAGAGAAGGGGTAATGGTTCAGACAATGGCAGGACTTTCATATGATAAAAGACTGGATCGACTAGGCTTATACTCATTGGAATTTAGAAGATTGAGGGGGGATCTTATTGAAAATAGGGATTGGACAGGCTAGATGCAGGAAGATTGTTCCTGATGTTGGAGAAGTCCAGAATGAGGGGTCACAGTTTGAGGATAAAGCGGAAGCCTTTTAGGACCGAGATTAGGAAAAACTTCTTCACACAGAGAGTGGTGGATCTGTGGAATTCTCTGCCACAGGAAACAGTTGAGGCCAGTTCATTGGCTATATTTAAGAGGGAGTTAGATATGGCCCTTGTGGCTAAAGGGATCGGGGGTATGGGGGGAAGGCTGGTACAGGGTTCTGAGTTGGATGATCAGCCATGATCGTACTGAATGGCGGTGCAGGCTCGAAGGGCCGAATGGCCTACTCCTGCACCTATTTTCTATGTTTCTATGTTTTCTATGAAAATAGATTTAACAAGTACTTTCTGCCGAAGCCTGTCTACTGCAGTGGCTCTGTCAGGGAGCTATACCCTTGGGAGAGGAGAAAGAGGAAGATGAGGAATGTGGTAGTCACAGGGGATTCCATAGTGAGGGGAACAGACAGGAGGTTCTGTCAGTTTATAGAGATACCTGCATGGTGTGTTGCATCCCTGGTGTCAGGGTACAGGGTGTCTTGAATCGGGTGCAGAGTATTCTGAAGGAAGAGGGTGAACAGCCAGAAGTCTTGGTACACGTTGGTACCAATGACATAGATGAAAAAAAAGGGAGGAGGTCCTGAAGAGAGAATTCAGGGAGTTGGGTAGGAAGCTGAAAAGCAGGACCTCCAGGGTAGTAATCTCAGGATTGCTGCCTGAGCCACATGCTAACGAGCGCATGATTAGCATGATCAGGCATATTAATGTGTGGCTGAGAGGCTGGTGTAGGGGGCAGGGCTTCAGATTCCTGGATCACTGGGGCCTCTTCTAGGGGAGGTATGACCTGTACCAAAAGGGCGGGTTACACCTGAACCCAAAGGGGTCCAATATCCTAGCAGGCAGGTTTAATAGAGCTGTTAAGGAGGGATTATAGTAATTTGGCAGGGGGTTGGGAACCGGGGTGATGGGGCTGAGGAAGGGGAAAACAGAAATAAATCAAAGTGTGCAACAGAGAAGATAGAACAGAGATGAGGCATAATCACAGCCAGTGGGATGAGTTACAGGGCAATAGAGGCATGGTGCAGTTAAACCAGAAAGTAACAAATATTGGACTGAAAGTATTATATTTGAATGCACACAGCATAAGGAATAAAATGGACGATCTTGAAATTCAGCTACAGATTAGCAAATATGACATTGTGGCCATCTCTGAAACTTGGCTAAAGGATGGCTGCCATTGGGAGCTGAACATCCAAGGATATACGGTGTATTGGAAAGATAGGTTAGTAGGCAGAGGGGGTGGTGTGTCTCTGTGTATAAGATAGATAGTCCTGACGAAGGGTCTCGGCCTGAAACGTCGACTGCACCTCTTCCTAGAGATGCTGCCTGGCCTGCTGCGTTCACCAGCAACTTTTATGTGTGTTGTTAGATAGATAGATAGATATACTTTATTGATCCCGAGGGAAATTTGGTTTTGTTACAGCCGCACCAACCAAGAATAGAGCGTAAATATAGCAATACAAAAACCCCCCAACAATCAAACAGCAAAATACAAACTATGCCAGATGGAAAATAAGTCCAGGACCAGTCTATTGGCTCAGGGTGTCTGACCCTCCACGGGAGGAGCCGCACGTTCGATGGCCACAGGCAGGAACGACCTCCCGTGCCGCCAAGTGTTGTATCACGCTGGAATGTGGCCGAAGTCCAACAGTAAAAAGTTCAATATCCAGTCTGCAAACACGTTCCACGATCGTAATATGACCCGGATTGCACCATCCGTTGTTAACCAGATCAGTAAGCACCCAACTCCTTCACACTTACCGCTCTCAATGCACTTCCGGTCATTGGAAAGAGATGACATAAGATTGAAGAGTATAGCATCTGTATGGGTTGAGTTAAGAAATGACAAGGGTAAAAGGACCCTAATGGCAGTTGTATACAGGCTTCCAAACAGCAGCCAGGATGTGGAGCAGGAGATAGAAAAGGCTTGTCAGAAAGGCAATGTCATGATAATCGTTAGGGATTTTAACATGAAAGTGGGTTGGGAAAACCAGGTCAGTACTGGACCTCAAGAGAGAGAATCTGTAGAATGTCTAAGGGATGGCATTTTAGAACAGCTTGTAGTTGAGCCCACTGGGGGATCAGCTGTGCTGGATTGGGTGTTGTGCAATGATCCGGAGGTGATATGAGAGCTTAAGGTTAAGGAACCCTTAAGGAACAGTGGTCACAATATGATCGAATTCACATTGAAATTTGAAAGGGAAAAATAAAATCCAATATTTTGATATTTCAGTGGAATAAAGGAAATTACACTGGCATGAGAGGGGAATTGGCTGAAGTTGACTGGAAATGGACATTTGCAGGAAGGACAGCAGAGCAGCAATGGTTGGATTTTGGACAAAAAATGAGGGAAGTACAAGACAGATATATTCCAAATAAGAAGAAATTTTCAAAGGGAAGAAGGACACTATCGTGGCTGACAAGTGAAGTCAGAGCCAAAGTAAAAGCAAAAGAGAGGGCATACAGTGGAAGACGTCTGCGGTATACCAGACATTCAAGAGTGTCAGAGAAGTGAAGTTTGTGTAGTGAAAATTAACACTGAGAAGGTGCTCAGGAAGCTTAATGGTCTAAGGGTGGATAAATCTCCTGGACCTGATGGAATGCACCCTCGGGTTCTGAAGGAAGTAGCTGGAGAGATTGCAGAGCCATTAACGATGATTTTTCAAGGATCGATAGATCCTGGCATAGAACCCGATGGCTGGAAAATTGCAAATGTTACTCCGCTATTTAAGAAGGGTGCGAGGCAGCAGAAAGGAAACTATAAACCTGTTAGCCTGACATCAGTGGTTGGGAAGTTGTTGGAATCGATTGTTAGAGCTGAGATTACGGAGTACCTGGAGGCATATGACAAGATAGCCCAAAGCCAACATGGTTTCCTGAGAGGAAAATCTTGCCTGACAAACCTACCGCAATTCTTTGAAGGAATTACAAGTAGGGTAGACAAAGAAGATGCGGTAGACATGGTGTACTTGGATTTTCAGAAGGCCTTTGACAAGGTGCCGCACATGAGGCTGCTTAGCAAGATAAGGGCCTATGGAATTACAGGGAAGTTACTCAGAAAACAGAGAGTGGGAATAAAGGGATCCTATTCTGGCTAGCTGCCAGTTACCAGTGGGGTTCCACAGGGGTCAGTGTCGGGACTGCTGCTTTTTACAATGTATGTCAATGATTTGGACTACGGCATTAATGGATTTGTGGCTACATTTGCTGATGATACAAAGATAAGTGGAGGAGCGGGTAGTGTTGAGGAAGCAGAGAGCCTGCAGAGAGACTTAGATAGTTTAGGGGAATGGAAAAAGAGTGGCAAATGAAATACAATGTTGGAAAATGTATTGTCATGCACTTCGGTGGAAGAAATAAATGGGCAGATTATTTAGATGAGGAGAGAATTCAAAATGCAGAGATGCAAAGGGTCTTGGGAGTCCTTGTGCAGGATACCTTAAAGGTTAACCTCCAGGTTAAGTCGGTTGTGAAGAAGGTGAATGCAATGTTGGCATTAATTTCTAGAGGTGTAGAATATAAGAGCAGGGGTGTTATGTTGAGGCTCTATAAGACACTCATGAGACCACACTTGGATTATTGTGCGCAGTTTTGGGCTCCTTATTTTTAGAAAGGATATATTGACATTGGAGAGGGTTTAGAGGGTTCAGAGAAGATTCACAAGAATGATTCCAGGAATGAAAAGGTTACCATATGAGGAACGTCTGGCAGCTCTTAGGCTGTATTCCCTGGAGTTTAGGAGAATGAGGGGGGATCTCATAGAAACATTCCGAATGTTAAAAGGCCTGAATAGATTAGATGTGGCAAAGTGATTTCCCATGGTAGGGGAGTCTAGGACAAGAGGGCACGACTTCAGGATTAGAGGACATCCATTTAGAACTGAGATGCGGAGAAATTACTTTAGTCAGATGGTGGTAAATCTTTGGAATTTGTTGCCACAAGTGGTTGTGGAGGCCAGGTTATTGGGTGTATTTAAGGCAGAATAGCGAGGCTCTTGATTAGCCAGGGCATCAAAGAGTATGGGGAGAAAGAAGGGGAGTGGAGATGACTGGAAGAACTGGATCAGTCCATGATTGAATGGCGGAGCAGACTCGATGGGCCGAATGGCCCACTTCTGCTCCTATCTCTTACGGTCTTATGGTACCCTAAATGCAATGTGCTGACATTGGAGACGGTTCATAGGGGGTTCACGAGAGTGATTCTGGGAATGAAGGGATTACTATATGAGGAATGTTTGATAGCTCTGGGCCTGTATTCACTGGAATTCACAAGATTGAGGAGTGACCTAATTGAAACCTTTCAAATGGTGAAAGGCTTCGATAGAGTGGATGTGGAGAGAATGTTTCCTATGGTGGGAGGGTCTAATACCAGAAGACACAGCCTCAGAATAGAATTGCATCCTTTTGGAATGGGGATGAGGAGGAATTTCCTTAGTCAGCGAGTGGTGAATCTGTGGAATCCATTGTGGAGGCCAAGTCCTTATGTATATTTAAGGCAGAGGTTGAGGGATTAGTCAGGGCATGAAGGGATACGGGGAGAAGGCAGGGGAATGGGCTGAGAGGAAAATTGGATCAGACATGATGAAATAATGGAACAGACTCGATGGGCCAAATGGCCTAATTCTGCTCCTATATCTTATGGTCTTATGGTCTCATTGATGTACATCACACTCCAGTGCCCCGTCTTTCACTATGTACAAACTTTCAATTCCCATCACCCTCCAGTGCCCTATCTATAACCTCCCAATACACATCACCCTCCAGTGCCCTGTCTTTCACTATGTACAAACTTTCAATTCCCATCACCCTCCAGTGCCCTATCTATAACCTCCCAATATACATCACCCTCCAGTGCCCTGTCATTCACTGTGTCTAACCTCCCATTATACTTTTCTCTCCAGTGCCCTGTCTTTCACTGTGTATTCCCCTCATATATATATATCATTTTGCACTTGTCTAAGTTAAATTCCATCTGGGTCTTGGCCAGAAATGTTGACAGTTTGTTTCCCTCCCTCTCAGCCTCTCTATCACCCGAGCATTTTGTGCCTACAATGATCAAAAAGCCCGTTCTCGGTCTCAAACAAATCACTTGAAAGATTAAAAATAGTATTCTGAAAAGGAGAGGAGAGAAGCTGATAGTGTTCCACTGAATGCCCTGACCCTAAGGTACTACGGAGGAGTTGTTCAGATAATGAGGGAGCAGGTGCTGTTGGACAGAGTTTCCAAGAACAATGATTAGCCTTTGGTGAACTCACTCTTGCAGTCCAAATAACTTTGCCGCAGGGAAGTCGTGCTGTCAATGGTGTGTAAAGGACTGGCTTAATAAGTAACTAAAATGCAAATGCATCATGTCCTTGAAGGATCATTGTTTCTGAAAGGCATTTTCCTCTCCGCTGGTTGCTTTGTAGATTCTCATTCTCTTCAGACATCTTAATCCACCCTCTGAAATGCTCTTCATAACCGCAGTACACTCCTGGTTGGGAATGTGTTCCGTGACCCCTGCTCTTTGTAACTTAGATGACGAAATGGGAGGTTGGATTCGTAAATTTGCAGATGACATGGATGTTGGTGGTGTCCTGGATTGTGTAGAAGATTTAAACATGAGGAATTGTATGTTATAGGGTACAATGGGACATCTGTGGTCCAGGCGGAATAACAATTTGGCACTGACTAGATGGGCCGAATTGTAGTGCTCTTGGACTATACCAAAAGAGGGAAGAGTTAAACCTTGGAGAGTTTTGAAAACAAAGATGCAAATTATACGCTGTGAATTCAGTTGGAATAATCTTTTAGTTGTTGGAAGCTTGTTAGTTAGCGGTGTGTCCTTGAATTTTGTACTCCCAGACTCCCAACAGTGATGTCAGAGTTCCATTCCAGCCTTAAACTTGGACCAATTGTTGTCTGATCTGCTGACTAGATGAACAGTATTTAAAAATTTACTTTACCTCAACTCTGTGTTTTTCCTCTCAGAAAAGAAGGCATACTTACGCAACTTTCACAATTGCTTGACACCAATCAATAACTTTTTGACGAGTGGTGTCTGTGGTAAGGTGAGGAAACTAGCAGCCAAGTTTGTGCCCAAGGAGATTCAACAAACCTCGATATAGTAATGACGAGATTGGTTAAGTATAAGTATTAGCGCATCAAACAGTGCGAGAGGTGTTGCTGTCTATCCTTACTGAATACGGACTGTTGGTCAGCAAGTTGAGGGAGGTATTAACTCCCAGGGTCCAGAGTTTGTGTTTTTTTTTGCAATAATAGTACTGAATGTTTAATAATAGTATTGAAGTAACAGCTGTGCTTAATAATGGTTTTAAATTAACAACTCACAGAGGACTTTTTGCCTCAGTACTGCACAGGAGCTTCCAGCCAAGGATGTGTTTAAGACATGATGTGTTTTCCACATCATTTGTGCACGACCCCCTCTGTTGGTCAGGGTCGGCCATGGATATTGTATCCTGGTTCTCTATACAATACACAAGTTAGGGCAATGTGATATGGAGAGCAAGCTGGTGCCCATGCAAGCGGCTGATGAACTGAAAGGAACGACACAAACTGATACAGTTTGACACTAGCAGCGTTGCAGGAGTTGTCAGTCAGTGTTAAACTCAATGTAGGACTCCAGCTCCCTAAGTTTACCCCCGAAGCCATCTCCATGAGTGGGTATAGCTGAAAGGCAGCGAAGGTTTGAGATCAGAGTTTTCCTTCTCCTAGATGAGCTGCCGTCCATGGCGGACGAGCCCCATCTGCCTGACGCCACTGGTTTTAAGGCACCAGTAACCCGCCTTTACCCCTTCTCTTGTCGGGAGAAACGGTTCCACCAGGCTTAGTAGCGAAGCCACATGCGAAGGCCAGAAACTGGGCTTGGTTGTCAGAGGCTATTTGAGATGCATACCATTGGGAGCCTTTAATGGATAGTGGGAGCTCATAGCCACCACCACCCCCCAGTAACCGTGAGGAACAAATCATTTGGGCACCAACTTAATCACCATGGAGTTGCTGGTTTTTATTTAGAGATACAGCGTGGTACAGGCCCTTTAGAGATACAGGCCCTTCCGAGCCAACGAGCCTGTGCTGCCCAAATACACCATGTGACCATCAACCTACCACCGGTACGATTTGGGACTGTGAGAGGAAACCAGAACATCCGGAGGAAACCCGCACGGTCACAGGGAGAGCGTACAAAATCTTTGAACCCAGGTCGATGGTACTGTAAAGTGTTATGCTACTGTGCAGCCATGGTTTCTGAAACATGTCTCAGGGCAAACAATTTCAACTGTGCACAGAGAACAAACCACAAGCTGAGCAGTCCTCAGGTAAATTCCTCAGCTGCTTGAACCCAGTTTGAATTTCTCCTTCACTAGCAATTGGGCACTTTGTAATAGCAACTGGATTTTTTATAGATAAAGAGATTTAATGAGATTAGCTTTGTGCATCACATGGAGTCACAGAGTCATACTGCAGGAGGCAGGCCATTCGGCCCAACTAGTCTATACTGTCCAAGTTGCCTAGCTGAGCAAATCTCATTTGCCTGCACTTGGCATGTATCCCTCTAAGTCTTTCCCAACCATATTGTAATTAAGGTTTGATTCTGTGACTGGGATCAGGCTGTTAATTAAAGATTGAAAGATTTGCTTTATTTGTCACATGTGAATCAAAACAGTGAGATGCATTGTTTATGTCGATGATGAACAGAGTCCAAATATATACTGGGGGCAGCCCGCAACACAGCCTGCCACAAATTATTGACGCTAACCAGTATGTTTTTGGAATGTGGGAGGAAACCGAGCGCCTGGAGTAAACCCATGCGGTCACAGGAAAAACGTACAAACTCCTTCAAGAGGTCAATAGGTGTGTTTTATGTATATGTATACAATATACATCCTGAAATTCTTCGACATCCACGAAAACAGAGTGCCCCAAAGAATGAATGACAGTTAAAACGTTAGAACCCCAAAACCCGCCCCACCCACAACTCTCCTCCTACATACAAGCAGCAGCAAGGCAATGATAACCCCCTCTCCACAACCAGCAAAAAAGCATTAGCACCCTCCACCGAGCACTCAAATGTGCAGCAAAGCATCAATAAAGACACAGAGGACCCACACCCTTTTGTCGCTGGTACCATCAGGTGCTACAGGAGCCTGAGACCCACATTCAACATTTTAGAAACAGCTTCTTCACCTCCATTATTAGACTTATGAATGAACAATGAACCTATGAATACTACTTCACTATCTTCAAACCGTAAGACCGTAAGAGAAAAGATAAGAATTAGGCTCGCAAACACGAGGAAATCTGCAGATGCTGGAATTTCAAGCAACACACATAAAAGTTGCTGGTGAACGCAGCAGGCCAGGCAGCATCTCTAGGAAGAGGTACAGTCGAAGTTTCGGGCCGAGACCCTTCGTCAGGAATTAGGCTATTCGGCACATCGAGTCTGCTCTGCCATTTCATCATGGCTGATCCATTTCCTTCTCAACCCCATTCTCCTGCCTTCTTCCTGCAATCTTTCAACCCCTGACTAATCAAGAACCTATCAACCTCCTGCTTAAATATACCCAATGAGTTGGATCCCATGGCTGTCTGTGGCAATGAATTCCAGAGATTCACCACCCTCTGGCTAAAGAAATTCCTCCTCATCTCCATTCTAAATGGACGTCCCTCTATTCTGATGCGGTTCCCTCTGATCCTAGACTCCCCCACTGTAGGAAACATCCTCTCCACATCCATTCTATCTAGGCCTTACAATATACAATAGGTTTCAATGAGATCCCACACCCCACCACTCCCCCCGCCCATGCTTTTTCGATCTCCAGTGAATACAGGCCCAGAGCCATCAACACTCCTCATACATTAACTCTTTCATTCCTTGGATGTAAGTAAAGTGGGGTATAGAGAAGGCCAGAACCGGAACACCAAAGGATGTGGGTGGAAATATAATTCTGGAGGTTCCTCTTCTCTTTTTGACCACTTATTTAATTTTTATTTATTTATTATAATTTATAGCATATTTTGTGTTTTGCACTGTACTGCAGCTGCAAAGTAACACACTTCTTGACACGTGTCAGTGATATAAAATGTGCTTCTGATTCTGATTGAACTCCTGATCTTCTGATTGCTGGCCTGTAAAGCATTACACTTCAGTGCAAGTAGTCCTTTGCAATAACTCTGTTAATAAACTGTGTAGAAAGTTGATATTTTATTCTGCTGCTGCTCCTTTAAATAACTTGTTCTAAAGTGTGCACGGACTGAGGTCACTAATGGTTCAATTATTCTACGGCTGATGCAGTTTAGAATCTGCCATTGCGAAGTTGGTGCTGTGAATTTCTTGGTATTTTAATTGTTTTTTATTGGCACAGAACCCAAAGTCAACCATTAAGAAGTACCGTGCACTCTGACCTTTTACCTCTTCTCACCTTCCCACTCTGACCTTTCACATCCTCTCACCTTCCCTTACTTACTCACTGCCCATTACGCCGCTGGTGTTTAGGGCAGCATTGAAGGTCCTCCATCTCTGGCAGAGTTCAGTCACAGCTTCCTTCATCGTGTCAGCAGCTTCCTCTGGGTTTTCACTACCGTCGGCCATGCAAGTCCCAGGTGGAGACTCAGGAATACCATCTCACTCATGTGTAGAAAGATTCTTCATTGCTGTTTCCGTAACAATCTTTTTTACCAGTCAGAGTTGTTAGCCTTCAACTGAACCCCCGAACCTGGAGGACTGGTAGACCACTCTTAGTCTGTCCTCTACCCTTTGACCTTTTTGGCATGGGTGACTCAACCAAAAGCCAAAGTGTAAATCCTGTGTCTTACAGTCTAATGGTCCAAAACCGCACTTGGTCTGAAGTCTGAGTTGGCAGCAGGGACAGTGGATTTCTGTGTCCGAAGCACAAGTATTGCATCCTTCAGAAATTTAACAAGAATTATTGCCACTAATTAGTTTGGTTCTTTCATCAATTGGATCTAAGTTTCAAACCATGTGCTTTGAACTTGTTCTCCGAAGTCGTTAATGTTTGGATTCCCAGTCCAATAACTAATCCGCAGCACTTCCGCATATGGTTTGCTCAGATATCCAAAATGAATCCTGCAGGCAGAAACATTTATAATTAAGCTTTGTTTCAGAACCTGTGGACTAATTAGGCCACAGCTGGAGTACTGTTTGCCGATCTGGTCACCGCACTATATCGGAAGGACATAATGACATGGGAGAGGAGCTTCAAAGAAATGTTGCTTGGTTTGGAACATCTCAACTCTAAGCAGAAACTGGATAGTCTTACTTCCTTCGATGGGAGGAGATTAAGGAAGGACCTCATGGTCCTATTGAAGGTTCTTGGCTCGAAACATCAACTGCTTATTTCTTTCCATAGCTGCTGCCCGACCTGCTGAGTTCCTCCAGCAATTTCATAGTCATAGTCACAGTCATACTTTATTGATCCCGGGGGAAATTGGTTTTCGTTACAGTTGCACCATAAATAATTAAATAGTAATAAAACCATAAGTAGTTAAATAGTAATATGTAAATTGCATTGCTCTGGATTTCCAGCATCTGCAGAATCTCTTTTGAGGGAGAATCTGCTGGAGGTATACATGGAGAGGTAGAGATAGGAAAAACAGCAGGAAACCTTTCCACATGGAGACAGAGGTTCCAAATCACACTGAGAATTTAAGTTTATTGCAACTGGCTCATTGAATGTGAAATTTGATGTTTAGTGGCAGCAACCCATTGCAAAGAGTTTCAAGTTCATGAGCATCAACAGCTCAAAGGATCTATCCTGGGCCCAACACATTGATGCAATCAAGAAGAAGGCATACCAGAGGCTGTACTTTTGAAGAGATTTCCCCATTACCCAGGGCATGCCCTCTCTTCACATCAAGGAAGAGTTGCAGGAGCTTGAAGACAAATACTCAATGTTTTAGGCACTGCTTCTTCCTCACCACCATCAGATTTCTGAGTGGACAATGAGCCCACGAACATTTCCTCTCAATATGTTTTTCCTTTTCACTCACTTTTTGCAATATTTATTTTTTCATATTTTTTTCTTATACTAATTTATAAGTTTTTTGTAATGTACTGCTGCTGCAAAGCAACATATTCCGTAACACATGCCAGTGACATTAAGCCTGATTTTGATTCTGACATTTGGTCCATTACCAAAGTCTCTTGTAAATTTCTACAGTAGAGTAGTAGAGCTACTAGGAACCTAATGTTTCAATCCCTATGGTAAGTCGGCACTCTCGATGTTGGCAGTGGGCTTGGAGTGGTGACAAGGAAGGTGTCATGGTCCAGATCGGGGTCCCTTTAAATTTAGCTTGTTTATGTTACGATCCGCACCGTTGATTCCCTGTTTTCCCGTGTCCCTCGACTTTGGTGATTAGAGGCAATTAACGCTTGGCTGAACCGGTAGTTTATAGTCTCCGGCTTTCAGCCGTTCGGTGCGGGAGCATCTGCAAAGTCATCTAAGGTACGGTGTCATCTGGCCGGAGCAAGCCTTGTCTCTGCTGAAGCGGGTGCCGGTAATTCACCCTTCCTCACCGGAGCAACCCTGTCCAGTTACCTCGCCAAAGCAAGCCTGCAAAGTTTCCTCACCGAGGTGGGTCCGTCAGTTAACCCGCCGGAGGGAATTAAGAACCGCTGTCTACTGTTCCCGGGCCGAGTCGAGAGCTTGCCACTACCCGGAGGCTCCAAGTCAAGTCCTGGCCCTGGCGGCGTTCAAGCACCAAGTCAAGTCCTGGCCCTGGCGGCATTCAAGCACCAAGTCAAGTCCTGGCCCTGGCGGTCTGTGATTCCTGTCCTACCCCCTTGTCTGAATCCCTTCTCTGCCCCTCTTGCCTCTAGCCCTCGTCTGCAGCCCCCGCCTGCACTTCGGTCTAGTTCCATCACCGGAGCTAGATAGGTACTGTCTGGTGTTCATTCATGTTGGTCTTGTCTTGTCTTGTCCTTGCCTCTGTGGGGTAAGTCAGGCCGTCTTGCCGTTGCCCCGTGGAGGGTCATGAGTCCCGGCCCTATGTCCTGTATCCAAGGAGGGGACCCGGCTCTCTGTTCTGTGTGTGAGTCCCGGCCCTATGTCCTGTACCCAAGGAGGGGTCTCGACTCTGTGTTCTGCGTATGTGTCCATGGTTCCATGTACCTGCTCTCCTGAGACCGAGGCTCGGTGTTCCCATGTTCCTCCTCTCCCTAGCCCATGTTATGTCCATGCCTGGTTCTGGGGTCCGAGCCCGAGGCAAGACCCAGGTACTGGATTCTTGCCCAGTCTCGGGCTCAGAGTCCATACCCTAGCCTCTTCATGTCTCCTCTACTTCTGGGAGCCGATTCCGAGTCCAAGCCCAGACCCTTGGTCCCAGCCTAGTCGTAGTCCTGAGTCCTTGTCCAGTTCACTACTCCTGCTCCTGCCTAGCTCTCCTGGTATCGAACAATAAACTAAACCTAAGTAATCTCACAAGATGTGTTTTGTATTTGGGTCCACCCTTGCCCCCTATGCCCCAGCCATTGTGACAGAGGGAGGGTAGGTACGTCATCGGGTGGGCACCCTCCTTCTTTGACGTTTCATTGATAAGCCCACAACCTCTCCAGAAGGCTCAACGGTGCTACCTGGCATCCCAGATACACCCCCCTCAGTTCCATACCCTCCTGTCTTCATCTTGCAGCCCAGTTGTTGTCTTTCCTTTTAATCCAAATCCAATTGCTGCTTTGTTCTGCTGCATTTGACAAGGACTTGATTGCTTGTTGGAGGGAGTGACCCCTCACCCCCATCTTCTTCAATAGACTGGTTGTAGATGTAGCAACGAATCCTCTGCATCCCACTTCTACAGGGAAAATCTTGGTCTTCCAGCCATTCTGGGCAGCTTCAGTTGCCAGTTCAGAGGTCTTTTTCCGCTCATAAGCTTCTTCGTCACCATCTTCCCATGGTACTGTGGATTCCACAACATATGCCAGCTTGGCTGTTGTGGACCTCAGGACCACGTCTGGCCAGAGTGTTGTAGCCGCGTGTATAGTGGAAAGTATTCTGACTGGTTGCATCACCACTTGGTATGGAGGTCCAACACACAGTATCAAAAGAAGCCACAGAGACTCAACCAGCTCCAAGGTAGGCATGTCTCCCCACCATCAAGGACATCTTCAACAGGCGGTGCCTAAGACCCTCACTATCAACAATATGCCTCCTTCTCATTACTACCATCAGGGAGGAGGTAGAGGAGCCTGAAGACCCACACTCAATGGTTAAGGAACGACCTCTTCCCCTCCACTGTCAGATTTCTGAACGGTCAGTGAGCACATGAACACGCCCTCATTATTCATCTTTTGCACTATATCTATTTTTGTAACTTAAATTAACTTTTATGTCTTGCACTGTACCACTGCTGTAAAACGACAAATTTTATGACCTATGTCAATGATAATAAACCTAGTTCTCATTCTAGTTCTGATAAAATTGCAAAATTAATAAACAGTGCAAAAAATTATGAGTTATTGTTCATGAGTTTGTGGACTGTTCAGAAATCCGATGATGGAGAGTGAGGCTGTTCCTGAATTGTTGAGAGAGAGTCTTCAGGCTCTTGTACCTCCTCACTGGTGCGACAAGGGTCTGTCCCATTTGGTGTGGGTCTGTAATGATGGGATGCCATCTTCCTGAGGTACCTCTTGAAGATGTTCTTGACGGTGAGGAGGCTGGAGCCTGAGATGGAGCTACTGAGCCTACAAATCTCTGCAGCCTCTTGCAAACCTGGTCGTTGGAGTCTCCACACCAGGCAGTGATGCAATCAGTCAGAATGTTCACCACAGTTCCAGCATTCTTTTGTTCCACTTTTTCTTCTCTCTCTCTCTCTCTCTCTCTCTCTCTCTCTCTGTCTGGCCTGGGCTAGAAGGACCAAAGGGCCTGTCTCTGTGCTGGAGTACTCTATGACTCTATAATTCTATGATGAGGAAAGCCCTTCCTGGTGTCCAACCCAACATCAGTCAATATCATAAGCACAAGATAAACAATATTGCTCACTGTTCTGCCTCTGCGTTCAAGTGGTCTCTCCTTTTTCCTTGATGTTGTTGGAACATGTTACTGAAGTTCTGCAGTTTATGAATTGGACTGTGGACTGTAGTTCAAATTGGTCTCTTCAGATCCATATTCTTTACATTCTGTGTTTTTGCCCATTCTTTCTTATTGCTGTTTGGCACAATTTGTCAGCTTTTCTTGTGCGAGGGTATTGGGGTTTGGGTTTTGATGTTCTTGCCATTTGCACGATTTGTTTTTCTGTGTGTGTGGGGGACGGTTGATGATCATGTTGCCTTTTGCAATTTTTTTTGTATGGGAGGGTGTTGATGTTTTTTTTTGAACGACTTCAATGGTTTGCTTTATTTAGTGGCTATCTAGAGAAGACGAATTTTAGAGTTGTATACTGCATACTTTCTTTGATAACAAATGAACCTTTGAATCTGTTGGACCTTTGAATGAGAGATTCTGTAGATGCTGGAAATCCAGAACAACAGGCACAAAATGCTGGAGGAACTCAACAGGAGAGGAACTCACAGTCGGTATTTTGCACCATCCTAATATCAGCAGTTCTGATGAAGGGTCTCAGCCCAAAAGTTGACTGTTTATTCCTTTCCATAGATGCTGCCTGTGAGTTCCTCCAGCATTTTGTGTGTGTTGTTATCAATCAATGTCAGCTCTGCAGATGATCTGCAGGCAGTGCCACTGCTGTTTGTGGAAGTTTGCTGTGTGCAGGTTCACATTACACAGTGACTGCATCTCAAAAGTACATTATTAGCTGTGGAAAATGAGTTTCACACAGAGGGTCATGAAATTCACGGTTTGTCTGCAACCCTTTTTTTCAAATGAGGAGGTATAAAGGAAAATGGTAGATATCTCAGTGATAAAAACACTCATTATAGACACACACACACTTCATCGATGTGCTATGTGAGTTCTTGATGCTTCACTGGAATCAAATTGTAAGTCATCAGAGACCCAGTGCCTCTAATATCCCTCAGCCCAGACAAGCTGAAAGAGATTAACTGGTCAATATCCACCTAATTGCTGTTCGTCGGATATTGCTTTGAGAAAAATGGCTGCCCTGTTCGATTAAATAATACTCGAAAGCAATCCATTGTATGTGAAGAGCTCTGAGACTTGCTAAGGCACCAGACATATTCAAATTGTTTCCTTGCTGTCCTTCGAGGACATCTTCAAATGGTGATGCCTCAGAAAGGCAGCATCCATCACTAAAGACCCCCATCGTTCAGGACATGCCTTCTTCTCATTGGTACTATCAGAGAGGAGGTACAGGAGCCCGAAAATCCACAACAAACGTTTTAGAAACAGTTTTTTCCCTTTTATCATCAGATTTCCGAATGGACGATGAATCCACATACACTACCTCATTATGTTTTCTCCTTTTATCTTGTGGAGTGGTGTGGACTGAAGATTCCTCAGGAATTTTCTGTGGGATGGAGTTAGGTGTTGGATTAGGGCAGCTTTCTCCTCCGTGATTGAAGCCAGTGTTTCCAACACTCACTATTCTTCCCCCAAGCTGATTTCTCAAGCCTTGACTATGCAGGTGATGTAGTTCAAAAGTTCAAAATTCAAAGTCAGTTAATTGTCAGGGTGCATGTATGTTACTATATACAACCCTAAGATTCATTTTCTTGCAGGCATTCCTAGTGAATAGAAAGAAACACAATAAGGATCAATGAAAAACCACATAAGACAAACAACCAGTGTGCAAAAGACAGCAAACTGTGCAAATACAAAAAAACTGCTAATAAATAAGTAAGCAATAAGTATCAAGAACATGAGTTCTAGAGTCCTTAAAAATGAATCCATAGGTTGTGGAGTCAGTTCAGTGTTGAGTTGAGTGTAGTTGAGTGAAGTTATCCCCTCTGGATCAAGAACCTGATGGTTGAGGGGTGATAACTGTCCTGAACCTGGTGGTGTGGGTCCAAGGCTCCTGTGGCTTCTTCCTGATGGCAGCAATGAGAAGAGAGCATGGCTTGAATGGAGTTGCCCTTGATGATGGATGCTGCTTTCCTCTGACAGTGCTCCTTGTAGATGTGTTCAACGGTGGGGAGGGTTTTACCTGTGATGGACTGGGTCGTATCCACCACTTTCTGTAGGATTTTCCGTTCAAGGACATCGGTGTTTTCATAGCAGACTGTGAAGCACTCAGTGAGTATACTCTCCACTGTAGAAGCTTGTGGAAGTTCTAGATGACGTACCAAGTCTGCACAAACTTCTAAGAAAATAGAGGCATTGCTGTGTCTTCTTTGTAATGGCATTTACGTGGAATGCCAGTTCCACACAGAGATGAACTTCAAACCTGTCCTGCTAGACCTCATCAGTAGACACTGACTTGACTCCACCATTCACGCTTGTGGGGAACAGCTGAGTGTTGCAGCTTGTAGATCTGCTGCATCACAGTTCCAGAAACCGTGAGTTCAATCCTGACCTTGGCTGCTGTCTGCGCGGAGTTTGCATGTGCTCCCTATGACCATATCTGTTTCTCCAGTCTCCACCCACATTCCAATAACACACAGGTCAGCAATACTAATTGGGCATGATAAATTTCCCTGTAATTGGTCCTGGTGAAGGGTCTTGGCCCAAAACAATCACTCCAGCACTTTGTGTGTGTTGCTCTGGGTTTCCAGCAACTGCAGAACCTTTGGTGCCTCTGACATAAGACCATAAGATCATAAGATATAGGAGCAGAAGTAGGCCATTCGGCCCTTTGAGTCTGCTCCACCATTCAATCATGGGCTGATCCAATTTTTCCAGTCACCCCACTCCCATGTTTTCTCCCCATACCCTTTGATGCCCTGGCTAATCAAGAACCTATCTATCTCTGCCTTAAATGCACCCAATGACTTGGCCTCCACAGCTGCTCATGGCAACAAATTCCACAGATTTATTCACGCTCTGACTAAAGTAATTTCTCCACATCTCTGTTCTAAATGGACGTCCTTCAATCCTGAAGTCATACCGCCTTGTCCTAGACTCCCGTACCATGGGAAATAGCTTTACCATATCTAATCCGTTCAGGCCTTTTAACATTCAGAATGTTTCTATGAAATCCTCCTCAATCTCCTAAACTCCAGGGAATACAGCCCAAGAGCTGCCAGATGTAACCCTTTCATTCCTGGAATCATTCTCGTGAATCTTCTCTGAACCCTCTCCAATGTCAGTATATCCTTTCTAAAATAAGGAGCCCAAAACTGCACACAATACTCCAAGTGTGGTCTCACGAGTGCCTTATAGAACCTCAACATCACATCCCTGCTGTTATATTCTACACCTCTAGAAATGAATGCCAACATTGCATTCGCCTTCTTCACAACCGACTCAACCTGGGGGTTAACCTAGGGTATCATGCACAAGGAATTCCACGTCCCTTTGCATCTCTGCATTTTGAATTCTCTCCCCATCTAAGTAATATTCTGCTCATTTATTTCTTCCACTAAAGTGCATGACCATACACTTTCCAACATTTGCCACTTCTTTGCCCATTCCCCTAAACTATCCAAGTCCTGACTCTGAAGGGATACAATTTTGGCTGGACAGAGGTGTTAAGGGCACAAATTGGTTAAGTATTTGCTCACACCTCCTAAGCTAGAAAGCGAGAGGTGTAGTCAGAGTCCACGGAAGGGAGCAACACACACGGAATGCTAAAGGAACTCAGCAGGCCAGGCAGCATCTTTGGAAAAGAGTACAGCTGAGGTCCCGGCCCAAAACGCCGACTGTATTCTTTCCCATAGTTGCTGCTGGCCTGCTGAGTTCCTCCAGCATTTTGTGTGTGCTACTCGGATTTCCAGCAACTGCAGCTTTTCTTGTGTTTTTCCATGGAAGGGAGGTGGATTTCTAAGATACTGTGTGCTGAACTGTGTTCACAGCTCCCTGCAGTTTCCTATGATCACTCACGTGAAGAGCAGTTGCCATACCAAGCCACAATGCACTCTGATAGGATGACCTCCATGGTGCAAGAGACCGATAAGAATGCTGCTGGGACTGAAGGAGTTGGGTTAAGAGGGTAGACTGGATTGGGCCAGGCTGCTCTTCCTGGAGCAAAGGTGGCTGAGCTGTGACCTTATGGAGGTGTGCGTAAGGTGTGTTGTCACAATCCTTTTCGCAAGGTAGTGGAGTCTAAGATTAGAGGGTGTAGGATTATGGTTCGGAGGAAACAGTTAATGGGGATCCAGGCAACATCCTTCTCCACCCAGGGGAACTAGCTGCCAGAGAAAGCAATAGAACAGTCCTGAAGAAGGAAGAAAGGTCTTAGCCTGAAGCATTGAATGTTTACTGTATTCAGTTCCACAGTTGCTACCTGACCTGCTGAGTTCCTCCAGTATTTTGTGTGTATTGCCGCATATTTAATATTTCAGTAATATTTGTGTAATCTTGTAAATACATTGTTTGATTAAGCATTCTTTATTGTTTATATAATTCATTATGATTGTATGTGGGAGTACACGGATTGCATATGTCATCATGTTACTACATGATATGCACATGCCACCCTTAAAGTAAACACAAAGTTAGACTCACATTTCAGACTCCTGAATTAGCTTAATGTTTTAAAGTTACAAAACATAACAGTGGGTACAAATATGGCATTTAAAATACATTTGGACAGTCACATGGCTTGGAAAGGTTTCGCTGGAAATGCGAATCCAGGCAAACACATATGTTTACGTGCTTCTGTATGCGTTAAGACAGAGGCTAATAGGTGATAGGTGGAAATTGATAAAGGAGGAGCGACTGGCAGATTGAGCCAGGTAGTTTGTTGGAAATAAAGGGGCAGGGATGGAAGAGAGAAGGGAAAGAGAACCTGATTGGACTGGTGAAGGTGCGAATACATCAGTAAGGAAGGGTCAAAGTTGATTGTTTATTCACTTCCAGAGATGCTGCCTGATCTGCTGAGTTCCTCCAGTATTTTGTGTGTGTTTCTCGAGATCTCCAGTATCTGCAGAATCTCTTGTGTTTATAATGCGTGCATGGTCCAGTTGGCTTGAAACCAACAGCCATTGTTGGCTTTATACCCTGCCCAACATCACACCACAAGAATGAAAAATGTCTCTACTAGTGTACCGTTTCTTCAGCTCACACCCTTCCCTTCCTGAATCCTGTCCACTCTGACCTGTCCGATGCTGCCTGGCCTGCTGAGTTCCTCCAGCACTTTGTATGTATTGCTCTGGATTTCCGGCATCTGCAGAATCTTTTGTGAGTATGTAAGGGTATCTTACGCTTTTCCCCTGAAACAGAGATCATAGAACTGCTCAGCATAGGAAAAGAGCATTTGGCTCATCATGTCTGTATCAACTATAATGTCAATCTAACTAATCCCATCTGCCTGTACATGGTCCACATCCCTCCATTCTCTGCCAGTTCCTGTGTCTATATAAATGTCTCTCAAATGTCATTTTCCACGCCGCCACCCCTGGCAGTGTATTCCACGTACCCACCACTCTCCATACAAAAATAATCAAGAGTCTCAGCCCGAAATGTCAACTATTTATTCCCCTCCATAGATACTGCCAGACTGGCTGAATTCCTCCAGCATTTTGTGTCTGTTGTGTGGAAATCTCTGTTCAACTTTCCTCCACTCACCTTACAGCTACAATATCCCCTCTAATACCTGACAATTCCACCCTGGGGAAAAGATTAGGACTGTCTACCCTCTTATAGGCGCCACAGCAGTGTAACGGCTCGGGCGATGATATTACAGCTCGGGGCGTCGGAGTTGGTGTTCAGTTCTGATGTTGTCTATGTGTGTTCCCTGTGGAATGCCTGGGTTTCCCCAGGTGCTGTGGTTTCCTTTCCAAGATGGAAACCAAGATGTGACGGTTAGTAGATTAACTGATCATTTCTATTTGTCAAGTGATTAGGGAAGGGTTACATCAGGTGTTGCTGGGTAGTGCAGCTCGAAGGTTTGGAAGAGCCTATTTCACGCTGTATCTCAATCAATCGATCAATCAATCAATAAATCAATAGACAAATAAATAAATAAATAAATAAATAAGATAAGATAGGATAAGATAGGATAAGATAAGATAGGATAAGATAGGATAAGATAAGATAAGATAAGATAAGATAAGATAAGATAAGATAAGATAAGATAAGATAAGATAAGATAAGATAAGATAAGATAAGTAAATGAATCTTCCACCCACCAACTTATGGACTGTTTGTCCCACTCCCATCAGGGAGGAGGCTACATAGCATCTGCACCAAGACACCAGACTTAAAAGTAGTTACTTTCCCGAAGCAGTAAGGCAGATCAACGCCTCCACTCCCCCAACCAGTACTGCCTTTTCATTTCTTGTCAGTCACCTTATGTACAGACAGTCTTGTGCCTAGTGTCACTTTATGAGCAGACAATCAATCTATATACAGTATATAAGCTCACTTGCATAGTTTTACCATGTTTTTTAAAAATATTATAGTGCTCTTTATCTTACTATGTTTTCTTGTGTTGCATTGGATCTGGAGTAATAATAATTTTGTTCTCCTTTACACTTGTGTACTGGAAATGACATCAAACAAATCTGAATCTTGTTGAAGACGATTTTAACTTTAGGATCTGTTTATGATGGTATAATTACTATGTTTGACATGTTCAGGATTCTCTAGAATAGTTTCTTGAATCTGTGGCAGGTTGATTTTCCCTCAGTATAATTGATTGACGTTATGAACTGGTCCAATTAGCAACGGGTTGCCAAGTGAGAGGGAGGAGGCAATCAAGCACAAAGTGAAAAGAGTCAGTGGTGTTTCTGCACTATATGTCAATCCTGACGACAATATCTTTGGGAAATGAGCTTGCACGGTTTTGACCGTATATCCTTCTATTTTCAGACTTCACAGGTAAACACCTTGAGCTTATTGCCATGTTGAAGTTTAAGTTCAAGTTCGTTTACTGTCACCTGACTGTACGTACAGCATATAGAACCAAACAGAACCACTTTCCACAAAGCATACCGAGCGCACAGCACGTAAAACAAAATATTACTGTAAATAAGGTAATAAAATATAATTCAAGATGCATGTAGCTTGCCGCACAGGTAAACAGTAAACAGCTCGCTGTTCTATTGATGAGACCTCGGTGGTGGCAGGGTATTCATTAGTCTCGCAGCCTGAGGGAAGAAGCTGTTACCCAGTCTGGCAGTCCTAGTCCTGATGCTCCTGTACCTCCTTCCTGATGGAAGTGGGTCAAGGAGATTGTGAGATGGGGAGATGGATGGTAGGGATCCTCAACAATGCTTCAAGCCCTTCATCTGCAACGTTCCCAGTAAATGTCACAAATGGTGAGACCCCAGTGTGTAAGAACGGTACAGTGATAAAACTTGCTTGCTGGAGCATCACAGACATGGAACACAGATTCATGGAGTGATAGAGCACTGCATCACAGAAACAGGCCCTTTGGCCTGTTCATCCCATGCTGAACTGACCCATCAACCCACGCATGGAACATTGTCCATGCCATCAGGTTTGAAGCAACCTAAATGGAATATAATAGTGTTCTATGTAAATACGAGGAAATCTCCAGATGCTGGAAATTCAAGCAACACCTGATATTCCGTCTGGGTAGCCTCCAACCTGATGGCATGATCACTGACTTCTCAAACTTCCGCTAATGGTCCACCTTCCCCTCGTACCCCATCCGTTATTTATTTATTTATATACACACATTCTTTTTCTCTCTCTCTCTCTCCTTTTTCTCCCTCTGTCCCTCTGACTATACCCCTTGCCCATCCCCTGGGTTTTCCCCACCTCCCCCTTTTCCTTCTCCCTGGGCCTCCTGTCCTATGATCCTCTCACATCCCTTTTGCCAATCAACTGTCCAGCTCTTGGCTCCATCTCTCCCCCTCCTGTCTTCTCTGATCATTTTGGATCTCCCCCTCCCCCTCCAACTTTCAAATCCCTTACTCACTCTTCCTTCAGTTAGTCCTGACGAAGGGTCTCAGCCCGAAACGTCGACCGTACCTCTTCCTAGAGATGCTGCCTGGCCTGCTGCATTCACCAGCAACTTTGATGTGTGTTGATAGTGTTCTATGTTCTGTTTTTTATGTAATGAGCTATCTGATGTTGTTTCCTCACTGACGGAATGAACTTGGCTCTGGGATGGGGTGGAGGTGGAGACAGTGATGGGGCTGCAGGGAGTGAGGTGTGAAGAGCTAACTACCTGCTGTGAATACCAACACATCTCCATTTTGTTTTTGTTAAAAAAAATCTCACAATACAAACCGGTCTGTGGTTTTCCCAGCTTCTGTTTGAAGCCATTACTTCCTGCGTATCTTTCACTGGCACGTACAAGACGTGTGACACGAGCTTTGCAGAAAATCCCTCCTGCTGATTCTGATAATTGTTTAATTTGACTAATTAAACATCTCAGCTGCTGCTCTATAACTTGATTAGAGAAATGTTTCATAATGAGCCAAGTTGTGTAAATCTGTTTGTTTGGGGTCAGACAACTTACTTTCAAATGGGTGAGTATGTACAAAGAAATGCCTCCAAGGGCTCTTGAGCAGTATTTGTTCATGATTACTGCAGTTCAGGCCTTTCGGTAATTTTGTGAACAACCATCTGTGTCATGCCCAATGTTGGTCGATGCACCGTAGAGAGCATTTTGTCTGGATCTCTCGCGGCTTAGTAAGGCAACTGCTTTGCCCATGACTGCATTAATAACTGCAGAGAGTTTGAAAAATATCTCATGATTCTTGAAAGATCATTACTAGTGCCTCCACAATCTCTTCAGCTACCTCTTTCAGAACCCTGGGGTGTAGTCCATCTGGTCCAGGTGAAGTACCTACCTTCAGGCTTTACAGCTTCCTGAGCACCTTCTCCTTAATAATATCAACCATGCTCCCTTCTGCCCACGATACTCTTGCATTTCTGACATCCTGCTTGTGTCTTCCACAGGGAAGACTGATGCAAAATACTTATAAGTTCATCTGCTATTTCTTTGTCCCTCATTATTACCTCTTTAGTGTTATTTTCTACTATTCCGATATCTACTCTTGCCTGTCTGTTATGCTTTATATACGAGGAGTGATTGATAAGTTTGTGGCCTAAGGCAGAAGGAGATGAGTTATTAACTTCAAACTTTCTGCATAATCACTCAGAGAGTTGGCCTGCATGTGTATGTAATGGGTCAGACACACTGAGCCAATAGGCTGGTCCTGGACTTGTTTCCTGGCATAATTTACATATTACTATTTAACTATTTATGATTTTATTACTCTTTATTTATGGTGCAACTGTAACAAAAACCAATTTCCTCCGGGGTCAACAAAGTATGACTATGACTATGACTATAACTCATCTCCTTCTACCTTAGACCATGAACTTATCAATCACCCCTGCTAAGAACACTTTCTGGAGGTCCAAGATCCGTATGCTCCACGACCGCTGGACTAAGTGTGTAAATGTAGCAGGGGACTATTTTGAAAAATAGATGTGCTAGGTTTTCTAAAATTGACTCCTTCTACCTTGGGCCATGAACTTATCAATCACCCCTCGTATATGAAAAAAACTTTTGGTTGTGGACACAGCTCTGCACATCACAGAAAGCACCCTGCCCTCCATGGATTCTGCCTGCACTGTCACTGCCTGAGGAAAGCAGTCAGCATAATCAAAAACCCCATCCCCGGCTGGACATTCTCCCTTCTCCCTCATCCCCTCCCCGTCTGCTTGGACAGAAGTTGCAAAACCCTGAAAGTACTATAAATTGAGATCTTCCGGATTTATAAAACCGCCAGAAGTATAGATAAGGTGAATGGACATAGTCTTATTACCAGGATAGGGGAGTCAAAAACTAGAGGTGCCAGGTTTAAGGTGAGAGAGTTCAGAGTTCAAAGTAAATTAGTTATCAAAGTGTATATATATATTTACATATACAACCCTGAGATTTATGTTCTTGCCGGCATCCTCAGTAAATCCATAATAGAATAATAACCAGAATAGAATCAATGAAAGACTGCACCAACTGGGCATTCAACCAGTCTGCAAAATACAATAAACTATGCAAATACGAAAAGGAAGAAATAATAATAATAAATAAATAATAAATATTGAGAGCATGAAATGAAGAGTCCTTGAAAGTGAGTTCATAGGTTGTGGGGACAGTTCAGTGATGGGGCGAGTGAAACTGAGTGAAGTTATCCCCTCTGGTTCAGAGACGGATGGTTGAGTTCCTGAACATGGTGGAGGAGATACTTGAAAGGAAGGACCTGGGGGGACAACTTTTTCACCCAGACTGTGGTGTATATATGGAACAAGGGTCCAGAGGAAGGTGTAGACGTGGGTGCAGTAAGTTATGTGACATTTGTACAGGTACATGTATAGGAAAGGTTTTTGGAGATATGGCTAAATACAGACAGATAGGAAAAGCTCATATTGACACTTTGTACAGTATTGATGAGATGCATCAAAGGACCTTTATATTTATTTAGAGATCCAGCACGGACCAGGCCCTCTCTGCTCACCGAGCCGCACTGTCCAATAACCCACATATTTAATCTTAGTCTAATTACAGGTCAATTTACTATACAGTAACCAATTAACCTACTGACTAGGGTGCCACAGTAGTGCAGTGGTTAGCATGACACTACTCCCACTCGGAGTGTCCTGAGTTTGGAGTTCAATCCCGGCATCCTCTGTAAAGAGTCTCTCTACGCCCTCCCCATGGAATGTGTTGGTCTGCTCCAGATGCTCCAGTTTCCACCCACAGTCCAAAGACGTAACGGGCAATTTAACTGGCCATTGTAAACTGACCCGCGGTTACATTAGGGTTACATCTGGGTTATTGGAAGTTGTTGGGTCGGAGCTGTCTGAAGAGCCGGAAGGGCCTACCCTGTGGTGTATCACTAAGTAAATAAAATAAATAAAACCATTACATCTTTGGACTGTGGGAGGAAACCAGAGCACCCGGAAGAAACCCACACGCACACAAAAAGAACATACAACTTTCTTGCACAGGTCACCCAGATAGAACTCTGAACTCTGATGCCATGAGCTGCAATATTGTCATGCTAATCGTTACATTACCATGGTGCCCCATGGCCTGTTTCCAGGCTGTATGACTCCACGACCTCATGAAATTTTTCATCCTTACCTTATTCTAACCAATACATGACTCCAGCCTCAAAGCAAACTGGATGATTCTTAAAATCTCCTTTGAAATTCTGGATGGCACTGCTGCATAGTGGTTAGCGTAAAGCTTTACGTCTCCAGCGACGTGGGTCCAATTCCACCTCTGTCTGTAAGGAGTACATTCTTCCCACGACTGCGTGGGTTTCCGTCGGGAGCCCCAATTTCCTCTCACAGGGGGTTAGTAAGCTGTGGGCATGCTATGTTGCCAGAAGCATGGTGACTCTCGTGGCCTGTCCCCAGCACATCCTCGGACTGTGTTAGTCATTGACGTAAACGATGAGTTTTACCATATGTTTCGATGTACAGGTGACTAATAAATCTAATCTTTCATCTTTATCTTTAGGAATAACCACTGTTCGTTGAGGGAAAAAAAAGTTAAAAAATTAGCAGATGTTTGCACTGTGGAAACCTGCCCTGTGCGAATAGCCTCATGTTTACCCTATGCTATAACCACGGTTACACTACTTCAAGGGTTGTTAATTGCTTTGGGGCGTCCTTTCGCTTTTTATAGTCTGTTTCAACTTCATTGGCCCTTCTGAAAGCATTTCCCTCAATTATCAATACAACGAGCAGCACACTGTAATAAAATTATATGCTTGTCTCCAACTATTGTCATGTGGTTCCAAGCACCAATGCCATGTGTGTCCATCATACCTCTGTCAATGCCATGCTTAGGGGAGCGTTTTGAGATTGTCTAATGTTATTTCCAGTACACAAGTATCAAAGAGAACAAAATAATTGTTACTCCAGATCCGAGCAGCACAAAAAGAAACAAGATAAGGGACGAATAATAATAGAAAAACACAAAATAAATATAAAGTCATACATAAGCTAGCTTATATACATAGACTGATTGTATGTTGATAAAGTGACATTAGACAGAGGAGTGTCTGTACATAAGGTGACTGACAGAAAATGATAAAGTTGTGGTAGTTGGGGGTGTGGAGGGGTGTGTTAGTGGGCAGAGGTGTTGATCAGCCTTACTGCTTGGGAAAATACCTGTTTTTCAGTCTGGTGGTCCTGGCCTGTATGTGTATGTAATGTTTTAGTAATATTTGAGTAATTTTGTCTATATTGTTTGATTAATATTCTTGCTCATTTAAACAATTTGTTACGGGTCATATGTATAAAAAACATGAATTGCATACGTCATCACGCTATCACGTGATACATGTGCACCTCGCTTAAAGTAAACACAGAGATAGACCTGCACTCCCGGACTCCTGTGTCCTCTTTTGAATTAATTTAATGTTTTGAAGTTACAAAGCGTAACAGTAGCCTCCTTCCTGAAGGGAGTGAGGTAAACCGCCCATGAGCAGGGTGGTTGGGATCCTTCATGATGTTACTGGCCCTTTTCTGGCATCTTTCTGTACATATGTCCTTGGTGGCGGGGAGGCTGGTGCTGGTGATGCATGGGGCAGTTTTGACGACCTGCTGTAAACTCATTTGTTTACAAGAGTACAAATGAGCTTCTTTTGCGTTAGGTAGAGCTCCCTTTGACTGAGACGCACTTACATAAAGATTTGCATGCTGAGTTTATTTGTATTCTCGCAATGCTTGGACCCTTGATGATTTATTCTTCGGCTTTGTGTGCAGAGCTTGATCCGTTGCCCATTCTGCCGAGTCTGAGGGTGTTTTTTTTGTCTCCTGTTTGTATGGGAGCTTTTCTGAGGTTCATACAGACTGCAATGTTACACGGTGGGAAAGTCATCTACATCGGCACTGTCTCAGAATAGACAACATCCGTCTCTGGGTAGCAATTTGTTAGTGGTTAGATGGGGCGCATAGTTGGGAACGACAATGGTGGCCAGATTGAAAGGGAATGAATGGGGGAATGCAGGGCGTTGCCACGGACACGGCCGTTCCCTGCTAGATCTGACTGTTCCTTTCAGACGGCCAACTCTTGGTAAGCAAGGGAGGGAGACAATGCTGACCCACACTTCTGTGTGCCCCTTCACTTGTCAGTTTGAAGGCCAAATTACGATGAGTCACATTTTTGTTTGTCTTTTTTTGAGTCAAATTCATTAAACTAAAAGGAAGTAATCTGCTAGAGTTTACGTTGCGTGCATACCAATCAGTGCTTTCCGCTTCTCAAGAGCTGTCATCTGCCGGGGCAAACACAGTGGTTATTCTTCTGCGGTAGTCTCCCAAGAAGGTGAACGTCACATCGACTGGTTTGGTCTCTGTCTTGTTCCTCTTCGCTCACTCCCAGCCTTGACAACCCAAGACTTTGACAACCATTTCGGTTTTCAAATCCCTGTAACCAGAACACAGCCCATGTCTTTTAGTCTAGCATTGTCTCTTTATTTATTTAGTAACACAGTGCAGAGTAGGCCCTGCCAACACATCGAGCAGCGTTGCCCCCAGCAGCCCTGATACCCCAATTTAAACTTAACTTCATCTGAGACAATTTACAGTGACTAATTAACCTACCTGGTATATCTTTGGACTGTGGGAGCAAACTGGAGCACCCGGGGAAAGCCCATGTAGTTAAGGAGACACCAATTAGACACTATAAATTGCCCTGTAATTGGACCCGATGAGGCGTCTCAGCCCAAAACATCGACTGTTTATTCCCTTTCATAGATGCTGCCTGACCTGCTGAGTTCCTCCAGAACTTTGTGTGTGTGCCTCAAGTTTTCCAACATCTGCAGAATCTCTTGTGCATCTGACATCGCGATTTAAGAATTGACTCTGAAGGGACAAGTCCACCTCATCATTTAATCTGATAACAGTCGTATGGAAGCTGTTCTTGAGCCAGGTGGTACGTGCAGTCAGGCTTTCGTATCTTCTTCCTGATAGGAAAGGGAAGAAGAGAGAATAAACATAGAACATAGAATAGTACAGCACAATATAGGCCCTTCGGCCCACAATGTTGTGCCGACCCTCAAACCCTGCCTCCCATATAAGCCCCCACCTTAAATTCCTCCATGTACCTGTCTAGTAGTCTCTTAAACTTCACGAGTGTATTTGCCTCCACCACTGACTCAGGCAGTGCATTCCACGCACCAACCATTCTGAGTAAAAAACCTTCCTCTAATATCCCCCTTGAATTTCCCACCCGTTACCTTAAAGCCATGTCCCCTTGTATTGAGCCGTGGTGCCCTGGGGAAGAGGTGCTGGCTATCCATTCTATCTATTCCTCTTATTATCTTGTATACCTCTATCATATCTCCTCTCATCCTCCTTCTCTCCAAAGAATAAAGCCCTAGCTCCCTAGAATGCCTGGGGTGAAAGGACTTATTTGATACTGGATGCTTTACTGAGGCAGCAAGAAGTGTAGACAGAGTCCTTGGAGGGGGTGGCTGGTTTCTGTGATGGGCTGAGCTGTGTCCATGTAACTCTAACTCTTTGCAGTCTCTTGAGGTCTTGGTTAGAAAATGTGATGGATCTGGATGGGATGCTTTCTATAGTGCAGCAATGGAGACATTGGTGAGAGTCGGTGGAGACATGCCAAATTTCTTTAGCTTCCTGAGCACCTAGAAATATTGGTGAATTTTCTTGGCCATGGCATCAATGTGGTTGGACCAGGAGAAGCCGTCGGTGATGTTCACTCCTAGAAGGTTAAAGGTCTCAACCCTCTCATCTGTTGATGTGGACAGGAGCCCCCTCCACTTCCTGACGTCAATGACCAGCTCTTTTGTTTTGTTGACACTGGGGGGAAGGTTGTTGTCATGACACCATGTCACTAGGTTCTCTATCCCCTTCCAGTACTCTGCGTATCAATAAGACTGAGGGTGCTTTATTGGAGACTCAGCACACCATGATGGTGTCATCTGAGAGAGTTAGAGAAGAATCTGACCTTGCAGTCGTGAGCAAATCAGAAGTGGAGTAGGGGGCTGAAGACCCAGCCTTGTGGGACGTCAGGGTTGAGAACAACTGCACCACAGTGTTGTGAATTAACTCAGACAAGTGCAGCATGTTCATTTTGGGAAGTTAAGTCAGAATCAGCTTTAATATCACTGGCATTTGTTGTGAATTTTGTTTTCTTTGTGGCAGCACTACATTGCAATAAATAATAAAAAAAAACTATAAATACAATAGGAAATATAAATAAAAACTAAATTAAATAAGTAAAGACCATAAGATATAGGAGCAGAATTAGGCCATTTGACCCATCGAGTCATTTCCACCATTTCATAGAACCCTAGAAACTACAGCACAGAAACAGGCCCTTTGGCCCTTCTTGGCTGTGCCGAACCATTTTCTGCCTAGTCCCACTGACCTGCACACGGACCATATCCCTCCATACACCTCCCATCCATGTATCTGTCCAATTTATTCTTAAATGTTAAAAAAGAAACCGCATTTACCACCTCGTCTGGCAGCTCATTCCATACTCCCACCACTCTCTGTGTGAAGAAGCTCCCCCTAATGTTCCCTTTAAACTTTTCCCCCCTCACCCTTAACCCATGTCCTCTGGTTTTTTTCTCCCCTTACCTCAGTGGAAAAAGCCTGCTTGCATTCACTCTATCTATACCCATCATAATTTTATATACCTCTATCAAATCTCCCCTCATTCTTCTACGCTTCAGGGAATAAAGTCCTAACCTATTCAACCTTTCTCTGTAACTGAGTTTCTCAAGTCCCAGCAACATCCTTGTAAACCTTCTCTGCACTCTTTCAACCTTATTTATATCCTTCCTGTAATTTGGTGACCAAAACTGAACACAATACTCCAGATTTGGCCTCACCAATGCTTTATACAACCTCATCATAACATTCCAGCTCTTATACTCAATACTTTGATTAATAAAGGCCAATGTACCAAAAGCTCTCTTTACGACCCTATCTACCTGTGACAACACTTTTAGGGAATTTTGTATCTGTATTCCCAGATCCCTCTGTTCCACTGCACTCCTCAGTGCCTTACCATTAACCCTGTATGTTCTACGTTGGTTTGTCCTTCCAACGTGCAATACCTCACACTTGTCAGTATTAAACTCCATCTGCCATTTTTCAGCCCATTTTTCTAGCTGGTCCAAGTCCCTCTGCAGGCTCTGAAAACCTTCCTCACTGTCTACTACACCTCCAATCTTTGTATCATCAGCAAACTTGCTGATCCAATTTACCACATTATCATCCAGATCACTGATATAGATGACAAATAACAATGGACCCAGCACTGATCCCTGTGGCACACCACTAGTCACAGGCCTCCACTCAGAGAAGCAATTCTCTACCACCACTCTCTGGCTTCTTCCATCGAGCCAATGTCTAATCCAATTTACCACCTCTCTATGTATACCTAGCGACTGAATTTTCCTAACTAACCTCCCATGCGGGACCTTGTCAAAGGCCTTACTGAAGTTCATGTAGACGATATCCACTGCCTTCCCTTCATCCACTTTCCTGGTAACCTCCTTGAAAAACTCCAACAGATTGGTCAAACATGACCTACCACGCACAAAGCCATGTTGACTCTCCCTAATAAGCCCCATTCATCATGGCCGATCCATTTTCTCTTTCAGCCCCAATCTCCTGCTTTCTTCATGCCCTGACTAATTAAGACTCTATCAGCTTCTGCCTTAAATATGCATACACTTGGCATCCACTGTCACAAAGAATTCCACAGATTCACCACTCTCTAGCTGAAGAAATTCCTCCTCATCTTTGTTCTAAAAGGACACCCTTCTATTCTGAGGCTGTGTCCTCTGGTCTTAGACTCTCCCACCATAGGAAACATCCTCTCCACAGCCACCCTATCGAGGCCTTTCAACAGTCGATGGGTTTCAATTAGGTCACCCTCTCGTTCCTCTGAATTCCAGTAAGTACAGGCCCAGAGCCACCAACACTCCTCATATGACAAGCCTCAAAGTACATTTATTACCAGAGCATTTATACTGTATACAACCTTGAGATTCATCTCGTTATAGGCAGCCACAAAACAAAAAACCCATTAAAAAGACCATCATGCACCCATTCGGCAGAAAAAAAACCATTCATGCAAACAATAAAAGTAGTACAAAAAGAAAACAAAAAAATATTGAGCAAAAGAAAATCTGCAGATGCTGGAAATCCAAAGCAACACGCACAAAATGCTGGAGAAACTCAGCAGGCCAGGAGGCATCTATGGAAAAGAGTAAACAGTCGATATTTCATCAAAAAAATATAAAAAATATATTGAGGTGGTGTACGTGAGTTCATTGTCAAGGGCAGGACTCACACAGTAAATGGCAGGGCTGTGGAGAGAGACTATTATAAAACAGAGACCTTCCACCCTCAAGCACACAAACATCAGAAACCCTTTGATGCTTCTGAGCCAGATGTAAAGACTTTGCTACCCGACTGAGTCAATCAAATTGTCTCCCCATATCTTGCATAATTAAGGCAGAGGAGGCAAATTGAAAGGAGATATGCAGGGTAACTTATTTTACACAGAGAGTGCTGGACGTGCGGCCAGATGTGGTGGTAGAAGCAGACATGTACAGCGGCTGTTAGATAGGTACATGAACATGCAGGGAACGGAGAGGTATGTAGGCAGAAGGGATTAGTTGAGTATTTCATTACTAATTAAATGAGATCAGCTCAACATTGTGGGCCAAAGGCCCTGTCCTCTGCTGTACTGTTCTACATTCTAATCGACGAATGAAACCTTTAAAGTAGCTATTTCTTACTTGCTCTGTGAATTTCTTTTTCTTCTCTCAGAGAGAGCTGTAACATACAGTATTTCTCTTCAGAACAGTGTCTAGGGCATGGCAGTTTGGGTGGGTGAACTGCTGTGCCAGAATTCGGAGGCCTGAACCATTCATCCAGAGAGTTGAGTTCAAATCCCATCAGGGCATCTGGGGAATGTGCATTCCTGTAATTGAATAAATCTGAAATGATTGCTGTGTCAGCAGTAGCGACCATGAAATTACTGAATAGTCATTAAAAAGCCATTGGTTTCACTGAAATCCTCCAGACAAAGGAATGTGCTGCCCTTGCTTGGCTACTGATCTAACAACGCGGGTCACTCGTAACTACCCTCTCATCAGGCTAACTAGCAATGGACAATAAATGCCGGCAGTAAAACTTTGAACAAATGAATGAAGAGAATGTTGACAGAACTGCGGTTCGATGCTCTGTATGAAAACCTGTGAACCCCGTAGGATATGGAACACGGTGGCACAGCAAGTTTTTAAATTTCAAAATATACTTTATTCAAAAGTAAATATATACAATAAACCATTCAATAAATTTTCATCCTTTACATACGTTTCCATTATAGTCAGTACATACCCGTATTTATAGCCACCCACGTGGCACTCCAGTAGTTCAGCTTACCATATCATTGTTGAGGGGTATACTCCCCGCCCCCGATCCCTCCCACTCCCACAGGTGGAGAAGCCTATACTGTGGTCCTTCCCCACCGGGCCCTTGTGGTGGCTGCACCGAGTTTCAGTGCGTCCCTCAGCACGTACTCCTGCAGCCGGGAATGTGCCAGTCGGCAGCATTCTCCCACGGACATCTCCATGTGCTGGCAGATCATCAAGTGCCCGAAACGCTGGCACAGCAGTTAGCACAACGCTATTACAGCTAGGGGTGCTCCAGAGTTCACAGTTCAATTCTGGCTCTGTTCTGGAAGGAGTTGATACACCTTTCCCATGGAATGGGTGCTCTGATTTCTGTTGGCTATGGAATATTTCAGTACTATTTGAGTATGTATGTTGGTTGATTAAGCATTCTTGTACATTTTTAATTACGGGTTGTAAGTGCAATTATGTGAATTGCATGTATCGTCACTCTACCACGTGATATGCGCACACTTCGCTTAAAGTAAACACGGAGTTAGTCTTCCATTCACAGTCCAAAGACGTGCAGGATAGGTTAATTGTTCACTGTAAATTATCCTGTGATTAGGTTCGGGTTAAGTTGGGCTTGACGGGAGTTACTGGGGTGGTGTGTCTCGTCATACAGGAAGGGCATACTTCGTGCTGTATCATCAAATATAAATATTAAATATAACAATGAACTTTACTGCAGAGTACAGGCCCTTCAACCCATGATGTAGCGACATCTTTTTGATGAACTTTATCTTTTGGTTCTAATTTTGGTCTTTCTTGTTCATAGAACATAAAACAGTACAACACAGTAAAGACCCTTCAGCCCATAACATTAGCAACCTTTTAACCTACTCGAAGATCAATCTAACCCTCCCTTCCCACATAGCCCTCCATTTTTCTATCATCCACATGTCTATCTTTCTTAAATGCCCCCAATGTATCTGCCTCTACCACTGCACCTGGAAGTCCATTCCATGCACCCACTACTCTCTGTGTAACATTTGACAACCCCTCTATACTTTCCTCCACTCTCCTTAAAAATATACCCTCTGGTATTAGCCATGACAAAGCGTTCATCTGGGATCTAAACCCAGGTCTCTCGTATACTCAGCATTTAATTTCATTTATTAATTTATTTAGCATATGCTTTGATTTATTAATTTATTTAGTGTATGCTTTTATTTATTAATTTACTTAGCGATACAGCACGGAGTAGGCTCTTCTGGCCCTTTGAGACACACTATGCCAGCAGCCTCCAACAAACCTGATTAATCCTAACCTAATCATGGGACAATTTACCGTGACCAGTTCACCTAACCAACGTGTCTTTGGAGTGTGGGAGAAAACAGGAGCATCTGGGAAAACCCACACATTCCATGGGGAGGACATGTTGTTCAGAGTGCTTTATCAACAGTTAAAAAAGCAGTGCAAAAAGAGCAGAAAGTGAGGTAGTGTTCATGGGTTCATGGCCCAGTCAGAAATGTGATGGCAGAGGGGAAGAAGCTGATCCTAAAACATTGAGTGTGCTTCTTGAAGCTTCCGTACCTCCTCCTTGATGGTAGCAATGAGAAGAGGGTATATCCCAGGCCCTTACTGATGGATATCACCTTCCTGAGCAATGTTCCCTCTAATTCTTTTTATAGATATGCAGACCAACCATTCCTCTGAGCAGAAAACTTTTACACGCACTGAAAACTGTGTGCCACTTTAATAAAACGTTACATAAAAGAAAATTCCAGCTGCACGGCAACAAATGCTATGTGCAAGGGAGCCTTTCTGTAACTGTGCGGCCGCGCACCCACTCAGCTTAGAGGAAACAGTGCTCTTGAGGCATCGCCTCTTGAGGATGTCCGTGATGGATGAAATGCATGCATGCACCAGTGAATTGCAGCTGCATCCCTGGCAAATAGCATTAGAGATACATCTCAAACTTCTGACAAACTTCGATAGATTCTTGGTGGAGAGCATATTGACTGGTTGTATCATGGCCTGGTGTGGAAACAGCAATACCCTTGAACAGAACATCCTTCAAAAAGTAGTGAATGTGGCCCAGTCCATCACGGGTAAAGCCCTTCCCACCATTGAGCCCATCTACATGAAGAGTTGTTGCAGGAAAACAGCATCGACCATCAAGAAACCCCACCATCCAGGTCATGCTCTTTTCCCACTGCTACCATCAGGAAGGTACAGGAGCCTCAGGACTCACACAACCAAGTTTAGGAACAGTTATTACCCCTCAACCATCAGGCTCTTGAACCAAAGGTGACATCTTCACTCAAATTCATTCGCCCCACCACTGAAATGTTCCCACAACCAATGGACTCGCTTTTAAGGACTCTTCATCTCATGTTCTCGATATTTATTGCTTATTTATTTATTATTATTATTTCTTTCTTTTCGTATTTGCAGTTTTCTGTCTTTTGCGCATTAGTTTAACACCCAAGTTGGCGTGGTCTTTCATTGATTCTATTATGGTTATTATTCTATTATGGATTTACTGAATTTGCCCACAAGACAACGAATCTCAGGGTTGTATGTGGCAACATATATGTCCTTTGATAATAAATTTACTTTGAACTTTGAAGAAGAAAAACATACACGAAATTAAACATAAATAATACAAAACTGAGCAAAGGTTCAGGAAGCTAGGGCTTTTCTCTTTGGAGCAAGGAGGATGAAAGGCAATTTGATAAAGGTATACAAGATGATAAAAAGCATAGAGCAAGTGGATGGCCAGAGACCTGTTCACAGGATGGCAATAACTAATACCAGGGGCACAATTTTAATGAGACTGGAGGAAAATGTAGGGCAAATTCAGGGTTTTTTTTTACACAAAGAGCATTGTGCACACTGCCAGGGATGATAGCAGTGGCTGATACATTTGGGACGTTTAAGAGAATCTGAGTTAGACACAGGAATGATAGAAAAATTAAGGGCTCTGTAGGAGGGAAGGGTTAGATTGATCTTAGAGTAGCTTAAAAGGTTGGTACAACATCATGGGCTAAAAGACCTGTAGTGTGATGTAATGTTCTCTGTTCTATGTTCAAGAAAGAACAAAATTAGAACCAAAATATAAATATTCACTCAAACACGAGGAATTCTGCAGATGCTGGAAACTCAAGCAACACATCAAAGTTGCTGGTGAACGCAGCAGGCCAGGGAGCATCTCTAG
The DNA here is from genome assembly GCF_030028105.1 of Mobula birostris. Taxonomy (NCBI): domain Eukaryota; kingdom Metazoa; phylum Chordata; class Chondrichthyes; order Myliobatiformes; family Myliobatidae; genus Mobula; species Mobula birostris. The sequence goes on from NC_092380.1 coordinate 111,122,064, forward strand.
GAAGAGGTGCAGTCGACGTTACGGGCTGAGACCCTTCATCAGGACTAACTGAAGGAAGAGCTAGTAAGAGAGCCCATAACATCGACTGTACCTCTTCCTAGAGATGCTGACTGGCCTGCTGCGTTCACCAACAACTTTGATGTGTGTTGTATAAATATTCACTTTTGTGATCAAGGTGGTCACTTTAAGAAGTGTTGTTATCCTAGTGATTGCGGTTGTGCAAGTTAGTTCAGGAATCGAATAGCTGAAGAGAAATAGCTGTTCCTGAATCCAGTGGGTGGGACTTCAGGCTTCTGTACCTCTGTCCGATGGTCAAGGTGAGGAGATAGCATAGCCCAGATGGTGGCGATCTGTGATAATGCATGTTTATTTTTTGAAACAGCCCTTCCTATAGAAACTACCAATGTTGGGGCAGAATATGCCCAAAGTGCATTGGGCTGATGAGAAAGATCACTTACTGTAAGTGGAGAGAGAAAGAGGGAGGAAAATAGTTCTGCCGTTCGTTGGAAAGAATGGGGTCAGGGTGTTTTTGATTATGCCAGCTGCTTTACTGAGACAGTGAAAAGTGATTATAAGACCATAAGACACAGGAGCAGAATTAGACATTCAGGCCATCGAGACTGATCCATCATTTCACATAGCTGATCTATTATCCTTCTCAACCCCACTCTCCTGCCTTCTCCCTGTAACTCCCTACGGCCTTACTAATGAAGAACCTCTCAACCTCTGCTTTAACTGTAACCATTGATTTGGCCTTCATCGCCTGTGGAAATGAATTCCACAGATTCACCGCCCTCTGGCTAAAGAAATTCCTCTTCATCTCAGTTCTAAATGGACAGCCTTCTATTCTGAGGCTGGGCCATTTGGGCCTAGACTCCCTCACTATAGCAAATACCCTTTCCACGTCCACTCCATCTGGACCTTTCAATATTTGGTAGGTTTCAATGAGATTTCCCCCCCCCCCCCATTCTTCTACACTCCATTTACTGCTGGCCCACTAAATCAACCACTCCTCTTACATTCATCCTTTCATTCCTGGGATCAATCACGTGAACCTCGTCTGGACCCTGTGAGTATGTTTAAAGGGGACACGTGAGGAAGATGGTGCCAGCAACCAACATGGCTGATGGCTATATCCTGTAGACAGCTCACAAAATTACTTCTACTTGTACTCCTTCTTTTAAATGTGCTTCTTCTCCTGAACTGTGATCCGCTGCCGCCTGTAATTTGCATTTTGATCGTGTATATTTGGGTGAACTGAGTGAACTGTGCGATCTGGCGCTTTAGCTAGCTCTGGGGAATTGGCAAAGTTGAAGCAGAGTGTGCGGAATGGTGGAACGCAAGCCCATGGTTGCCTCCATTACACCTCTTTGATTGAAGTGTCGAGTGACTTTGAAATCAAAAGGGTGAGGGTGGAAGACGAGCGGGTGACCAGTGACATTTGTCTGCACTTGAGTTGTCTCTATCTCACTGCTTCTGGATTAAGCTGCAGGTTCAATGACCCCAGCGGTGTGACTCATGGCCGTGGGACTCTTTCTCAGTGGACCTTGGGGTTTGATGTTTAACATCCTTCACACTGAACCATGGTTGTGGACTTGGTTATTTGCAAGATTCTGCAGTTCATGTTCCATGTGTTTCTGGTTACTGAATTTTTGTTACTTGTGCAATTTGATCAAGGCACTTTGGCGCAGAACTGTCTCTGGGGCTGAGGCATGCAGTCATTGACACAGTGCTAAACTAAACTGACTCAGTGGCTGTCACTCCTGGACTGTTTTGGGGACTCAATAGTTTGATGTTTAATATTCTGTGTGTTATTGCCTCGCTTTTTTGCTCTTTACACAATTTGATCTTTTTTTCTGTGTGTGGTTGTTTGATGTTTTCTTTAAATGGGTTCCATGATGTTCCTTTGTTTTGAGGCTGTCAGCGAGAGGACAAATCTCAGAGTTGTATTCTGTAAACATGCTTTGAAAATAAATGTACTGTGAAACTTTTCAATGGGGATGGAAGGCTATGGTAATTGGCTTTGATAGCAGAGATGGAGGAGTGTGGTGTGCAGCAGAAATCCTGGACTAAAAGGCTTGTTTCTGTGCCAACATTTGCTTAACTTTGCAATTTGATTGATAAATAGATCACTTTACACACAATAATCAATCTAAGTAATCTTGTTACTTGCTATTTCCTGCTGTCATTGATATATTTGTTCTCAATTCTGACAGAACAGCAGTTGAATAAGTGAATGAAAAATTCTTGCCTGAGAGTGCAGAGGCATACTGAGTCCCAAAACCCCTCAAACTTCTTGAGGCTGAATTGCTAAATAACTGCATATTCTTCACACCTCTTTAACGGCTTGCGGATGTTGCAAGAGCTGGCAATTATCAACGGGCTACTAGGAAAGTTGTTGGGTAATAGGTCCAAGAATGTTTGCCACTGGGACTCATTGCAAGGTCACCACAAGGGGTCAGACCACAGCTGTGGTGAAGGAACTGCAAATTAGCAGAAACTTCACGATGCGAGATTCAAGATTGTTTAATGTCATTTCCAGTTCACACGTGTAAAGGAGAGCAAACTAACTGTTACTCTGGATCCAGTGCAGCACAAACAGAACGCAATAAGATAAAGAACTCAATAATAATTTTTAAAATCACAATAAATATAAATGCTGTGAGCTTTCCTGATTGTGAAGCATATGTTCTGAGACCTTGAGAAGTTGTACGAGATGTGCTCTCCCAAGAGTTTGAAGCTGCTCACAATTTCCACTTCTGTGCTGCGATATAAAGAAGGGTGTGAGTGCTACGAGTCCTCTTCCTCCTGTGTCCTCTCCTTCCTTTTCCTTTTCTCCTATGGTCCTCTCTCCTCTCCAATCAGATCCCTTCCTCTCCACCTCTTTATCTTTCCTACCCTCCTGGCTTCACCTATCACCTTCTATCCTCCTTCCTCTCCCTCAACCTTTTTATTCTGGCATTTCTCCTCTTCCATTCCAGTCATAATGAAGGACCTTGGAGTGAAACGTCGACTGTTTATTCAATTCCATAGATGCTGCTGACTTGCTGAGCTCCCCCAGCATTTTGCGTGTGTTGCTTTGGAATTCCAGCATTTGCAGGCTTTCTTATGGTTATAATCATCTCCTTTCTTGTTGACATTAAGGAAGAGGTTATTTGCCTGGTACCAGGTCTCGAGCTGTCTTGTGGGTGATGAGCCTCACTACTGTCATGTCATCAGCGAACTTGACAATGTGTTTACTCGGGTGTTTGGCCATTCAGTCACGTGTGTGTAGAGTGTACGTCACTGCAATGAATGACTGATAAGAGACACCTTTTCCACCGAGGAGATATCTCTTGACCTATTAGGGCGATAAAAGAGGAAGCAGATTAGATAAAGCAGAGAATGGGGGCCTTTTGACTGCCGGGCAATCTTGGACTCACTGGAGGAAAATGCTTTAAGTAAATATGTAGGCAACTGATGGTTTACTGAGAGAAAAGCAACGACTTCTTGGAAAATAGCTTTAACTGCATGCTAACAGCCATCAGCAATTTCGCAACTATTTCCAGACTCAGAGTTATAAAACATTCCCTTCCAGTGTGTTGTCCTTCATTGTTCAGGGGATTGAGTTCAAGAGCGGTGAAATCACATTGTAGATCTGTAAAACCTTGGTTAGGCTACATCTGGAGTATTGGTTGCTTCATTATAGGAAGGATGTGGAGGTTTTAGAGAGGGTGCAGAAGAGATTTGCCAGGAATGCTCCGTGGAATAGAGAACGCGTCTTATGAGGAGAGGTCGAGCGAGCTAGGGCTTCACTCTTTGGAGCGAAGAAGGATGAGAGGTAATTAATAGAGCTATACAAGATATAGAAGATTGAATGGACAGCCAAAGGCTTTTTCCAACGGCGGAAATTGCAAATACTAGGGGGCATAATTTTAAGGTGTTTGGAGGAAAGTACAGGGGATGTCGGGGGTAAATTTTTTTAAAGAGTGGTGGGTGTGTGGAACACTCTGCCGGGTGTGGTGGCAGAGGCAGATACATTAGGGACACTTTAGAAACTCAGTCAGAAGAAGAAAGTGGAGAAGGGGAAGGAGGACAAGGTGGCAACTGTTAGATGAAATTCAGTGAGGAGGAAAGTAGGTGGTGAGGGGAGGAGGGATAAAGTAAGAAGCTGGGAGGTGATAGGTTGAAAAGGTAAAGGGCGGGAGAAGAATGAATCTGAAAGGAGAGGAGAGTGGACCATGGGAGAAAGGGAAGAAGGAGGACAGGTGATGGGCAGGTAAAGAGAAGAGAAGGGATAAGATGGGAGCCAGAATAGAAAATAGAGGAATGAGGGAAAAATTACCAGAAGTTAGAGAAATCGATGTTTGTGCCATCAGATTGGAGTCTACCTAGACGGAATATGAGATGTTGCTCCTCCACCCTAAGTGTGGCCTCATCATGCCAGTAGAGGAGGCCATGGACTGACATGTCAGAATGGGAATGGGGATTAGAATTAAAATGGTAGGCCACCAGGAAATCCTGCTCGTTGCAGGTGGAGTGAAGGTGCTCGACAAAGCGGTCCCCCAGCCTATGTCTGGTCTTAACGGTGTCGAGGAGGCCACTTCAGGCCCACCAGAATCATTCGACGATCTTAACAGACTTGCAAGTGAAGTGTTGTGTCACCTGGAAGGATTGTGTAGTTATAAAGAAAGTGCAGTACAGATGGAATTTCAGGTCTAGAGCTTGTAGTGTTCCTCCAGCAGTACATTGTTTTTTTGATCTGTAATTACTTTCTCCTGTAGGGAAGTGGTGCAATAATTGAGGCAGGCAATTCTCATCTCATTGAGATGGATGGTGGTAACAAGGAGCTGAAAGTACCCTTCGTATCAATGATCTTCACTGACAGCTGCTTCTGAAAAACAGAAATAAAACTTTTGGAAACTGTTTGTCGCGAGGCAGCTCTCGAAGAGGGCAAGCTTGTTTATCTCCAGGATGGGCTGTTACCATCGCTGTAAAGTCACATTGTGCACCAGCGTGCAGCTTATAAATAGAACCTATATATGAGAATACTGGGAAACCACATATTGAACTGAAGTTATCCTATTGGTTTTGTGTGCATTTGGGGTTTTCTTAGTCCTGTCGTATCTGCACTGAAATGAAAACTATTTCGAATTATTTCCAAGCATCGTTAACTTCTGTTGTAGATAGAAAGAAGGAAATCAAGAAGAAATTGTAGAAATCAGAAATAAAAAAGCAGAAAATTCCAGAAAGATTGAGCAGGTCAGGCAGCATCTACTGAGAGGGAAACAGTCAATGCTTCAGGTCTGAGATGCTTCCTCAGTACAGGGAAAGAGAGAAAACAAATTAATCTGCAGTGGCAGAGAAGGTGGGTGATATGAGTCAGAGTGAGCAGCAGGTTTATTATCACTGATATATATTGTTTATTTATTATCACTGATATATATTGTGAAATTTGTTGTTTTGTGGTGGCAGTACAGTGCAATACATATGATACCATGCAAAAGTCTTAGAGATATATATATAGAGAGAGAGAGGCGTATATAAGGCTGAAGGGTCTCGGTCCGAAACATCGACTGTACTCTTTTCCATAGATGCTGAGTTCCTCCAGCATTTTAGTCGTAGTCGTAGTCATAGTCATAGTCATACTTTATTGATCCCAGGGAGATTAGTTTTCACTACAGTTGCACCATAAATAATTAAAATAGTAATAAAACAATAAATAATTAAATAGTAATATGTAAATTATGCCAGGAAATAAGTCCAGGACCAGCATATTGGCTCAGGGTGTCTGACCCTCCAAGGGAGGAGTTGTAAAGTTTGATGGCCACAGGCAGGAATGACTTCCTATGACGCTCTGTGCTGCATCCCAGTGGAATGAGTCTCTGGCTGAATGTACTCCTGTGCCCAACCAGTACATTACGTAGTGAATGGGAGACATTGTCCAAGATGGCATGCAACTTGGACAGCATCCTCTTTTCAGACACCACTGTCAGAGAGTCCAGTTCCATCCCCACAACATCACTGGCCTTACGAATGAGTTTGTTGATTCTGTTGGTGTCTGCTACCCTCAGCCTGCTGCCCCAGCACACAACAGCAAACATGATCGCGCTGGCCACTACAGACTCATGTGTGTGTTGTGTATATAAGGCTGGCTCTGTTATAAGACTCAAATTGGACATGCTGGAGGCTGTGGTAGAACAAAGGACCCTACAGAAAATCCTGGCAATTCTGGACAATGTTTCTCACTCTCTGCATGCCACCTTGGCTGAACAGAGGAATACTTTTAGTAACAGACTAAGATAATTGCGCTGCTCCAAATTGGGCTATATGAGGTCATCCTCAGATGCCTCAGACATTAGGCTCTATAATGAGGCTCTATAACCAGGGAACCCCTCCTGTTAAACTGTTTGAGGTAACTTATATTCTATGCTTTCTTTCTTCTCCTCTAAAATTTGTGTATCTGTGCGCATATAATCCTAATATCACCCTGTAATTTCCTTTGGAATTAATAAAGTATTTATCATCATAGCTAGGGTGCCTAAGACTTTTGCACAGTATTTGTCCGCCATGAAATTTGTTTTTTTTACAGCAACGGTATAGTACAATACATAAAATTACTACAGTACTGTCCCCCTGTCTCAACCTCCTCTCACGACACTCCACCCTCACCGTTCCCAACATCCTTTGCTCCTGCCAGATTTACAAACTCGCTCTCCACTCCACACTGACAAATACAGTGCTGTGCAAAGGTCTTACGCACCCTAGCTATATACATGTACCTATGAGTTTGGAATAGTGCTGTAAAATGTACTATAAATTACAATAATAGATACATTGCAGATTGAAGGAATATATTATTTTTATTTTATTTAGAGATAGAGCTGTGCCACCCAGCAACTCACAGACTTAACCCTGGCCTAATCACAGGACGATTTACAATGACCAATTAACCTACTAACCGGTATATCTTAGGACTGTGAGAGGAAACCAGAGCACCCGGAGGAAACCCACACACACGTGGGAAGGAACGTAAAAACTTGCTTGCAGAGGACACTGAAGTCGAAGCCCCGAGTTGTAACAGCATCATGCTAACCAGTACGCTACTGTAGTGCCCAGATATAGACACAGTATAGATATAAATTATGTAAGTATTGTACAATCTGATGGTGGAGGGAAAGAAGCTGTTTCTTAAACATTGAGAGTGTATGTTCATGCTCCTGTATCTCCTCACCAATGGTAGCAATGAGAAGAGGACATATCCTGGGTGATGAGCATTCTGAATGATGGATGCTGCCTTCTCTGAGGCATCGAACTTTGAAGATGTCCTTGAAGCTGGGGAGGCCAATGATCATGATGGAGCTGGTTTGAAACTAAGAGAATATCTCTGGTAGAGTGAGACAAAATGGATTTATGAAGCAATTAGTGGCACATTATGTTTCATTGTGTGAGTTTGTGTTGTTAACTGCAATATGTTCAGGCTGGGCTGTGCTGATTAGGAGAAGAGAACCAAGCCAAACTCATAGGTGGTTGATGGGAAGAATCAGATGATGATGAACTAGTGAATTACTTCACATTTGAGAATTCAATCATGAGTCCTCAAGCTTTAACTACACACTCCTCCCACTGGCTTCTCTCCCTCCCCCCATCCCCCACTGTCCCTATCTGCCCTCCCTATGGGACATATTTGATTCCACGCTCCACCTTCATTTCCTGTCAGATTCCAACATCTGCAGCCCTTTATTGCCTTGACTAAACAGCCCCTCTTCCCTCCTCCATCTACCTAACATTCCTCCTCAGCTAGATCCACTTGTCACCATCCAGCCTCTATTCCCACTGTCGCCCCCCCATCTGCCAATCCCCCTCCTCACATGGATCTACCCATGACCACCCAGCTCCTGTTGATATTCTCACTCACCACTCCCACATCTGTCTATCAATCCCCTCATTTAGATCCACCCATCACCTTCGAGCTGTTGTTCCACCCTTTCCCCGTCCTCTTTATATTGGCTAACTCCACTCTGTTCTTACAGTCCATATCAGGGTCTCTACCCAAAATGTCAACTGTTCAACTCCTTCTACAGGTGCTGCCTGAACTGCTGAGTTCCTCCAGCTGTTTGTTTGTTGTTTCCAAGATGTTATCCCAGTAAGAAGATAGAGAAGAGTACTGCACAAATATATAATCAATGGCCACTTTTTGTACCAAATGAAGTAACCACTGACTGTATCTTCATAATCTTTTGCTGCTGAGCCCATCCACGTCAAGGTTTGATGTATTGTGCATTCAGAGATGCTCTTCTGCATACCACTATTGTAATGTGTGTTTATTTGCGTTACTTTAGCCTTCTTGTCAATTTGAACCAGTCGGGCCATTCTCTTCTGTCCTCTCTCATTAACAATGCATTTTTGCTTGCAGAACTGCTGCTCAACGAATGTGTTTTTTTTGTTTACTGCAACATTCTCTGTAAATTCTATAGACAATTGTGTGTGAAAATCCCAGGAGATCAGCAGTTTTTGAGATACCCACCCCTCCCATCTAGCACCCACAATCATTCCACTGTCAAAGTCACTTAGATTGCATTTCTTCCCCAGTCTGATGTTTAACCTGAGCAACAACCGAACCTCTTGGCCATGCTGGCATGCTTTTATGCATTGAGTTGCTGCCACGTGATTGGCTGATTAGATATTTGCATTAACAAGCAGATGCACAGCTGCAAGTGTACAAAGTGGCCATTGAGTGTATATTAAATAACAGGAATGCAGTTTGTTAGTTGCTTGCAAGACTTCATCCAGTTGGAAGATAGAGAAGTGTCACACAAATACAGTAAGAAGAATTAATACGGCTGATTATTTTCAGGTTTAAAAATAGTTTAAAGCAACTTTACCATCTGTTTCATTTCCTTTCATCATTAATGCAAGTGGTCCAAGATGAAGCAGTAATTGCATTGTACAAGTTAAAGGAATAAATGGGTTTTGTGATACAGTTTTAAAAAAAAGTTGTTAACAGATCAAGTGTTTGTTTCCTTTGTGTGTGAAGGAAGGAGCCAATTTGGACCCAAGTGATTATTAATCACCTCTCTGGAATTTATAACTGTGCACCATTTCAATGTTGTACTAAGACATTGAAATGATCCAAGTTTCAGTGTACTGTCTTGTATAATTACACTGCAGACCACCTCTTGGACTTGCTCTAGTTGTGCTTTTCACCGTGGTCTTGTTTTGCTCCGTGTTTTTTTCAGAAACAGTTTTATTGTCACTGTGAAATTTGTTGTTCTGTGGCAGCTGTACACTGAAGAACTAGAATTCTTCAGACTTTTTCTTCACTGCCTTGCGTAATTTATATTCTGTGTGTTGTCTGAGTCGATGTGCCTGTGATGTCGATGTAAGAAAGCTTTTCATCACACCTGGACCTTTTGCTCATGATAATAAACAGGAGTCGAGACTTGACCATGTTGAAGCCTGGAAAGTTCCAAAGGGAATTGGCAGGGTGAATGTTTCTTTGTTTCAGTGTACAAGTCGTTCCCAGATTACCAATGGGTTCTATTCTGAACAACCCTGTAACCTATGTTCTATATTCTAGCTGTTCACAACCTGAACAGATTGAGAATCTGAAGGGTGGCAATATACTTAAAATATAATATAGGACAATTTTGTATGGTATGGGCCCTTTGAACCATCATGTTGTGCCCACTTTCTAACCCATTCCAAGATCAATCTAACCCTTCTCTCTGAAATAACCCTCCATTTTTCTTGCATCCATCTGTCTAAATGTCCCTAAGGTATCTGCCTCTGCAACCTCACCTGGCAGTGCAGTCCAAGCACTCGCCACTCTCTGTGTAAAAAAACTTACCTCCGACATTCCCCCCCATAGTTTCCTCCAATCACATAAATACAATGCCCACTGATGTTACTATGCTACCTTGAAAAAATGGCGCTGGCTGTCCTCAGTTTAGAATATAGAACGTAGCAGCACAGTACAGGCCTTTTGGCCCACAATGTGGTGCTGACCTTCTGACCTACTCCAAGATCAATCTAAGCCTTTCATCCTACAGAGCCCCCCCATTCTCCTTTCATCCATGTGCCTCTCCAAGATTCCCTTAAATGTTCCTAGTGTATCTGCCTCCACCACCCCTGGAATAGATCCAATATCTCTTTATTTATTGACATAAAGCACGCAGTAGGCCCTTCCGGCCCTTTGAGCTACGCAGCCCAGCAATCTCCCAATGTGGTTCTAGCCTAATCGCGGTACAATTTACAGTAACCAATTTATCTACCAACCATCTTTGGACTGTGGGCAGAAACCAGAGCACCTGGAGGAAACCCCAGTGGCCAAGGGGAGAATGTAAAAGTTCCTTTCAAGCAGTGGCAGGTCTGTCTGTGGTCAGAATCAGCACCAGAGTATCAAGTTTATCTCTTACGTATGTCATGAGATTTGATGTTTTGTAGCAGCAGTACAGTGGAATACATAAAAATTACTGTAAGTTACAATAAGAAATATTGTAAAAATAAGAGTGCAAAAAGAGAGCAGAATAGTGAAGTAGGGTTCATGGGTTCATTGACCTTTCCAAAGTCTGATGGCGGAAGAGAAAAAACACACACTGAGTGTGTGTGTTCAGGCTCCTGCACCTCCTTCCCAATGGCAAAAACAAGGAGGTGGCATGTCTTGATTGGTGAGGGTCCTTCAGATAGGTGCTGCCTTCTCGAGACATTGCCTTTTGAGGATGTTCTTGATGGGGAGGCTAGTGACCATGACAGAGTTGGCTGTGTTTTCAAGTTCAAGTTTATTGTCACTCAATTGTCCATATGCATACAGATAAACAAAACAACGTTCCTCTGGACCAAGATGTGAAACAGAATACATTTATCACAAATAGCACATAAAATAATATTAACAGATAATAAAAATATTCTGTAGATGTACAAATTGAGACAAAGAGCAGATACAACTACTGTTAAATATACAACTATATTACTGCTACTGACGCTGTCAAAGATAATGTCATAGATACTGGGTGGTAGCAAAGTGCTCAGACACCTCACAGCCTGGGGGAAGAGACTGTTACCCAGCCTGTCAGTTCTTGTCCTTATACTGTGGTGCATTATGCCTGATGGTTGGAGATCAAAGAGACTGTGGAATGGGAGGGGTTCTAGACCTGTGCAATGGTCCCCGCCTTACCAGACAGTGATACAAATTCAGAGAGTCAGAATGCTCTCCACAATATATTTGTAGAAATTTGTTAGAGTCTTTGGTGACATATCAATTCTCCTTTATCTCTGAATGAAATATAGTTGCCTTGCATGCCTTCTTCATAATTGCACCAATATGTTGGTCCTAAGGTAGATCCTTTGAGATGTTGACACCTTGGAGCATGAAACTGCTCAACCTTTCCACTGCTGAACGCTCAACGAGGACTGGTGTGTGTTCTTCAGATTTGCTGTTCCTGAACTCCATAATCAATTCCATGGTCTCACTGACCCTGAGTTCAATGTTGTTGTTGTGACACCACTCAACAAGCAGATAGGGAAAGGAATTTCAGAGGTTAAGGTTACCATTCATCCTATCAAAGTTCAAAATAAGTTTATTATCAAAGTACATATATGCCACCGTATAAACCCTGAGATTCATTTTTTCTTGTGGGCACTCACAGTAAGTACAAAGAAACAAATCAAAACAATAATAATCAGTAAACAAGTAATAAGTATCGAGAACATGAGATGAAGAATCCTTGAAAATGAGTCCATAAGTTATGGGAACAGTTCAGTGATGGTGCAAGTGAAGTTATCTCCACTGATTCAGGAGCTTCATGGTTGAGGGATAATAGCTGCTCCTGAATCTGGTGGTGTGAGTCCTGGGGCTCCTGTACCTTCTTGCTGATGGCAGCAATGAGAAGAGAGCACGACTTGGATGGTGGGGGTCCTTGGTGATCGATGCTGCTTTCCTGTGACAATGCTCGATGTAGGTAGATTTGCCCAGTGGTGGGGAGAGCTTTACCCCTGGACTGGACTACACGTGAGGGAGGAGATGGATGGATCGGTGAGGGATGATGAAGTAAGAAGCTGGGAGGCGATAGGTAAAGAGTTCATCTTCTAGCATTTGAGAGGTCTGTCAGGAGTCTGATAACAGCAAGGTAGCAGCTGTCCTTAAGCCTGGTAGTACATACTTCAGACTATAAGATATAGGAGCAGAATTAGGCCATTTGGCCCATCAACTCTGTTCCTCCATGCGATCATGGTTGGTTTAATATCCCTCTCAACTGCATTCTCCCGCCTTCTCCCGAAAACCTGATGGTATTTGCTATCAGGCTTTTATGTTGTCTGCCCAATAGAAGGGGAGAGAGGAGGGCTTGTCCTGGGTGAGAGGTTCTTTAATTATGATGACTGCTTTCCCAAAGAAGTGTAGACAAAGCATGTGAAATGGAGGCTGGTTTGTGTGATGGACTTTCCTGCATCAATAACTCTCTACAGTTTCAAAGTTCAAAGTAAGTTTATTATCGAATAAATTTACATATCTTCATATACGACCCTGAGATTCATTTCCTGTCAGACATTCACAGTAAAACAAAGTTCAATAAAAACCTACACACAAAGACTGACAAATAATCAATGTGGAAAAGAAGACAAACTGTGCAAATACAAAAAAAAAGTAAATAAATAATACTGAGAGAACAAGTTTTTGACTCCTTGAAAGTGAGTCCATAGGTTGTGGAATCAGTTTGATGTTGAGGTGAGTGAAGTTATCGACGCTGGTTCAGGAGCCTGATGGTTCTTGGGCAGACCAGTTGTTGCACCAAGCCGTGTGTTTCCTACTGAGACCCATCTGGGACTTGCTTTCTGAGGCAATTCAACTAAACAGGTAAAGGTTAGTGAAAATGGATTTATTCAGTGATTGGCAAATGGAAGCATTGCATTCAGACTGTGAAGGAAAGTTCCCCAGACTAAAGACTCTGCCTGTCATCAGTAGTATCTAATGACGGGACAGCAAATACTGAGGAGTCAGCTGGATAAAGGCACTACGTTGCGGTCTGTCGTATTATTAACAATTTATAGTGCCGTTTTCTAATCGGACGGATGCTAACACAGAGAGGGTTTCATAACCTTGCAATTGGCCACATCTGTCACATTGTCTTCTGGGAGAATTAACATGCTTTTGTGAGAAAGAGATGGATGGGGACTGTATTAAAGTAACATTAAAATAGTGCGGTGTATACCTTTGCTGTCAGCAGGGAGCCCACAGTTTGCTGATGTGGCAAATTCAATTTTAGTCAGACTGCTGTGTTAGCTCAGCTTTGGTTAAAAGCAAAACAGTGTTTGAAACCAGGGCAGAGGTGCACCATTCTGCTTCTCCAGCCTGGTCTGCCATCCAATAAAATTATCATTGATCTGATCTCAATTTTAATTGTAATTTCTTGCTTGGTCACCATGACCTATTAATCCATTATTCATTCTCAATGTTGAGTAGGTTCAGCGGCTCCCACTCCATAGTTCTCTGAGAAAGAATTCCAAAGATTCAAAGATGAAGAAAAGTTCTTCTTTAACAGAAAAACAACTGATTTTGATGCATCACAGATTGGTACGGCAACAGCTCAGCCTGTGACTGCAAGAAACTGCAGAGTTGTGGACACAGCCCAGTCCACCACACAAGCTGGACTCCCCTCCACGGACTTCATCTACAATACTTTTTGCCTAACATAATCAAAGGTCACTCCCCCTCCGTGGGCAGAAGATCCAAAAGTCAGAGAACACATGAACCTCCAGGCTCAAGGAAAAGTTCTATCCCACTGTCACAGGATAATGATGAATTGTTGATCTCTCAATCCACCTCATCAATGGACCTTGTATTTTCTCTGTATCTGTAAAACTATATTCTGCATTCTGTTTTCTTTTTGTACTTCCTTGATGTCTTTATTGGAATTGGAATTGGTTTATTAATTATCTTATTTAGAGATACAGCAGGGTAACAGGTCATTCTGGCCCAATGAGCTGGCACTGCCCAATTACAACCATGTCATGTCACGTCAAGTCAAGTCACTTTTATTGTCATTTCAACCATAACTGCTGGTACAGTACACAGTAAAAACAAAACAGCGATCCTCCAGGACCACGGTGCTACATGAAACAACACAAAACCACACTAGACTACGTGAAACAACACAAAACTACTTTAGACTTCAGACCTACACGGGACTACATAAAGTGCACAAAACAGTGCAAGACTGTACAATAATTAATAAACCAGACAATAGGCACAGTAAAGGACAAATCACAATATAATAAATGATGTAAATGTAAACAATGTTTTAGCAGGAATTGAGACAGAAATGAGCAAAGATTGCAAAGGGAGTAGTGTTCAGCTGTGTGTGGCGTGTGTGTGTGTGTGTGTGTGTGTGTGTGTGCGTGTGTGTGTGTGTGTGTGTGTGTGTGTGTAGGCTGGTGTCAGACTGGACTTTGGGTATTGAGGAGTCTGATGGCTTGGGGGAAGAAACTGTTACAGAGTCTGGTCGTGAAAGCCCGAATGTGACCAATTAAGTCTTGACTCCTGTTTATTATCATGAGTAGAAGGTCCAAGTACAATGAAAGACTTTCTTACAGTGATATCACAGGCACATAGACTCAGACAACACCCAGAATATAAACTATACAAGACAGTGAAGAAAAAGACTGGATAATTCCAGTTCTTCACTGTACTGCAGCCACAAAACAACATGTATCAGTGAGAGTGAGCTTGATTCAGATTCTGAAAACCACCATGCAAAACAAGGTAACAGTGCAAAAACACAACTAGAACAAGTCCAAGAGTTGGTCTGTAGCGTTTTGCTACTGGGGTAGTGTTAGGGTTGGGCTGGTCAGTTTAACAATCTGTGGTTGTGGGAAAGTAACCACTCCTGATTAACTTCAATGAATAGATTATCCTCTATTGAGAATTTCTTCTTGCTACAACCCTTACATACTGAGTGTCATCACAGTGAATCTTTGAATGGTCTCCAGTCTGTCCCTAAATAAGATTAGATTTAAAGATTAGCTTTATTTGTCACATCTACATCAAAATATACAGTGAAATGGGTCATTTGTGTCAATGACCAGCACAGTTCAAGAACGTGCTGGAGGCAGCTGCAATTGTTGCCTCGCTTCTGGCACTGATATAGCATGCTCACAACTCATTAACCCTAACCAGTATGTCTTTGGAACGTGGGAGGAGATTGGAGCACCTGGAGGAAACCCATGTCGTCACAGGGAGAACGTACAAACACCTAACAGTATGCAGTAATTGACTTGCATTACAATAGATATCAACCCCACCACGGACAGTCCCAAGCCCGGCTGCAAAAGGAGGAGGGTTGGACGTGGGGCTAGCAACCCATCTGGTAAAAACCCAGAGCTACAGACACACCATCAGAAGCTCTGAATACCTCATCCCTGGGAGAGGAAGAATCTTTACCTAGAAGATGTAAGATGGGTTATAACTGGGGACAGTTTGGAAGACTGGCCTAGGAAAGAGTACTCTGGTGAGCTGCTGTCAGTGTCCTCTGCCCCATTTGGGGAGATCATCTTAAGAAGAAGCAACTTTAAATATCATTTCGGAGAACCTGTCCTGGTCCCAGCATGTAAGTGCAATTACAAAGAAAGCATGGCAGTGCCTTAACTTCCTTAAGAGCTTATGAAGATTCAGCATGACATCTAAAACATTGACAAACTTCTATAAATGTGAAATGGAGAGTATCCTGACAGGTTGCATCACAGCCTGGTATGGAAATACCAAAACCCTTGAATGGAAAATTCTATAAAAAGTAGTAGATACAGCCCAGTTCATTATGGGTGAAGCCCTTCCCACCATTGAGCACATCTACACAAAACTTTGTTGCATCCCCCTACGACCCAGGCCATGCTCTCTTCTTGCTGCTGCCATCAGGAAGAAGGTAGAGGAGCCTCAGGACTCACACCCCCCGGTTCAAAATCAGTTTTACCCTTCAACCATCAGGCTCTTAAATCAAAGTGGATAACTTCACTCAACTTCACTTGCCCCATCATTGAAATGTTCCCACAGCCTATGGACTCATTTTCAAGAACTCTTTATCTCATGTTCTCGATATTTATTGTTTATTTATTACTATCATCATTATTATTATTCATTTCTTTTTCTTTCAGTTAGTTTTCTTTTGCATATTGGTTGTCTGTTTGTCTGCCCTGTTGGATGCAGTCTTTCATTGATTCTATTATGGTTATTATTTTATGGGTTTATTGAGTTTGCCCATAAGAAAATAAATCTCAGGGTTGTAAATAGGGATATATATGTATTTTGATAATACATTTGCTTTGAACTTTGAACCTTAGTAACTCTTACTGATATTAATAATCAATCCCCTTTAAAATCTGGCCAACCTACCATTAACCTTCCTGATTTCCTGCTGTATTTGTTTGTTGTTTTATCCTCAGGGCCTCAGGTGTTGGAACATTCTGTAGTTTATCTCCATTTAAATAATATTAATATTCTGACATTACAAACAACTCCGCACTAGTGAATGCATTCCGACTTATTAATGATGCTTCAGTGACATTAAACACACAGAATGCCACCTCAAGCCTCGAAAGCATAATAACATTGGAAGTATCCTGTTTGGATGGATCACGCCTTGGTATAGCATTTGCTTTTGTCAAGACCACCAGCAAATGCAGAGAGTTGTGAACACAGTCCAGTCCAGTCTCCCCTCCACCGACTGTCTGCATTTCCCACTGTCTGAGGGAACGAGAATCTCTCTCGTCCCTGATCAGAATCAGAATCAGGTATATTATCACTGACATGTGTCATGAAATTTCTTTTTTTTTGTGGCAGCAGTACAGTGCATTACATAAATATTCAAGATTCAAGATTATTTAATGTCAATTCTTATACACAAGTGTAAAGGAGAACAAAATAATTGTTACTCTGGATTCGATGCGGCACAAGAAAATCTCCGAAAAGATAAAGCATACAATGATAAAACATAATAAATATAAATACATAAGATTAGCTTATGTACATGGATTGATTGTATGTCCGTAAAGTAACGCTAGGCACAGGAGTATCTGTACATCGGGTGACTGACAGGAAATGATAAAGTAGTGCTGGTTGGGGGTGTGGAGGGGTGGGTTAGTGGGTGGAGGTGTTGATCAGCCTTACGGCTTGGGGGAAGTAACTGTTTTTGTGTCTGGTGATCCTGGCGTGGATGCTATGTAGCCTCCTCCCTGATGGGAGTGGGTGGGATCCTTCACAATCTCATTGTCCTTTTTCCAGCACCTTTCTGTATATACGTCCTTGATTGCAGATAGGCTGGTGCTGGTGATGCGCTGGGCAGTTTTGGCTATCCATTGCACAGCCTTCCTGTCCACTGCAATGCAGTTTCTGTACCATGCAGTGATGTAGCTTGTTCAGATGCTCTCTGCTGTGCATCTGTAGCACGATGTGAGCATGGATGTGCATGTGCAAAGTCCAGCTCTCTCCAGCCTCTCCAGAAAGTAGAGGCATTGGTGAGCTCTCCTGAATGTGTAGGACGTGTTCTGGGACCATGAGAGTTCGTACTCTCAGGAGTTTGAAAATGCTCACATTTTCCACTGCTGTGCTGTCGATGTAAAGGGTATTAACAGGGTAATTGAACATTTAAATAAATAGTTCAAAAAGTGACGTAGTGTTCCAGAATTCATGCCCATTCAGAAATCTGACAGCAGCAGAGAGGAAGCCGTTCCTAAAACATTTTCAGATTCCAGGTGTGACAGAGTGGACTGCAATACAGAAAGTTTGAAGTTACAGTTTTTGCCAAGCTTGCAATTAGCTTGCAGATATTTGATCACCAGTCGAGGTGACATCCTCAGTGTACAGTTGTTGGAGTTCCTCTCTGGGAGTGCTCGTGTTTATATAGCCCCCCCACCCCCCATTCACTTGCCTCAGTCCTGATTGGCTACCCCTTCAGTTGACCTTTGAATTCTGTTGGCTCACATTTCTTTGGCTCTCTAGATGAAGGGTACCACTTTAACTGGAACACTGCCAAGGCAAACACGAGCCAGCGTGAGAAGTTTTGGGACTGTGGTTCTCTTCTGATGACTCAGTAAACAAGCATATTGAAATAGACGCTGTCTACGAAGCCCCAAGAGCCTAAGAAACGTGAGCCAATAGAATTCAAAGGTCAACTGAAGGGGTAGCCAATCAGAATTGAGGCAAGTGAACGGGGGGGGGGGGCCTATGTAAATGCAAGCACTCCCAGAGAGAAACACCAATCATGTGATGGAAAAGTATAGTGATTATACTCACATTTATACGGATGGTGCGAAGGAACCTAAAACAGGAGTGACAGGGTTTGGGGTGGTAATACCAGCAAAAGAAATTGGAATCAGCAGAAGAACATCTAATAAGTTAGGAGTGTTTACAGTGGAGATGCTAGCAGTGTTGGTTGCGTTGCAGTGGGTGCAGAAAGTCAGATAAGCCAAAGCATTGATATGTTCAGATTCATCCTCGGTTCTAGCAAGTTTAAGGTCTTTTCACACAAACAGTCGGCACGATGTACTTTATGAAGTCCTTCAGTTAGTTACAAGAATTGCAAATCAGGGAGGTCACATAAAATTTCAATGGGTTCCAGCACATGTAGGGGTGAAGGGGAATGAGAGGGTGGATGAGTTGGCAAAGAGGGCGTTAAAGAAAGAAAATGTGGAAATGCACATTAGTATCAGTAAAGCAGAGGTTAAGTGTGTAATCTGGGAAAAAGTCAACCGAATGTGGCAAGAAAGATGGGACAGGGAGGGGAAAGGGAGGCATTTATATCAAATACAAAAGAGTGTTGCAGTTACTAGGGTAGGTAATGGAAACAGAAGAGAGGAAATTGTGTGGACTAGGTTAAGGCTGGGGCATTGTGCATTAAACAAAACATTGAAAATGATAGGGAAACACCAGACAGGATTGTGTGAGGAATGTCAGGAAGAGGAGTCAGTAGAACGTGTAGTTCTGAGTTGCAGGAAGTATGGGATACAGAGGGAGATGATGAGAAATAAATTAAGGGAGTTGGGGATGCAGGAATTCACATTAAAAGGGTTGCTGGGCATGGGTGAGAGAGCACAAGTCCGGGTATTTTTAGTGTTTTTAAGAGGTACAGGGGTTTTTTATAGAATATGACGAATAAACAGGAATAGGATACTAGGATGGTCAAAGATGGGAGGGTGAAGTGTAGGTTTGTGTGTGTGTGTGTGTGTGTGTGTGTGTGCGCGCGATTGGGTGAAGGGATTTAGAATGTATGTCTAGTGCACATTCTGGAGCAGAGGGTGGCGGTAATGCACCATTAAGCTGGATGCCAACCGCCGTAAAACAAGGTACAGACAGACAGAGAGAAACACCAACAACTGCGCACTGAGGATGTCACCTCGACGGGTGGTGAAACATCAGCAAGCTACTTGCCAAGCTCAGCAAGCACTGCAACATCAAACACCTCAACCTGAGCTACCAATGTTCACCAGCAATACAGAAAGTGCAAACCCAGTGTCACTGGTACAATGTATGGTGGTCTGTTACTGTGAGCAGTTGTTAAGCCTGAATAATTCCATAAATATAACATTTTCCTGCTCCAATTGTCATGACTTTAGCAAACATTTCCTGATGTTATAACTGATTTAGTGCATTGTGTACAGGAGCTGGGACATTATCTTAGAACATTATAAAGACTACATGTGGCATTCTGTATACATTGCTGGTCACCCAGCTGTAGGAAGGTTGTTATTAAGCTCTAAAGGGTGCTGAAATATCACAGTGCGCGCTGTCAAATGACTGAACCCTGGTGTGAAGGAACAACAGACTCCCATGTAGAGACAAAAACAAGAGTTTTTCAATAGGAATTCCAACAGAACATTGGTGGCTCGACCAAGCAACATCGTGAGATGAATCATTCTCAGCACAAGGGCCCTGCAATTAGCACTAATCAGGTGTCCACTTAAATAATACAAGTAACAGGGATTCCTTGAGCCTATCAAAATAAACTTAACAAGCTTGAACAGAAAGCACCAGGAGACCGCATTACAAGGTATGAGTTGCTCGAGAAAAGGACAAGAAACTTTAAACAATTAAAAACTGTCATTAAACAACAAAGGCAATTCAGGTGCTCTAAAAACCTTGGAGCCCAATGCTCTCTGGTGACCTGTACAGGCCCGAAGAATGAATTACAAGGAAGGTATTTACAAGGAAGTTACCAGGATTGGACTGTTCGAGATTTTAGGAGTGACTGGACCGGCTGGGACTATTCTGCATACCTCTATGACTCTGTCTGGTGGCATCTCTTTGGGCAAAAGCATTATTCAGATGGCTTCTGCGTAACAGTACAATGGTAAAATGTGTATTTCTGTTCATAACCAGCACACCTAAGAATATGCTGTGAGTAGACCGCAACTGTTACCACATATTCCAGTACCAATCTAGTCTTGCCACAGTGTTCAGCAGAACAATAAAACACAACAACAAGAGTAAAACTAGCCCCTTTCCTGCCATTCCACCTACCCACTCACACGCAGGCAGGCCTCCAATGCAGAGCCAGCCACATCCAGGCCTCCAGTCCTCGGCCCTGGGACTCTCAGACTCACCGATGTCAGGCCTCCAAACTCCAGTCCTGGGCCTTGGATTCTCAGATTTTGCCCTTTGGGCCTCTACCTCTGGACTCACAAAGCTCTGGACCTTGACCATCAGCTTTGCCCTCCAAACCACAGACCTCTGGGAAATCGACCCCCAGACCTCGCCGATCACGAGTTTGATCTTCGGGCCTTTAACCCAGGACTCATCAATCATGGGCCTTTCCTGTTCTCCTAGACAAAGATGTTAATAGACTTGATGGGTCAAATGGCTTAATTTTGCTCCTATATCCTATGGTCTTATTGTTATTCAGTGAGGTGTGTCGAGTTTACTTTCCGGAAACTATCTCACCCCCATCCCACTTGTGCAGTTGCCTGGCTTTATCCTCAGTCATATCGGCGCAATTCCCCTGCAACAACTCCATCAGCCTGACATTTTATTTGGGAGCTGAACTTACCCACATAATCTAGGGATTAGCAATAACATACTGCCTGAAAGGTTAAAAGCAGCTTAACGGATAATATCTGAAATAAAAAAAATAAATTCAACTTCCCCAGCTCAGAAAAATCTCATTCAAAGTAGGATAACAGACAACAATGGAGATTTATTTTCCAAAACTTTCAATAAACAATTAATGAAAATTTGAATTTAAATTCTCAGCTGTCCATTCTCCTCTTTTTAATAAACGAAAGGTTATAAGCAAAAGGACTATCTATGATCCTTAAACAATGTGCTACGAGAACGGTTGAGCAAGTTCAGGCTTTACTCTTTGGAACAAGGCAGATGAACTTAGAGCGTGGATCAATATATGGAACTATGACGTTGTGGCCACTACAGAGACTTCAATGTCTCAGGGTCAGGAATGGCTGCTGAGTGTGCCAGGCTTTAGGTGTTTCAAAAAGGACAGCGAGGGAGGCAAAAGAGAAGAGGAGTGGCATTGCTAATCAGGGATAGTACCATGGCTGCAGAAAAGGAGGAAGTCATGGAGGGATTGTCTACTGAGTCATTGTGGGTGGAAATCAGAGATAGGAAGGGGGCAATAACTCTACTGGGTGTTTTTATAGAGCTCTCAATAGTAACAGAGTCATCAAGGAGCAGATAGGGAGGTAGATTTTGGAACAGTGCAACAATAATAGAGTTGTGATGGATGATTTTAACTTTCCTAATATTGACTGGCATCTCCTTAGAACAAGGGGTTTAGATGGGATGGAGTTTGTTCGGTGTGTTCAGGAAGGACTCATGATGCAATATGTAGATAAGTCAACCAGAGGAGAGGCTGTACTTGATCTGGCATTGGGAAATGAACCTGGTCAGGTATCAGATCGCTCGGTGGGAGAGCATTTTGGAGGTAGTGACCACAACTCTATTTCCTTTATTATAACGCTAGAGAGGGATAGGAGCAGACAATTTGGGAAAATATTTAATTGGGGTAGAGGGAAATATGATGCTATTAGGCAGGAACTTGGGAGCATAAATTGGGAGCATATGTTCTCGGGAAATGCACACAAATGTTCAAGGAATATATGCATGGCATTTTGCATAAGTACGCTCTATTGAGATGGGGAAAGGATGGTAGGGTAAAAGAACCATGGTACAAAGGATGTGGAAAATCTAATTAAGAAGAAAAGAAAAGCTTACGAAAGGTTCAGGTAACTAGATACTGGTAGAGTTCTAGAAAATTACGAGATTGCCAGGAAGGATCTGAAGAATGAAATTAGAAAAGCTAGAAGGGGCCATGAGAAGGCCTTAGTGAGCAGGATTAAGGAAAACTCCAAGGCATTCTTCAAGTATATGAAGACCAAGAGTATGAGCCATGCGAGAATAGGACCTATCAGGTGCGATAGTGGAAACATGTGCATGGAGTTGGAGGAGGCAGCAGAGGTACTTAATGAATACTTTGCTTCAGTATTCACCAGTGAAAAGGACCTTGGCAATTGTGGGGATGACTTACAGAGGACTGAAACACTTGAGTGTATAGACATTAAGAAAGAGGATGTGCTGGAGCCTTTGAAAGTTATTAAGTTAGATAAGTCGCCGGGACCGGATGAGATGTATACTAGGCTCTTGTTGAAAGTGAGGGAGGAGATTGCTGAGTCTCTGGAGATAGGATGGGAGAAGTTTATATAGGTCAGTACAACATCATGGGCCAAAGAGCCTGTACTGTGCTGTTCTATGTTCTATGTTCTGATTCTAGAGATGTATTAATATCTGTAGCCAGGCAACACCCTCAGCTCTTGGTATGGCTTTGAAGCCCACTGGAGCACTCTCACGTTGCTTCATGGATGAGGTGTTAGACTTGAAGTTCCACAAGTGTATATCAGTGTTCCTGCAGACCCACAGTTGTGAAACCCTCACCCTAACCCTTCACTAATATTACCCGAAGAAATTATCTTTTTGTTAGTGGATTTGCACATGTTAATCACAGTGTTGACACTTCAAAAGAATAGCCTTGACTGTAAAGTACTTCTTGTTGCCCTGATCTCTATAAAGACCATAAGACCATAAGGTCATAAGGCATTAGAGCAGAACAAGTCTATTCAGCCCATCGAGTCTGCTCCATCATTCCATCATAGCTGATTTATTATCCCTCTCAACCCTACTCTCCTGCCTTCCTCCATAATCTTTGACACCCTTACTAATCAAAAACTTATCAACCTCCACTTTAAATATACCCAATGACTTGCCCTCCACAGCCATCTGTGGCAATGAATTCCACAGATTCACCACCCTCTAGCTAAAGAAATTCCTCCTCATCTCTGTTATAAAATGACATCCTTCTATTCTGAGTCCCAAGTTATATGTTTTACTTACCTTAATTAGATTAGGTGGTGAGTTCACGGTCTCGCTTATTATCCAAATCCAAATCCAGCTTCATATCCCTGGCATTATTTATTGATATAGTGATACAACCGGTTTAGGCCTTTCCAGCCTTTCCGGCCCTTCGTGCCACGTTGCCTCAGCAACCCCCAACAACCCGGATTAACCCTAAGGTATTCACAGGACAACTTACAATAACCAAGTATCCTACCCGTACACTTTTTGGACTATGAGAGGAAACTGGAGCACACAGGGAAAGCCCATGGATTCCACTGGGAGGACATATAGAAAGACCTTATAGAACAGCGCCGGAATTGAACTCGGAAATGCCCCGAGCTGTAATAGCATCATGCTAACTGCTGCACTACCATGGCACGTGCTGTGAAAGTTGTTGTTTTATGGCAGCAGCACAGTGCAATACATAAGTATACAGTGAGTTACAGTAAGAAATATACTGTGTGTATACAATATAAAATAAAGTCAGTAAGTAATGCAAACAGTGAGCAAAAATAGTGAGGTAGTGTTCATGGGTTCATTGTCCATTCAGAAATCTGATGGTGGAGGGGAAGAAGGTGTTCCTAAAACGTTGAGTGTGTGTCTTTAGGCTCCTGTACCTCCTCCCTGATGGTAGTAATGGGAAGAGGACATGTTCTGGATGCTGCCTTTTGAAGATGTTGATGCTGGGGAGGCTAGTGCCCACGATGGAGCTGGCTGACACTGCAAACATCTGCAGCTTTCTCAGATCAGAGGAATGCAGAAGATTGACGATATTGCTCTGCCTAGAAAGATCACAGAAATGATCTAGTTAACCATAAGTTCATTAGGAAAAGCTCACTGGCAATGAAATAATATTAAGATTGTACAGTGACATACAGAGCACATAATCAAGGCTGATGTTTCAGTGATGGAGTGCAAACCAGTTGCAAGTTGTCTTAGAGCAAAGGTTCCCAACCTTCTTTATGCCATGGAGCCTTACATTAACCAGGGATTCATGGATCCCAGGTTAGGAAGCCCAGCCCTTATCAAATACACGGTGACTGTGGAACTTTTGCATTAACCCCTCAGGCCCAAGCGTAAGTTCTTTGCATCACTGATTCACCACCAGGGAAGTTATTGGATTGCTCTAAGGTCACAGCCATAGATTTCACCTGTGACCTTTGAGGCCTTAAACACGGAAATGTAGAGAAAGAGCGACAGTATAGAAACAGGCCATTCGGCCCATCTACTCCATGCAGTCTGAGATGTCAATCTGTGCTAGTCTCATTTGCAACATACGCAGTACAGGAGGAACTCAGCAGGTCAGGCAGCACCTATGGAGAGGAATAAACAGTCGATGTTCTGGGTCTTCATCAGGACCAATTTTAGTCCCATTTCCCTGTATTATTATGCCCATATCCCTCTAAACAAGGGGTTCCCAACCTTTCTCATGCCATAGACCAATATATTAAGCAAGAAGTCAGCGGACCCCAGGTTGGGAATCTGTTCTTTGACTACTTTTTATCCATGTTCCTACCCAAATGTCTTTTAATTGTTGTAATGTTTACAAGTTTAAACCTCTATCACTTCCTCTGGGACCCCTTTCCACTAATATGTTTTGTTACTCCAAAACATTAAAAGGAAAAGACAGGAGTCCAAAATGCGAGTCTACCTTTGTGTTTACTTTAAGTGAGGCACGCATCTATCATGTGGTAGCATAGCGTCAGGACGTATTTTTACATATGACCCATAATGATTTATTTAAATAAACAAGCATACTTAATCAAACAATATTTACATATTACTCAAGCATTACAGAAATATTAAATATACAGAACCCACCATCCTCAGTGTGGAAAAGTTGCCCCTCAGGTCCCCCTTAAGTCTCGAGCAACACACACAAAATGCTGGAGGAACTCAGCAGGTCAGGCAGCATCTATGGAAATGAATTGTCAATGTTTTGGTCCAAGACCCTTCTTCAGGACTGAGAAGGAAAGGTGAAAATGCTAAAATAAAGAGGTTGGGGGAGGGGCAGGAGGCTAGCCGGAAAGTGACAGGTGAAGCCAGGTGGGTGGGAAAGGTCGAGGGCTGGAGAAGATAAGGAAAGTGACAGGAGAGGAGAATGGACCATGGGAGAAAGGGAAGGAGGAGAGGACCCAAGGGGGAATTGAACCCCAATCATCGATCGCTGGTCCTGTAAAACGTTATGCTAGTGGCTACGCTAATTTGCCATTATCCATCTGGTTTCTTGTCAAGAGTTTGACCCTATGGGCAATTATGGATGTCATACTGCATTACTGTAGCTGGCCGCACACCAGAAATCTGGTAAATTGTTTTATTATTGTGACGTACTGAGGCAGAGTGAAAAACTATGTTTTCTGTGCCTTCCATACAGATCAATTCATTACACAGTGCATTGAGGTAGTAGCAGAGAAATCAATAACAGAATACAGAATAAAGTTATAATTTCAGTGAAAGTGCAGTGTAGGCAGACACTAAGGTGCAAGGTCATAATGCGGTAGATTATGAGGTTAAGAGTCCATATTGTACAAAGGGTCTATTCAATAATAGCATGGGATACACAAAACATTGTGAGGCAGGGTAGAGATGCGTCTTTACAAAAGTAGGTGTAAGGTGCTTCTTCCCTCTGCTAGCCTGCAGCTCACCCTTGGGCGAGGTGTAGTACCTGCTTAGCCCCCCGATCAGGGTCATGCGAAGCCATGGGAGCAAGTGGTGGATGGTTGAATGAGCAGCTGGTGCAAATCAAAGTCTTGGTTACGCAACCACTGACACCAGCTAAGGAGGCACGCGCAAAATGCTAGAGGAACTGAGCAGGTTAGGCAGCATCTCTGGAGAGGAAGAAACAGTAGACCCTTCATCAGGGTCCCCATCAAAGGGAGGATTTAAACTTCTTCAGGATAGAGGACCTGACCTGCTGAGTTCCTCCAGTATTTTGTGTGTGTTTCTCAGGATTTGCAGCATCTGCAGAATCTCTTGTGTTTATGATTTGCTGCTCCACTGCAACATCTCGTCAAGTCATGTCTATGCTGAAGAAGTTTAAATCTTCTTCACAACAGTAAGGTGCTTATCATTACCACAAACTCTTATTTATTGGACTGAAATTTTCCAGTTGTCATGGTGAGATGTGAACTAGTTTCTTTGGGGTTCTAGCTTTGACATAACCACCTTCATAGAACTTGAGTTGCAAGTTAATCCACCAAAGAGTTCCACAGCAACACACACACAATGCTGGAGGATCTCAAGTCAGGCAGCATCTATGCAAATTAGTAAATGGTCAACATTTTGGGCTGAGACCCTTCTTCAGGACTGGAAAGGAAGTTAGAAGGTGCCAGAATAAAAAAAAGATTTGAGGGAGGGGAAGGAGGATAGCTAAGGGTGATAGGTGTAGCTAGATGGGTTGAAAAAATAAAAGGCTGGAGAAGAAGAAATCTGGTAGGAGAGGAGAGTGGACCATAGGAGAAAGGAAAGGAGGAGGGGACCTAATGGGAGGTGATAGGCAAGTGAGAAGATGTAAAAGGCCAGAGTGGAGAATAGAAGAGTGAAGGTGAAGGGAATTTTTTTTTAACTCTAAGGAGAAATCAATATTCATGCTATAAGATTGGAGTGTACCCAAACAGAAATATAAGGTACTGCTCCTTCACCCTGAGGGTGGCCTCATCTTGGCACAAGAGGAGGCCCTGGACCAACATGTCGGAACAGGAATGGGAATAGGAATTAAAATGTTGGGCCATGGGAAGTTCCCCTTTTGGCGGACGGAGCAGAGATGCTCGAGGAAGCAGTCCCCCAGTTTACAACAACTCTCACCAATGTGGAGGAGGCCATATCGGGAATTCTAGAAACGATAAAGAATTCCACAGCATCATTTGGAGGGTGAAGATGATGAAACTTGCTATTCCCAGGAACATTGGAATAGGCAAAAAGATATAGGGCTTGTCTATAATGGAGAAGGACACGATGATTGGGCAAACAGAGTATAGGATATTAACAGAGGGACGAACATCTTGTGTGGTAAATGACTAAGTTAGCAGAGACATTGAGATAACGAGTCACCAGTCTCAGAGCTGTCTCTCCATCCTTCTCACACATTTGTTGCAAATTTAATGACTAAGTAAACATTGACTCTTTATTCTTTGCTTTTTCAGGGAGATAGTGTGTTGACCGTCATCAAGGCAAAAGCACAATGGCCTGCTTGGCAGCCCCTGAATGTGTAAGTAAGAGTTCTTTCAGCTGGCATTCTGATCAGATACAATAGATTCTGGTGTTAGTAACCATAGAAAATCTCTGGCACGTTTTTTTTTAGTGCTCTGCTCTAGAGAGACAAAGTTTGTGAGTTTTGCTTGTACTGTGTATTGATTCCCGTAATCCAGAATCCAGGAATTATAATCTAAAATCATGAGTTCATAACAGCAGATGGGGAATTGCAATCCAGCTATTTCAGTTATCTGGATTTCAGGAGTTAAACTGAGAAGTGATTTGTCAGGAAAGTAAATTCAATGTTAGCATTCATTCCGAGAGGACTAGAATGTAAAACCACAACATAATGCTGAGGCTTTGTAAAGCATTAGTCAGACCGGATTTCAATATTGTGAGCAGTTCTGGGCCTCAGATCTGAGAAGGGACGTGTTGCCATTGGAGAAGGTCTGGAGAAGGTTTACGAGGATGATCCTGGGACCTAGAGGGTTAATGTGTGTTTCAGGGCTCTGAGCCTGTACTCACTGAAATTTAGAAGGATGAGGGCTATCTCGTTGAAAGCTATCGAGTATTGAAAGGTCTGGATGAAGTGGACATGGAAAGGATGTTTCCAAATGTGGAGAGTCGAGGAGAAGAGGACATAGCCTCAGAGTAGAAGTATGTTCCCTTAGAACAGAGATTTCTTCAGCCAGCGGGTAGTGAATCTCTGGAATTTATTGCCCTAATCTGTGGATTCATAACCTCTGTCAATAGCAGAGGTTGATTTTCTCTTGATTAATAAGGACATCAAAGGTTAGGAGGAGAAAGCTGGAGAATGGGGTTGAGAGGGATAACAAATCAGCCGTGATTGAATGGTGGAGCAGACTCAATGGCCTAATGCTGCTTCTATATGTTAAGGTCTCATCCACTAACCAGTGACAGTAGAGAAACCAATCTGATTCACTAATGTCCTTCAGAGGAGGGATTTTGTGATCCTTATCCAGTTTGGCCCATGCATGATTCCAGACAACTTTGTTCAGCACTTCATGGACATGTTAGGACGTTTTGTTGAAGTTGTGTAAGACGTTGTCAAGGCTGAATTTGGAGTACTGTATGCAGCTTTGATCACCTACCAAGTGGAAAGATATCAATAAGACTGAAAGACTGCAAAGAAATTTACACAAATTTTGCTGGGACTTTAGGACCTAAGTTATGGGGAAAGAGTAAATAGGTTAGCACTTTATTCCTTGAAGCCCAGGAGAATGAAGGGAGATTTGACAGAGGTATACAAAATTATGGGGGGTATAGATAGGGTAAATGGAAACAGGATTTTTCCTCTGAGGATGAGTGAGAGGAGAACTAAAGATCATAGGTTTAGGGTGAAAGGTGAAATATTTAACAGAAACCTGAGGAGGAACCTCACTCAGAGGGAGCTGAGATTGTAGAAGGAGCTGCCAGTGGAAGTGCTGGATGCATGTTAAAAGGTAACATTTAAGAAGAATTTGGATAAGTACATGGTTGGGAGGGGTATGTCAGGGTGTGGGTCAATGGGACTAAGCAGAATATGAGGTCAGCACAGACTAGATGGGCCAAATGGTTGGTTTCTGTGCTGTAGTGCTCTATGACTCTATGAATTTATAAATGTAAATGTTGGAAACTTAAAATAAATGCAGAAGATGCTGGAAATACACAGCAAGTCAGGCAGCATCCGTGGAGAAAGAAGTAACTAATACTTGAAAACACGAGAGATTATCCAGATGTTGGAAATCCAGAGCAACACACACAAAATGCTGGAGGAATTCGGCAGGTCAGGCAGCATCTATGGAAACGAATAAACAGTTGATGGTTCGGACTGAGACCCTTTATCAAGATGGACAGGAAGGGAGACAATGCCACAGCAAGAAGGTAGGGGGAAGGGAAGGAGTTCAGAGTTCAGGTGAAGAGTATAGGCGAAGCCACGTGTGTAGCGCAGGGGGGGAAGTAAGAAGCTAGGAGGGGGTAGGTGGAAAAGGCAAAAGGCTGGAAAAGAAGGAATCTGATAAAAGAGATGAGTGAACCATGGGAGAAAGGGAAGGAGGAAGGGCACCAGGGGAAGGTAGTTGGCAGGTGGTCCAGATGAAGGGTCTCGGCCTGACTCGCCGACAGTTTATTCCCGTCCATAGATGCTGCCCAACCTGCTGAGCTCCTCCTGTACAATGTTTGTATTCCTCTGGATTTCCAGCACCTGCAGTACCTCTTGAGTCTAAGAGAAGGCGTAAGCAGCCGAAGTGTGGAACTGAAGAAGAGGAAAGGAATTGGTGAAAAAAATTACCGGATGTTGGAGATATTGGTGTTTGTGCTATCAGGTTGGAAGCTACCCAGATAGAAGATGAAATATTGTTCCTCCAATCTGAGAGTGGACTCATCATTGCAGAAGAGGAGACCATGGACCTAGAGATCTGGGACCCTTTGTTGGTGAGCTGCTCAGTGTAGAAACTGTTAGGAGTGGACAATAGAAGCTTGTCTTTCCAGCGATGGCCACAGTCCATGACTAAACTGATCAAAATTGGTCTCTCCAACGTTTGATAGTGCACTTGGGTGATGCTGAATGTTCGAATATTCAACATTTATATCCTAAGCAAGGAATTGAAGACAGTAATTCTGTTATGTTTGTCCTCTTTCCTCTGTTCTTTGTGTTTGACTTCCTTCATAGAAAACAATCATACTAAGTGTCAGTCCTTAAAGTATACACTTAAAGGCCACTTTATCAGCTACAACTGTGCACCTGCTTGTTAATGTAAATATCTAATCACCCTATCATGTGGCAGCAATTCATTACATAAAAGCATGCAGACATGGTCACAAGGTTATTCAGATCAAACACCAGAACGGGGAAGAAATTGGATAAGTTGGATAAGTCTCCGGGGACTGGATGAGATGTACCCCAGGCTACTGTGGGAGGCGAGGGAGGAGATTGCTGAGCCTCTGGCAATGATCTTTGCATCATCAATGACGGGAGAGTTTCCAGAGGATTGGAGGGTTGAGGATGTTGTTCCCTTATTCAAGAAAGGGAGTAAAAATAGCCAAGGAAATTATAGACCAGTGAGTCTTACTTCAGTGGTTGGTAAGTTGATGGAGAAGATCCTGAGAAGCAGGATTTATGAACATTTGGAGAGGTATAATATGATTAGGAATAGTTAGCATGGCTTTGTCAAAGGCAGGTTGTGCCTTACAAGCCTGAATGAATTTTTTGAGAATGTGACTAAACACATTGATGAAGGTAGAGCAGAAGGTGAAGTGTATATGGATTTCAGCAAGGCATTTGTACGAGGCGTAAACTCCCATTCGGGTCTCAGTCTACCTGCACCTCTTGACCCAGGGGCAATAGGTGGTTCCGATGGAGTACCTTGACAGGCTCCTTCCCATCCTCTGGTCTCACCCGGTAAACAGGGAGGTTCGGCATCTGGCTCTCTACCACATAGGGGGTGGCCGCCCAGCAATCCACCAACTTGTGTTTACCAGGGAGTCCTAAATTCCATAGGAGAACCCAGTCCCCCGGCAATAGTTGGGCGAACTTTACTTTCTGGTCATAACTCCTCTTATTCCTCTGATGCTGCTTGGTGGCCGCCGCCTCAGCCAACTTGTACGCCCTTTTCAACTCTCTCCTCATATCGGACACATACTTCAGATAGGGCTTCGAAGGTAATTCACCCACTTCAGTCCCAAAACACAGGTCAATGGGCAATCTCGCTTCCCACCCGAACATCAGATAATATGGCGAGTACCCCGTAGCGTCATTGCAAGTACAATTGTAACAGTGAACCAATGCCCGATGTGCTGACTCCACTTACTCTTCTGACCGATCTCCAGAGTCCCAAGCATGTCCAACAGGGTCCGGTTAAACCTCTTGGGCTGAGGATCACCCTGTGGGTGATAGGGGGTGGTCCTGGATTTCTCGACCCCAAGGATACCCAGTAATTTATGGATAAGCCTGCTCTCGAAGTTCCGTCCCTGATCACTGTGGATCCACCGGGGAAGGCCATAATGAACAAAGTATTTCTCCCATAACACCTTCGCCACTGTAGTCGCTTTCTGGTCCTTAGTAGGAAAAGCCTGCGCATATCTAGTGTAGTGATCCGTGATGACCAAGACATACGCGGTGTTGCTGGTGTCTGGCTCAATAGACAGGAAATCCATACACACCAGGTCCATGGGTCCCGCACTCTGCAAGTGGGATAACGGGGCCGCCTGTGCAGGCAAGGTCTTCCTCCAGATGATGCAGCGACTGCAGGTCTTACAGTATTCTTCAAACTCCCCCTCATCTGGGGCCAGTAAAACCGGTCCTTGAGTAATCCATAGGTCTTTTCTACCCCCATGTGCCTGGAATCATCATGTAGTGCCTGGAGCACAGTCTTCTGATACTTCTCAGGCATGACCAGCTGCCAGCGCCGGGGGTGGTCCGGGGGGCAACGTGACCCTGTACAAGATTTAGTTCTTCAGCTTCAACCGAGGCCGCTCCTTCAGTAGTAAGGGCACTGAGGCGTGCTTCGTTTTCTCCGCCTGAGCCATATCCCCCTTTTTAGCTGCATACCAGATAGTGCCAATGCCCAGGTCATCATGCGGAGCCGCCCCCACTTCCTGGGGCCTCAACTCTGGCAACTGCCTGTTCCTCAGAGCAGTCACATTACAGTAAACAGTGGGCAGCGCGTCACCGTCAGCCCCCAGTTGATCCACTGCCCAATCTAGCCCCATTGAGTCTCCTGCTTTCGCGTTGCTCGCAAATTGACACAAGGGCTTCACTCCCAGGGCATGGATGCTCTCCCACTCCTCGTCCATGCCCGACCCCTCATGTGCCCGACGAGATAAAGCACCTGCATCGATGTTCTGACTCCCCGGCCAGTACTTCAGGCTGAACTCATAGGCAGACAAGGCCGCCAACCACTGATGCCCAGTAGCGTCCAATTTTGTGAGGTCAGAATATAAGTGAGAGGATTGTTGTCCGTTCTCACCTCAAACTTGGCCCCGTATAGATAGTCGCTCAACTTGTCCACCACCGCCCATTTCAGCGCCAGGAACTCCAACTTGTGAGTGGGATAGTTTCTCTCAGATGGCGACAAACTTTGGCTGACAAATGCCATCAGCCTCAATCTGTTGCCCTGTTCCTGGTACAGGACAGCCCCCAGACCCTCTCGGCTGGCATCAGTGTGTAGCACATACGGCTTCCGGGGGTCGGCAAAAGCCAACACCGGGGCCTGTGTCAGCGCCTTTTCAGAGATTGGAACGCCTCCTCACATTGAGCATCCCACCTCGATACAAAGGGCTCCGACGGGTTCGAGTGTCCTCCTGCCTCCTGCCCTCGGTCCCCCTTCCTTATCTTCCCCATGGGGGGATAGCCGCACAAAAGCTGGTTCAATGGGTGACTCATTTTATCGTATCCTTTCATGAATCGCCGGTAATACCCACAGAACCCCAAAAACGAGCGCAGGGCGCTCACCTTCTGGGGTCTCGGCCAGGTGGTCACTGCGTCTATCTTAGCCGGATCAGTAGCCACTCCGTCTCGTGAAATTATGTGTCCAACACAGCCGACCGACGGCTTACAGAACTGGCATTTATCCAGGGAAAGTTTCAACCCTTCCTCCTTCAGCCAGCTTAACACCTTCAGCAGCAGCTCCTCATGTTCTTCCAAAGTAGATCCAAACACTATAAGGTCATCCAGATACAGCAACACCTCAAGCAAGTTCATATCCCCCACCGTCCTCTCCATGAGCCTCTGGAAGGTGACTGGGGCCCTCGATATGCCTTGGGGCATTCGTTCTAACTGAAAGAATCCCAGGGGACAGATAAAGGCCATCTTCTCTTTATCGGCCTCACTCATCGGAATCTGGTAACACCCACTCCGCAAATCAAATACACTAAACCACTGGACACCACTCAGACAGGCCAACGCGTCTTCAACCCTCGGGACTGTATACTGGTCAGGGGCAGTGCGCCGGTTCAGGGTCCTATAGTCCACACACATGTGTATCTTCCCATTTTTCTTCCTAGCCACTACTATGGGGGACACATAGGGGCTCCGGGCTCTGCAGTAATCCCTGCATCCTTCAACTGCCACCAGTGCTGCTGCACATCTTCCACATCTGCTGGGGCCAGCCGATGCGACCTTTCTCTAAACGGGGTGTCCTTTGTCACCTGGATAGTGTGATGAGTGCTCTTGGAACAGCCGACATCAATCTCGCCCTGAGAAAAGACATCCCCTAGTTTCAGCATCTTCTCCACCAGCGTGCTCTTATACTCCGGCGGTACAG
The DNA here is from genome assembly GCF_030028105.1 of Mobula birostris. NCBI lineage: Eukaryota > Metazoa > Chordata > Chondrichthyes > Myliobatiformes > Myliobatidae > Mobula > Mobula birostris. Next base: position 111,155,883 of record NC_092380.1, read on the forward strand.
GGAAGTCCTCAAAATTAAAGGCCTCCTTGGTCAGCCACCCCCTGTTCTCCAATAGTTTTCCTCCAGTGAGCCTCATGGGGGCACTAGACATCACTGTCACCGGGAACAAGTGCGCTAAGGGCATCGCGCGCTTAAAGGTGATCTCCCTCTCCGTTATGTTCCTTACAATCACCCCCATCTGGCATGCCTGTACAACCGAGGGCCTCTACAATTCAGGTCTCACCAGCACCCCAGCCGGGAACCAGGACTCTCCCTCAAGGTCTTCCAGGGTGTCTACTAACAGGGCCTCGCCCGCCGGTACTCCGGGGAATCTGGGGGTCGTCATCACCAGTGCCACCTCCCCTGGCCGTATCACTTTAGGCCTCGCCTTAGTACATCACACTGTCCCTTGTTTGAACTCAGGATCCAGCCCATGGGGGTCACCCACTTCTTCGAATACCACTCGAAACACTGGGTGAACTGAGAGGGTCTCCAGAAAGTACTTCCCCGCCTTCTCCTTACAGGCTCCCAGGAGCCGTCACACGAGAGGGGAATTAGTCCCCACCAGAAGGGCAGTGCCACCTGTTTCCAGCGGGTCCGGACAAACCAACACCAACGTCTCAAGGACTTCCGACACTCCCACATTGCCCTCCGAGAATTCCAATCTCACTGACAGGTACCCATCGCATGGGTAATCATCCTCACTTATACCCCAAATCTCCAGTGCATTAAACGGGTTACTGGCAAAAGCTTTAGATATTTGTTGTAGAGCAACCAGTACAATAAGGTAACCTGCGACATGGTGTCAAGGATGGCTCTTGCAAGGATTCTCTCTATCCGTAGGGACACGCTGGAATGGGGGTCCCACTAATCCATCCGGAATAAGGGCTTGGGCTTTTAGGGGTCCCATGGCTGATTTCTGGGAACGTGTTTCTCCAGAGACTCCAGTCCATTCCCTCACTCAGTCTCTCCTAAGTTTCCCGACACCTCTCCCTTCTTAGTCACCCTCCGCGGGGTGCCTTGTCTCTCACAATCCCTCCGAAAGCGCCCCTCTTCCCCACAGCTGTAGCACATCACCGGCCCCTCACATTCCCGCCGGAAATGCCCTTCTTTCCCACAGTTATAACACACGCTACCCGCCGCCCCTCTCCTCCTGGGCGACCCCACTCCCAGCCCACTGCGCAGGCCGTCCCCTGAAGGGGGTACTCTCCTTGTCCATTCCCTCAAATGAGGTATCCCTACCCCCCGGGACCCCTTGGGTTTCTCGGTTCTCAACCTGGCCACCACCTCCTGTACCGCTGAGGATCGTCCCCCGTGGCCAGAGACCCCTTTCCGGCCCAACATGCTCTCATCTCCCTGCACCTCTCTAATCAGCTGCCCGAATGATGGAGGGGGGTTCCTTTTATAGGACTGCTGGAGACTCCAAGCCACCTTGTCCTCCCCCAGGGAACTACTAAATATCTGATTCATCCTCAACCTCGCCACCTCGTCCGCCTTCACTACCCCTCGGCGCCACAACCCAGTAAGCATTCTCTCCAGCTGAAAAATGTATTCTGAGAGCTTTTCCCCTCTTTCCTGCCGCGTGTGGTGAAACTCCACTAAAAGCTCCCAGGGACCTCTCGACATTCCAAACGTTCCCCCCAAAGCTTCCAGATATTCCGCCAGGGAAGCCAAGGGCTATTCAGCTTTCAGCTCCCGGACGACACTGACCGCCCCTCCCCGCAAACTTTCCACCAATCGCTGTCTCTTTTCCTCATCTGAGCCTGGCCACGCCTCTAACAACTGGGATGCATTTTCGATCCTTGTTTCATAATCGTCCTCCCCTTCTGGGGTGGGCGCAGCTCCTGAGAAAATTCTCAGCTTCAGGCAGGGCCCCTCGGCCCTTCTCACCAGGGAGGTAATGGCGGCTGCTAACTCGAAGGTCTCACCTCAAGCGGGGGGATGGGGCCTGGCCAAGCCTTCCCAATCTGAACCCCCCGCCACTGGCTACTGGCACCTCCCCTGGGGTCTCATCTAGCTCCTCCTCCGGCTTCTCCTCACTTTCTTCCTCCGGGAGGGTGTGGCGACCCCACGGCCCCCCCCTCCCCATGGACACCGACCGTCGCTAGCAGTTCCATGTCATGACGTCAGCTCTCCTACGAACCAGCACCCAGCTGGGTTCCACTTCTTTACCGCACCTTCTAGCTATCAGTTCTACCTGGCCAATACCTTTGATCACACTCAACCCTCGCACTAGTACTTCTCCGGAAGTGTGGAAATCCACCCCACTTAACATGCGCACGTGATTAACTGGTACGTCCTCTAATTCACACCAGTTTACAATCTTATCTCGATCCATCTCCACACTACTTAACGTGGCGATTTATACAGCTTACCGAAAATTCAACCCCGGACGTTGCCCCCACAATTGTAACGCTCAGCTATATCGGCTCGTATTTATCCAGGGGAAACCCCATCCGCCGCCCAACCTTGACTCCCGGTTGCATCGGTTGCTGTGCAACGCCACCTGATATGACCTCAAACATCAAACATCAGACAGCACACAATGTACGCTTTACACAGCACACAGCACACAACGTACACTTTATAAATCTTACTGGGACTATGAGATTAATAGAGATGCAATATAAAAGAGAAAGAAAAAGGCGCCAGACTTATCAAAGTTCAATTTCTTCGTGCACACAGTTGGAGCTCAAATACCCGGGGTCTTCTCTCTTCACCCTGCGATCCACTCCGACCCCCTCGACTCGCCGCTCAGGACCACCCAAGGTGATCGACCAGGGCGCTTCCAGCACATCCGTCTTCTCCTGGTCTCTCCTGAAAAGCCCGCCAAACACACCGTTTCCCAGCTATATGAGACAGGATATCACCCCAAAAAAAGAATAACATGGGCAACCATTGGTTCATTCTCTCCTTATCATTAGTGATAACCCAAACAAGCTGCTAGCTGCTAGAAAAAGAATCACTGTCTCAGCAGTTAACATCACAGAGAAACCATTTTAATTATAACATAACAAAGAAGCCATTTTGATTAGCATATGCAGTAACATAAAAGAAGAAACCCTTACAATAAGGTACCGCATGCAAGGATTATTGAGAAAGTAAGGAGGCATGGGATCCAAGGGGACCTTGCCTTGTGGATCCAGAATTGGCTTGCCTACAGAAGGCAAAGAGTGGTTGTAGATGGGTCATACGCTGCATGGAGTTCAGTGACCAGTGGAGTGCCTCAGGGATCTGTTCTGGGACCCTTACTCTTCGTGATTTTTAGAAATGACCTGGATGAGGAAGTGGAGGGTTGAGTTAGTAAATTTGCTGATGACACAAAGGTTGGGGGTGTTGTGGATAGTGTGGTGGGCTTTCAGCGGTTACAGTGGGATGCAAAGTAGCTGGGGATACGAATTGACAATAAACTGGACTGGTCAAAGAACACTGAGGCTGTCTACAAGAAGGGTCAGAGCCGTCTCTATTTCCTGAGGAGACTGAGGTCCTTTAACATCTGCCGGACGATGCTGAGGATGTTCTACAAGTCTGTGGTGGCCAGTGCTATCATGTTTACTGTTGTGTGCTGGGGCAGCAGGCTGAGGGTAGTGGACAGCAACAGAATCAATAAACTCATTCGTAAGGCCAGTGATGTTGTGGGGATGGAACTGGACTCTCTGATGGTGGTGTCTGAAAAGAGGATGCTGTCCAAGTTGCATGCCATCTTGGACAATGTCTCCCATCCACTACATAATGGACTGGTTTGGCACAGGAGTACATTCAGCCAGAGACTCATTCCACCGAGATGTAACACTGAGCGTCATAGGAAGTCATTTCTGCCTATGGCCATCAAACTTTACAACTCCTCCCTTGGAGGGTCAGACACCCTGAGCCAATAAGCTGGTCCTGGATTTATTTCCTGGCATAATTTACATATTACTATTTAATTATTTATGGTGCAACTGTAACGAAAACCAATTTCCCTCGGTTTCAATAAAGACTATGACTAAAACTGGGCTGAGAAGTGGTAGATGGAGTTCAACCCAGATAAGTATGAAGTGGTTCAGTTTGGTGGGTCAAATATGATGGCAGAATATAGTATTAATGGTAAGACTCTTGGCAGTGTGGAGAATCAGAGGGATCTTGGGGGTCCGAGTCCACAGGACACTCAAAGCTGCTACGCAGGTTGACTGTGTGGTTAAGAAAGCATATGGTGCATTGGCCTTCATCAATCGTGGGATTGAGTTTAGGAGCTGAGAGGTAATGTTGCAGCTATGTAGGACCCTGGTCAGACCCCATTTGGAGTACTGTGCTCAGTTCTGGTCGCCTCACTACAGGACAGATGTGGAACCTCTAGAAAGGGTGCAGAGGAGATTTACAAGGATGTTGCCTGGATTGCAGAGCATGCCTTATGAGAATAGGTTGAGTGAACTCGACATTTTCTCCTTGGCTCAACTGAGGATGAAAGGTGACCTGATAGAGATGTATAAGATGATGAAAGGTATTGATCGTGTGGACAGTCAGAGGCTTTTTCCCAGGGCTGAAATAGCTAACACGAGAGGGCACAGTTTTAAGGTGCTTGGAAGCAGGTACATAGGAGATGTCAGGGGTAAGTTTTTGCACAGAGAGTGGTGAATGCATGGATTGGGCTGCCTGTGATGGTGGTGGAGGCGGATACAATAGGGTCTTTTAAAAGACTCCTGGACAGGTACATGGAGCTTAGAAAAATAGAGGGCTATGGGTAAACAGAGGTAATTTCTAAAATAAGTACATGTTCGCACAGCTTTGTGGGACGATGGGCCTGTATTGTGCTGTAGGTTTTCTATGCTTCTATATTTCTAAATGTGATCTAAGTGACTGACTGTGGAATGATTGTTGGTGCCAGCCGGGGTGGTTTGAGTATCTCAGAAAGTGCTGATTTTCTGGGATTTTTACACACAACAGTTTCTGGAATTCACAGACAATGGTGCATAAAACAAAAAAAAATGCAGTGAGTAGTAGTTCTATGGGAGAAAATGCTTTTTTAAATGAGAGAGGTCAGAGCTTATTTCAGAAAACAACACACATCAAAGTTGCTGGTGAACGCAGCAGGCCAATCCCATCTGTAGGAAGAGGTGCAGTCGACGTTTTAGGCCGAGACCCTTCATCAGTCCTGAAGGGTCTCAGCCTGAAACGTCGACTGCACCTCTTCCTACAGATGCTGCTTGGCCTGCTGCGTTCACCAGCAACTTTGATGTGTGTTGCTTGAATTTCCAGCATCTGCAGAATTCCTGTTGTTTGCGCTTATTTCAGAATGCTATTTACTTGCAGTTATTGTTTGCATGATTTGTGTTTTTTTCTCTGCACATTGGGTGTTCAATGGTCTTTTTTATGGGTTCTTTTGGGTTTCTCTTGCTTCGTGGCTCCCTGGTAGGAGGTGAATATCAAGATTGTATAATGCTTTGATACCAAATCTACTTAGAACTCTGAACTTTGAGGAGAATGGCCAGACTAGTTCAAGCTGACATGAAGGTGACAGTATCTCAAATAACCACATGTTACAACAGTGGTGTGTAGAAGAGCATCTCTGAACGCAAAACAGGCTGAACCTTGAAGTGGATGGGCTACAGCAGCAGAAGACTGCGAACATACACTCAGTGGCCACTTTATTAGGTACAGGAGGTACCTCGTAAATTGGCCACTGAGTGTAAATTGTGCTGGGCTTTGAAGCTAATTTACAGAACACACCTGCATGGATTTTAGAGATGCAAGGAGGTCCTTTTCAAAACTCTTCTTCTGAGATAATGAAGAGATAAGAGAAACTCGGAGCACAGTCCATTGTGAAGAATAAAAATTTTCACCAAAGGAATGAGGTTGAAAAGCCTGCTTGTAGAAATGGACAAGGTAGGGCACAATTAACATAACACTATTACAGCTCAGCAGGTTGGAGTTTAAAGTTCTATTCCAGCCCCATCTGTAAGGAATTTGTATGTTCTCCCCTTGATGGATAGGCTTTATCCAAGTGCTCCAGTTTCCTCCCACAGTCCAAAGACACATCAGTTAACGGGTTAGTTGGCTATTGTAAATTGACCTGTGATTTGGCTATGGTTATGTAGGTGGGTAGCTGTGTGGTGCTTTGGTGGTGAGGTGGAGATATGTCTCTACAAAAGGAGGCATAAAGCACTCCTTCACCCGTTAGCCTGCAAGTCACCCTTGAGCAAGTTGTAGCACCTGCTTAGCCCCGATCAGAGTCAAGTGAAGTCATGGGAGCAGGTGGTGGATGGTCGTATGAGCAGCCGGTGCATATCACATCTTGGTTATGTGACCACTGACCCCAGGCAGACAAGCTCTGGACAGTATCGATAATGGCTGGGATCATCCGTCTTGTAAAGACACTGCCCACAAGAAGGGAATGGCAACTCACTTCTGCAGAAAAATTTGCCAAGAACAATCATGGTCATGGAGAGACCATGATTGCTCATGTCACATGAAATGGCACGCAATGATGATGATGCTGTGCGGTGTGGCTCATTGGGCCAGAAGGGCCTGTTCCACACTGTATCTCCAAATAAATAAATAAATAAAATATGGACCTTCGCCCTGCAAATCTGTCCCACCATACAACAACACACACAAAATGCTGGAGAAACTTAGCAGGTCAGGCAGTATCTATGGAAATGAATGAACAATTGACATTTTTGGCCGAGACCCCTCTTCAGGACTGATAAGGAAGGGGGAAGACGCCAGAATAAAAAAGTGGGGGGAGGGGAAGGAGGATAGCTAGAAGATGATAGGTGAAGCCAGGTGGGTGGGAAAGGTAAAGGGCTGGAGAAGAAGGAATCTGATAGAAGAGGAGTCCAGGAGAAAGGGAAAGAGGAGGGAACCCAAGGAAACTGATAGGCAGGTGAGAAGAGGTAAAAGGCTTGAGTGGGGAATAAAAGAAGAGAGAGGGAGGGAAAAAATTCTGGAAAGGAAAAAATTGATATTCATGCTATCAGGTTGGAGGCTACCCAAGCGGAACATAAAGTGTTGCTCCTCCCCGGAGGTGGCCTCATCTTGGCACAGGAGCAGGCCATTGACTGACATGTTGGAACTGGAATGGGAATCAGAACTAAAATGTTTGACCTCAGGGACATTCTGCTTTTGGTGGACGGAGTGGATGTGCTCGACGAAGCAGTGCTCCAATTTACAAAATGTCTCACCAGTGCAAAGGAGATGCATTGGGAACACTGGACGAATCTTGCAGATTCGCAGGTGAAGTGTTGCCTCACCTGGAAGGACTGTTTGGGCACCTGAATGGAGGTGAGGGAGGAGATGAATGGGCAGATGTGGTACTTTGGACTGTTTATTTATGTACCAACTTCTTATGTGACATAATGTTAAATGCCTTTCGATAATCTAAATGCACAACATCTAAATCAACTCTCCCTGTCACATATCCCAGATTCAACACAAACTTGTCAAGCACAATGGTTGGATCTGATTATACTCAGCTTTCCCAAATGATTTGTTATTTTCTGTTTGCATATTGTCTCCAGCTCTTTGTCAACAATAGATGGTTCAACTTACCAGCCTCTTGTTCCCCACCATTTTCCAATTTTTTTTGACCCAGGACGGAGAGGGAGATGGTTGAGAAATGGAACACCAATAGGGGACTGGAGGAGGATTGTGAGGACTGATGTAAATAGACCAAGTATGAAAGCAGTCACATGGGATATGAGACTGGCAAAGGATAAAGACCATAAGACATAAATCATTTTCACCATCGTCATTATGTGCTCTGTGGTATGATATGGGTGATCATGGTCTTCCATCTGTCTTTAACCTGAGAAGTTCTAATAAGCTTTTCAAAATGGCCTACTCCTGCACCTATTGTCTATTATAAAACTTTTGCCTGTCCATCCCTTGATGTAACTCATGAACGTCAAGCACTGTCACAGAGTCATAGAAAAGTACAGCACAGGAGCAGGCCCTTCAGCCCATCCTGCCCATGCCAAACCATTTAAAACTGCCTCCTCCCATCCAAGAAATTCCAGCTGCTGTTTCCTGACTGATAATACCAGCTCTTTTTTCATTCCGGTCTTTCCCCACATAATTCATAGGAGCAAAGTTAGTCCATTCGGCCCATCGTAGCTGCTCAGCTATTCAGTTGTGGCTGATTCAGAACAGAACGTAAACGGGTACACCCCAGCGCAGCCCCTTTGTCCACATTAATGTGCTGAACTTTTCATTTCAAATCTTATCATTTGAGGACCGGAAAGTGTTGAAGGTCTTTACATGACTAAAAGCGATGCCCAACAAGCTGCAGAAGTGCTTTTGGTGGGATGAAGAAGCAATAAAGATAAAATGTTGAGTGGTTTACAGTCTCCTCACAATAAACACACAGGAAAGAAAATAAGAGAAGAGGTAATGGGATTTTGTCAACAAGGAATGGTGATAATCATGATAGATTTTAATCTACATTTAGATTGGAAAAATCAGTCAGGCGAAGGAAGCCCAGAGGAGAAGCTCACGGACTGTTTGCAGGATAGCTTTCTTTTAATTTCAAGAATATATTTTGTAATAGTAGCAGGAATCACAATAGGTTCTACAGTAGTGAATTACAGAGCATCAGAGAATAGGTAGCAGTGGTGCTGAACAATGTGATAACATCACACTTATAGAATGGAATAGAACTTTATTGTCATTGCTCAAGACAACGAGATTGCGGTGCTACTCCAGTCTGTGCAAAACAGATACTTACAATGCATGCAGTATGGCTTAATTAAAAAAAATTCCCGTATTTACACGTAACAAGTGACTTCGATAGTCCATAACGCTCAAAGGCCATTGGCAAACTGGGGTGTAGCATTATTCAGCTGCACACCAGCCGCCAGAAAGAAGCTGTTTTTCAGTCTTACTCTCTTGGCTAAGATGTTTCTGTATCTCCTACCAGATGGCAGGAGATTGAACAGTGTCCGGGGTGGGATGGGTCTTTAATGATGTTACGAGTGTACTGTAGGCATCGAGACACAAGGGACAGCAGAATCTGCAATTCTGGAGCAATAGACAAAAGAGATGGAGAAATTCAGCAGGTCAAAAATCACCTGCACAATGTCACCGTATTTCACCACCAGCATAGTATCGTAAAGTCATAGAACTCGACAGTACAGAAACAGGCCTTTGGCCCATCTGGTCTGTGCTGGACTATGAATATTCCTAGTCCCAGTGACCTGTACCCAGACCACAGCCCTCCATACCTCTCCCATCCATGCCATCATCATCATTATGTGCCGTGTCCTATGATGTGGTGATCATGATCTTTCCATTGGTAAATTTTTCTGCAGAAGTGGTCTGCCATTGCCTTCTTCTGTGTGGTGTCTTTACAAGACGGGTGACCCCAGACATTATCAATATTCTTCAGAGATTGTCTGCCTGGCATCAGTGGTGGCATAACTTTCTCCCGAGGCTTCACGTGACCCTGATTGGCAGTGGCAGGAACTGCTAAGCAGGTGATACACCTTGCCCAAGGGTAATCTACAGGTTAGTGAAGGGAAGAAGCACCTTACACCTCCTTTGGCAGAGATGAATCTCCACCCCACCATCCTTCCCATCCATGTACCTATCCAAATCTCAATGGTCCAATGGGTCCATAGTTCCAATTAATATGCTTACAGTATACAAGCTGAAATTCTTACTCTTCGCAGACATCCATGAAACAGAAGAAAAAAAAACAAATAATGAATGACAGAAAATCGTAAGAACTCCGCACCCCCTTGGCCTCCTCTCACTCATAAGCACCAGTATGCAGCAAACCTGCCCCCTCCCCTTCCCACCACTTCTTCCAGCAGACAGCATCAGCACTCCATGCTAGCAACAGCACAGCCCCCAACGTCTGCAGTCAACCAAAAATCACTGTTAATGTCAACAGTTTGACATCCCACAGGCTCTCTTCTCTCACCAACAAGGGAGAGAGAGCTATTGCTCATTCCACAGCAAGAGGAGAGACAAACAGTCGCTGTTTCGATGTTGCAGTCTGTCTATAGCGCTGGCACTTTTAGATCGAGTTTCCCCCCGACTCGAGAATTGGCAGCAAAGGAGAGAGAGAGAGACAGAGAGAGAGAGAGAGAGAGAGAGAGAGAGAAGGAGGGGGGAAGAGAGAGAGAGCTAGAGGGAGGGAGGGAGAGAGGGGGGGAGAGAGGGGGAGAGAGGGGGGGAGAGAGGGGAAGAGAGAGAGAGAGATGGAGAGAGAGAGAGAGGGAGGGAGGGAGAGAGAGGGGGAGAGAGGGGAAGAGAGAGAGAGAGGAGAGAGAGAGAGAGGGAGGGAGGGAGAGAGAGGGGGAGAGAGTGGGGAAGAGATGGAGGGAGGGAGAGAGAGGGAGAGAGAGAAAGAGAGAGAGAGAGGGAGGGAGAGAGGGGGAGAGAGAGAGAAGGAGAGAGAGAGAGGGAGGGAGAGAGGGGGGAGAGAGAGAAGGAGAGAGAGAGAGAGAGAGGGAGAGAGAGAGATAGAGGGAGGGGGAGAGAGAGAGGGAGGGGGAGAGAGAGAGGGGGAGAGAGAGAGAAGGAGAGAGAGGGGGGAGAGAGAGAAGGAGAGAGAGAGGAGGAGAGAGATAGAGGGAGAGAAGGAGGCAGGGAGGGGAGAGAGAGAGATAGAGAGAGGGAGGGAGGGAGAGGGGGAGAAAGAGAGATAGAGGGAGGGACGGGGAGAGAGAGGGGGAGGGAGGGGGGAGAGAGAGATAAAGGGAGAGAGGGAAGGAGGGAAAGAGAGGGGGAGAGAGAGAGATAGAGAGAGGGAGGGAGAGAGAGGCAGGGGAGAGAGAGAGATCACCCAAGTACTGAGGCCCCTGACAGCTGTACCCGCAGTCTCAAAGTTCCAGTACCCCACGGTGCTTCAGTTCACAACACCAGGGAGAAATCGGGTCCACATGACCACACAAGACAGCAGCACGAAGGCACTGACTTCCAGGCCACTCTTAGAGATATGGAAAACGTCGCCAATTGGTGAGCTCCAAGAACGGGAACACACTATTGTGAAGAACAGCAGTTTGATGCAGCTGCGGATTACTGACTCCAACAGGGCCCCAGCCACAGTGAAAAGGAAAGTAGAGACATTATAAGTAAAAGAGTTTATCTGTTCCGCTGATGGGCTGGGAGAAGTCGCCCTCTGGTGACATCTTTTGCTCCCCCGCACTTAATAGTCATAGTCATAGTCATGCTTTATTGATCGCGGGGGAAATTGGTTTCCATTACAGTTGCACCATAAATAATTAAATAGTAATATGTTAGTAATAGTAATAGTAAATGTTGAACCCAAGCCAGCACCCACCACTTCCACTGGCAGCTCACTCCAGACTATTCCCACCCTCTGACTGAAGAAGTTCCCTTCATGTTCCTCTTAAACAGTTCACCTTTCACCCCTAACCCATGAACTCTAGTTGTAGTCAAGGTGCATCATCTTGTCAAAGCATTTGTGGAGGGAAATGGACAATCAGTGTTTCAGGTCAAGTTGCTTCATCAGAACAGGGAAGAAAGTGGAGAGATAGCCAGTATTCAAAGGTTTGGAGAAAAGTTGGATAAGAGTTGATGGGTGATAGGAAGATCATGATCATGGTGTGTCTGATATCTAGAATGTGCTGCCAGAGGAGGTGGTGGAATCAGATGCAATCCCTACATTTAAGAAGGATTTAGACAGACTCTTAAGTAAGCAATAGTAAGATACAATCCTTTTCAGTGACAGGGCCCAGTTTGTCGTGGGTAAAACCCCTCCTCACCATCGAGCACATTTCCACCAAGCATTATTGCAGGAAAGCAGCATCCATCATCAGGCTCTTCCCACCATCCCCTTCGTGCTATCTTCACGCTGCTGCCATCAGGAAGAAGTTTCAGGAGCCTCAGGACTCGCCCCACCAGGTTCAGGAACAGTTACTGCCCCTCAACCATCAGGCTGTTGAACCAGAGGGAATAACTTCACTCAACTTCACTTTCCCCATCATTGAAGCATTCCCACAACAAATGAACTCACTTTCAGGGATGCATTGTCGCATCTTGTTACTGTTTTTGTTTATTATTATTTATTTATTTTTGCACAGTTTGTTGCCTTTTGCAGTCTGGTTGAACATTCAGTTTGGTGCGGCCTTTCATTGATTCCATGATAGCTATCATTCTATTATGGACTTACTGAGAATGCCCACAAGAAAATGAAGCTGAGGGTTGTATATGGTGACATATATGTACTTTGTTAATAAATTTACTTTGAACTCTGATGTGCATGGTCACGTTGGGCTAAATGGCCTCACTGTGACCCAGATAGCAACGCTCAGAATATAATTGAATTTTACATACAGTTTGAAGGAGAGAAGAATGTGTTGAAGACTGGCAATTTAAACCTAAACAAGCAAAATAATGAGGGCTTGAAAGCAGAGCTAGCTACAGTGAGCTATCAAATAAGGTGAAGTGATTTCTCTGTCGTAGTCGAGCAATGGACATTTACGGGAATTTTTCAGCAAAGGTGCTCACTAATGAAGGGGAAATACTCCAACACAAAGACCCGTCATTCACAATTAAATAAAACAGTTAAAGATTCCAGCAATGTTGAAGAAAAAAGGATTTAGTTATGCAGGTCAGAAAATTAGGGAGAACATAAAAAAGCTAAAAGATTAATTCGGAATAAGGAATAGTTAGAGAATAAGATAAAGGTACATTTGAGGTTGCGGTGATTGCCGAGCTTGGCAATTAGCTTGCAGACATTTCGTCACCAGTCGAGGTGACATCCTCAGTGTGCTTGCTGGTTTTGGTGTTTCTCTCTGGGAGGTGTGGATTTTATCCAAGTGTCTGGAAGAGGTCAGTGAGATAGATGATATGTTAGTTTCATCAGTTTTCCAAGATTCCCTCAATTTGGGAAGGAATTCATTAAGTTGGAAAGCAGCAAATGTCACTCCTTAACACAAGAAAAACTGCAGATGCTGGAAACCCAGAGCAACACACACAACTTGCTGGATGAACTCAGCAGGTCAGGCAGAATCCATGGAAATGAATAAACAGTCGCTATTTCAGACCGAGACCCATCATCAGGACTCCTTAATTTAAAATGAGAGAGAAGCAGATATAGAGAGTACAGGTCAATTTAACATCTGTCCTATTTTTGAAGTATATTTATTATAAATTCAAACCACAACAGTACTATTGCACCATCTCATTACAAACAAAAACCAGACAAACCATGACTAACACATTCCTATGCTCATTGAGGATGGTATTTATCTCCCGCAGTGCCCAGTGGTCTCAAAATACCATCTATATTACACTGGATGCAGCATTTGCTTTTTCCACAACTACCCCGGCACGGACAAACCCTTTGATCATTACCAGGCAGTCAGCCCAGCTGGAACCCTCTGCTACCTGTCTCCAGGGCACAGAGATACTACCTTAGCCAGCTCCAGGAGCAGGTTTAATTGTCCTAGGAAGAATGATGCATGCCATTGTTAAAGGAAGACCAATAATTGGTCTTTAATTAAACCTTCAGAAGAAAGTACTACAGAAAAAGTGGATGTTGAAATAGTTCAATAGTTCCATTTAATATCACAGAATGTATACAATATACAACCTGAAATTCTTGTTCTTCACAGACATCCACAAAAACAGAAGAGTGCCCCAAAGAATGAGTGACAGTAAAGATGTTAGAACCCCAAAGCTCCCCTACTCCCCCCACACACAAGCAGCATTAGCAAAGCAATGACCCCCTCCCTCACTTATTTCAGCAAAAAAAGCATCAGCACCCTCCACCCACCAAGCAAGCAACTGAAATACCCCCAAGAAAGACCATGATCTGCAATACAACAAAAAATAATCATTCACCCAACAATTCAACATACCACCGGCTGTCTATCTCTCTCTATTAAAGGGGCAGAGAGGTGACTTCCCTTAATATTGAGAGGGGTTCATACTGCAGGATGTAATGTATTGATGTGGGTTCAAGATTAACAGGTTATCAGGAAACAGTAACAATTTTTTTTCTCCTGTTGGTAAGTTTAATGAACAGCATTAAGTGAACAGTTGTTCATTTTGCAAGAAAATGCGGAGAGTTGTGGACACAGCTCAGCACATCACAGAAGCCAACCTCCCCTCCATGGACTCTGTCCACACTTCCCACTGCTACAGTTATGCAGCCAACATAATCAAAGTCCCCACCCACACCAGACATTCTCTCTTTCCCCTCTTCCATAGGGCAGAAGATACAAGAATCTGAATGAATGTAACACTAGGCTTCCACCCTGCTGTTATAAGACTCTTGAACGTTCTCTTAATATGATACGATGGGCACTTGAACTCCCAATCGACTTCATTTAGGCTTTGCAACTTATTGTGTGTCTTCACTGCCCTTTCTCTGTGACTTTAACACTTTATTCTGCATTCTTATTGTTTACTTTTAACTACCTTATAGCACTTCTGTGATGAATTGATCCGTATGAACAATATGAAAGAAAAGCTTCTTCCCCCTTCATTTCCAGTCCTGGCGAAGAGTCTTGGCCTGAAACATTGACTGTTCATTCCTCTCCATAGATGCTGTCTGACCTGCTGTGTGTGTTGCTCATAATACTCAAAATATGACCTCACCAACATCTTATACAACTGCAACATAACCTCCCAACTTCCAATCTTGATGCCTTGACTGCTGTCCAAAGTTCAAAGTTCAAAAGTTCAAAGTAAATTTATTATCAAAGTACATACATGCCACCCTAAACAACTCTGCCATTCATTTTCTTGCGAGGTTTCGCAGTTAAGTACAAAGAAACACAATCAAATCAATGAAACATACATGACAAATACAGATAAACACCAATGTGCCAAAGAAAAATAAGCTGTGAATACAAAAAGAGAGAAAAAATTATAAATAAATAAACAATATTATAAAGAATATGTCTTGTAGAGTCCTTGAAAGTGAGTCCTTATGTTGTAGAAACCATTTCAGTGTTGAAATGAATGAAGTTATCCATGATGGTTCAGGAGCCTGATGGTTGAAGGGTAATAACTGTTCCTGGAGGCTCCTGTACCTCCTTCCTGACGGTAGCAGTGAGAAGAGAGTATGACCTGGATGGTGGGAGGCTTTGATGATGGATACTTCATTCCTGTGACAATGCTTTGAGTGGATGTGCTCAGTGATGGGGAGGGCTTTAGCTGTGATGGACTGGGCTATATCCATTACTTTTACCAAAAGCCTTCTTCACCAACAGATCAACAACAGTGAGTTGTCCCTCCTGACGGTTAACATCAGAGCAGGACTTACCTACTGGCACTCTGTAGAGACAAAGTAAACCCATTTCCCTCCAGAACCCAAGGAGTTAAATTCAGATTAAAATACAACAAAAATACACTGATGGAGTGCTAATTCTGTTAGCTAAAGTCAGTCCTAAAGGCAGCAGTATTGTTAAAACTATTTTTACCTCACACAGTCTCGGTACAAGGTAGACTGAATAATGAGTTGGAGACTGCTGAACGAATCTAACCATTTAGAATTTTGGATTATCACTGTTCCTGCCTTAAAGGGTCAAAGGCAGGTTTCCTCTGTAAAAGTAGGAATTGTAGCAAAATCTTTCAGGAAAGGGTCAGTGGGAAAAATGGTGGAGGATGCACAGATGTAAGACTCTCATTACGAGGAAGGCTTGGCAAAGGCTAATCTGACTTTCTTCAACATGCACGATTAAATAGAAATATGCATTAAATGGATTTGGGGAGGCAGTCGGCAGTATCTAAAACTGGACTTGTGTAGTTAAATGAATGTCATTAATGTAAGAGCAAACAGCCAGTGTCTTTTTTTCCAGGATGGAAGTGGCTAGTAACAGGCAGCCTAATATTAAGGTGATTGCAGGAGAGTTAAGGGGGAGATATCAGAGGAAGGTTTCTAACATGGACAGAGGTGAATGCGTGAAACATCCTGCCAGGGGTGGTGGTAGAAGTAGATGCATTTGAGACATTTAAGAGACTGTTAGATAGACACTTGAATGAAAGACAAATGGAGGTCTATGTGGGAGTGCTGGACTGATCATGAAATAGGTTTGTGTTTTCTGGCACAACATTGTGGGCTGAAGGGCCTGTACTGTGATGTTCTGTTCTACGTTCAATATTTCATCTTTTTTAATCAAACTCCATTATGAATGTTTTTCCTCACAGCATCCTTTCACTCTGAATGGTGTCTTGTTACATCAACTTCCCAGAATTTTGAACTTTGAATGGCAAGATGCTGTTTGAGTGAATTCTAAAAGTTCATAGAGCATAGAATCCAGAACAAAGAAC
This sequence comes from Mobula birostris, assembly GCF_030028105.1. Classification (NCBI taxonomy): domain Eukaryota; kingdom Metazoa; phylum Chordata; class Chondrichthyes; order Myliobatiformes; family Myliobatidae; genus Mobula; species Mobula birostris. The sequence goes on from NC_092380.1 coordinate 111,172,089, forward strand.
AGCAAAGCATGTTGTAAACATAAGAGATCCTGCAGATGCTGAAAATCCAGAGCAACACACACAAACTCCTGGAGGAACTCCGCAGGCCAGGTAGTATCTTCGGAAGGGAATCAACAGTCAAAGTTTCAAACCTGGCCCTTCATTAAGGCAGGAAAGGAAATGCCTGACCTGCATTTTAAGTGTGTTGCTCAGAACAGGTTGTTTGGCCTGTTAACCTTTTAACCTACTCTAAGATCAATCTTTCCCTCCCACACACTGTAGCTTCTACCTTCTGGCAGTACGTTCCACACACCCACCATGCCCTGTGTAAAAATCCTACCTCTGACATCCCTCTATACTTTCATCCAAACACCTAAAATGATGCCCCTTCATATTTGCCATTTCCTCCCTGGGAAAAAAGTCCCTGGCTATCCATTTGATCTGTCTCTTATCATCTTGTATACCTCTATCAAGCCACTTCTTATCCTCCTTCATTCCGAACGGAAAAGTTTTAGTTCGCTCAACCTTTCAAAAGACGTGTGTTCTAAGGGAAAGCGTCCACAAGAGAATTTTTACATGAAGCCTTATCAGAAAACAATAGCAACTCATAAATAAGCTCAGAATGGTCACCACAAGAATATCTTCTAGGCATTTTCAAACCTGTAAGTGATTACACTGGACAACAAATTTTTTTTGAAAGTGCTGCTCCCTCAGAATTTGTCTTTTTCATGATAGACTACTTGAAGCTGAACACAAATATAATTTCAGACTACTTGGAATTTGGAGAAACAGGAAATTAACTTTTATTGAATGTAATGGGTTTAATTGCATAACAGTGCTGACACTTTGCAATAGTTCAAACAAACTAAAAATGTTTTGTTGATGATCTTCATTTGTACTCAGTGTCTGAGGATTCTCACTTAAGTGTCCAACAATGATCAGCCAGCATTGATGGATTCCATTTGCCCTGATATCATTTCTCCATCATTGCAATGTGCTGGTGAAACCTTGTGCCATGCTCGTCACTGTCAAAATTTGCAGGGAAGTCTAAATGGGAATGCAGAAAATGAGTCTTTAGAGACATGTTGCACTTCATGGTTTTGTATGCTTGCAGCATGTTGTTAATCAGCTGCATGTAGTTCAGTGCTCTGTAGTTGCCAAGAAAATTTTCAATAACATCCTTGAATGCCTTCCATGCAATTTTCTCCAGTCCCACTGGAAGTTCTTTGAATTGCCTGTCACTGATGACCTGTTTAATTTGTGGACCAACAAAAATGCATGACTTGAATTATGAATTGAAATAATAATTAGGTGATTTTAAAAAATTGGTGCATTTTCATGGTGATTTTCATGATCAGCAATCCAAGATCCGTAAGTTATACCGAAAAGTATTCAGGAAGCAAAACTTTGTTATCCAATGTTATAAAACATTTTTCCTCAACAGCCCTGAGCATAAAGCTTATTGCTGTTCTTCAGTGAAGGAAGAAAAAATAAGTCTGATTTTGATGCTTATACAAGGTGAAAAGAGATTTTATCAGTCTTGGTGGAAGTATAGGAGGTGGGACATTATTTTTATTTTTATTTAGACGTACAGCTTGGAACAGGCCCTTCTGGCCCAATAACCTGCAAGGCCCTTGATTTAACCCTAGGCTAATCAGGGTACAATTTGCAATGACCAATTAACAGTCTTTGGACTGTGGGGGGAAACTAGAGCACCCGGAGGAAACCCACACAGTCATGGGGAGAACATATGGACTCCTTACGGACAGCGCTGGAATTGATATCTGAACTCTGTTGCCCCGAGCTGTAATAGCATCACACTAGCGATGCCCACTTTGTAACTATTATGCTGCAGTTGTGTCAATAAATTGTGAGACTGCACTACAAAGTTCAAAGTAAATTTCTTATCAAAGTACATATATGCCACCATGTACAACCTAAGATTCATTTACTTGTGGGCATTCACAGTAAATACAAAGAAATATAATCGAATCATTGAAAAACTGCACACACATTTGGAATATTGTATACAGTGCTAGTCACCCTGTTATAGTAAAGACATAGTTAAACTGGGAAAAAGAAGATTTACGAGGATCTTGCCAGGATGAAAGGGCCAGTATTTCTCTATGACTCTATAATCTGATTCTATTATTTTTGTTGTAATTGCAATGCAGAAACATTCTGCACAGAACATTCCTCAAAAACAAATCACCTGACAAAACTACCTAACCAGAACCTTGAAGTGAGAACCAAGAGCTGCTCTGCTTTGATTAGACTTTCAACATTGCTTTTGCTGACTTCCTTCTCAAGTCTGGCTGGGTGCTGTTCAATGTCCGGTAATTAGACCATAAGATATAGGAGCCATTCGGCCCAAAAATCAAATGGCAAAGTTCTGAGTCTGCTTCTACAGAAGTGGTTTGAAACATAGAAACACAGAAACATAGAAAACCTACAGCACAATATAGGCCCTTTGGCACACAATGTTGTGCCAAACATGTCCCTTCCTAAGAAATTACTGGGGTTACCCATAGCCCTCCATTTTTCTAAGCTCCATGTACCTATACAGGTACATTGCTTTGATATTGCTTTCTTCTGGACAGTGTCTTTACAAGATGGGTGACCCCCCCCCCCACCCGTTATCAATACTATTCAGAGACTGCCTGCCTGGCGTCAGTGGTTGCATGAACAGGACTTGGGATATGCACCAGCTGCTCATACGACCACCCACCACCTGCTCCCGTGGCTTCACGTGACCCTGATCAGAATCAGGTTTATAATCAACAACGTGTCGTGAAATTTGTTAACTTAGCAGCAGCAGTTCAATGCAATACATAATATAGAAGAAGAAAAGTAAAAATAAATAAATAAATAAATCAATTACAGTATATGTATAGTGAATAGATTAAAAATCGTGCAAAAACAGAAATAATACATATTAAAAGACTAAGATAGTGTTCATGGGTTCAATGTCCATTTAGGAATCAGATGGAAGAGGGGAAGAGGCTATTCCTGAATCGCTGAGTGTGTGCCTTCAGGCTTCTGTACCTCCTCCCTGATGGTGACAGTGAGAAAAGGGCATGCCCTGGGTGCTGGAGGTCCTTAATAATGGGTGCTGCCTTTCTGAGACACCACTCCCTGAAGATGTCCTGGGTACTTTGTAGGCTAGTACCCAAGATGGAGCCAAATAAATCTACAACCCTCTGCAGCTTCTTTCAGTCCTGTGCAGTACCCACCACCTCCCCCCCATACCAGACGGTGATGTAGCCTGTCAGAATGCTCTCCACAGTACATCTATAGAAGTTTTTGAGTGTGTTTGTTGACATACCAAATCTCTTCTAACTCCTAATGAAGTGTAGGTAGGGTGGGAGGGGGGATGGTGGTTGGGTTAGGTAGGTGATACACCTTGCCCAAGGGTGACCTGCAGGCGAGCAGAGGGAAGGACCGCCTTACACCTCCTTTGGTAGAGACGTATCTCAACCCCGCCACCCCAATGTACGTGTGATAAATAAATGAACCTGAATCATAAAATTGCTGAGTCTTGATCACCCTCACACATGTTCCACTACCCTGGAGTCATGAAGTGATATCCCCACTTAAAAGTTCTCTCCACGCAATGCTAGATCTCTCAATGATGCCAAACCTCCCCTGACGACTATTGACCTGTGACATTAATTCTCTTCCTCTCTTAAAACTTGCTGCTTAAGCATTTCCAGAGCCTTCTGCTTTTATTTAAATTTCTTATTCCTAGCACCCACTGTTCTCTGCTATTGTTGAAAGAAATGCGATTTCTTTTCCAGGAGAAAAGAAGATTACGGCACGAAGATTATGACGCAAAGAAATGACTGAAGTGGTTAAAGAAACAAACTGAATGTGCCAAGGCTTATTTTTAGTATCTTACCATACATTTCAAAGATAAATGGAAATTTATTGGCATATGCCAGGCAGCGGGGTGGAGACAGGTCTCTACAAAAAGAGGTGTAAGGCACTTCTTCCCTTTGCTAGCTTGCAGGTCACCCTTGGGCAAGGTGTAGCACCTGCTTCACTCCCTGATCAGTGTCACGTGAAGCCATAGGAGCAGGTGGCGGATGGTCGTATGAGCAGCTGGTGCATATCACAAGTCCTGGTTATGCAACCACTGATGTCAGGCAGACAAACTCTGAAGGGTATTGAGAAAGGCTAGGGTCACCCATCTTGTAAAGATTCCGCCCAGAAGAAGGCAATGACAAACCAGTTCTGTAGAAAAATTTGCCATGATCATGGTCATGGAAGCATCATGATCACCTGTGTCATACAACATGGCAAGTAATGATGATGACGATGAACATTGTCATTTGCACAAGTATAGATGTGTGCACAAGGGCAAAATAATCTTACAGTAGCATCACTGACACACAGCATCAAATAATCAGCACACTTAAGCCTTCTTAACCACCCTATCGATCTCTGTAGTCACTTTCCAGAAGCTATGAACTTGGATTCCAAGATCTCTCAGCTCAGTAATACTGTTAAGGATCTTGCCCTTAGCAGAGTACTGTCTCCTTGCGTTTCCCCTACCCAGGTGCAACACCTCACATTTATCTGGGTTAAACCCCATCTTCTACTTCTCCGCCCGTATCTACAACCAATCTATATCATGCTGTATTCTTTGCCAGTCTTCTACACTATCCACAACTCCTCCAATCTTGGTATCTTTCACAAGCTTACTAATCCACCCATCTATATTTTTATCCAGGTCACATATATATCACAAACAGCAGAGGTTCCACCCCAGATCGCTGCGGAACACCACTAATTACAGACCTCCAGCTCAAATAAGTCCCTCTGTCTTCTATGCGCAAGCCAGCTCTGAATCCAGACAGACAATTGTTTGAACGGTTGATGGGAAGTAGCTGTTGTTGAACCTGGTGGTGTGGGACGTCAGACTTCTGTACTTCCTGCCCAATGGTAGCAGTGAGAAAATGGCATAACCTAAATGGTGAGGGTCTTTGATGATGGATGTTGCCTGCCTGAGATAATACCGATGGTGAGGCAGCGGGGGGTGGAACGTGCCTCTGATGTATTGGTCTGAGTCCACTGCTCTCTAGAACGTTCTACACTCCTGCATTTCAAATTCCATACCAGCCCATGAAGCAACCAGTCAGGATAATTTCAGCAGTACATCTGAAGAAGTTTTTTAAGGTGTTTAGTAATAACCTGAATCTCTTTAACCTCCTGAGAAAGTAATGATCCTGGTTTGCCTTTCTTGTGACAGTCTTATTGACACAAACTGAGATAGAACTCTTTTTGCTAAAGTCCATCTAGACAACACTCACCGCCTTCCTTTATCAACTTCCTGGTGTGTGTGTGTGTGTGTGTACGCGTGCGCGCACGCACACACCCTTAACTCCAGATGGAGTCGTCAAGGCGCCGTCATGACAAACTTTTTTGGTATGCTCATCGTACAGCCGTGTCTTAGGCATCTGAAACCTAGTGGAGCCCATCCCTCTCCAGGTTTTAACTTCCTGGTAACTTCCGCTAAATACTCTACAAGATTGGATAATGCGACCTACCACGCAGAAATCCATACTGATTATCCTTAATCAGTCCATGTCTATCCAAATCCGGACCTTAGAATACGTTCCAATAACTTTTCCACTACCAGTCAGAATCAGAATCAGGTTTATTATCATTGGCATGTGATGTGAAATTTGTTAACTTAGTAGCAGCAGTTCAATACAACACGTAATCTAGCAGAGAGAAAAAAAAGATCAGGCTCACCGGCCTATAATTTCCTGGTTTATTTTTAGAGCCTTTCTTAAACAGCAGAACAACAATGGCCATCTTCCAATCGTCCAGTACCTCATCTGTCACTAAGTTTGATTTAAATATCTCTTCTATGGACCCTGCAATTGCCTCCCACAGGGTCCGAGGGAATACCTTGTCAGGCCCTGGGAATGTACCCACTCTGATTTGCCTCTAGACAACACATTCTCTCGTTGGGGACTTCTACTTATTGCCTCTTCCTTTTCCATGAAGTTGATGCTGCTTTGCCTAATTTCTATCGACTCTCAAGTACATACGGATGTAAAAATATCCATTTTAGATCTCCCCCATCTCTTTTGCCTTTGCGTATGTATTACCATTCTGATCTTTCAATTTTGTCCCTTGCAATCCTTTTGCTCTTAACATATCTGTACAATCCCTGAGAATTCTCCTTCACCTTGTCTGGTAGGACAACCTCATGCCTTCTTTTAGCCCTCCTGATTACCTTCTTAAGTGTTCTTTTGCATTTCTTATATTCTGTCAGTATCTCATTTGTCCCTACCTGCCTATAACTGCTATGCACTTCCTTTTTTTACACATTTCTTAAATAGGGTCTCAATACCTCTTGAAAACCCAGTTATCCTTACCTTGTATTGTACATACAAGCTTTGTACTCTCAAAATTTCACTTTTGAAGGTCTCTCACTTACCAAATACACCTTTGCCAGAAAACAGCCTGTCCCCAACCCACACTTGCCAGATCCTTCCTGATATCATCAAAATTGTCCTTTCTCAAACCATGGAGCAGATTTATCGTTTTCCGTATTTACTTTGAAACTAATGGCGTTATGATCACTGGATGCAAGGTGTTCCCCTACACAAATATCTGTGACCTGCCCTGTCTCATTCCCTAATAGCAGATCAGGTATTGCACACTTTCTTGTTGGGACTTTGATTAATTGACTTTTATGAACACAGTTGACAAACTCTATCTCAACTAGTCCCTTTATAGTATGATAGTCCCAGTCAATATGTGGAAAGTTAAAATCACCTATCAAGTTTCTTGCAACAATCTGCGATGTCTCTACAAATTTGCTCCTCTCAATCCCGTGGACTGCCGGGTAGTCTATAATATATTCCCATATAAGTTATTGAATATGTTTAAAGCAGAGGTTGATTGATTCTTGATTAGTAAGGGTGTCAAAGGTTACAGGGAGAAGGCACAAGAATGGGATTGAGAGGGTTAATAAATCAGCCATGATGGAATGGTGGAGCAGACCTGATGGACTGAGTGGCTTAATTCTACTCCAATGTCTTATGCTCTTAAAATAAAGGGCTATTCAGAATGTTTTTTTCATTCAAAGAGCGGTGATTTTTTGCAAATCTCTGTCCCAGAAGCTTAATCCCTCACTATATCTAAGAGTAAAATCGGCTGATGGATTGTTTGAAAATGAGTAGTTAATATTGTTCCATTATTCCTGAAAGGAACAACAGAAAATCCTGTAAACTGTAGACCAGTGAGTCTGAAATCAATGGTAGGGATATTACGAAAATTGGTGGTGTTCTGGACAGCGTAGAAGACTGGCAAAGAATACAATGGGATATTGATCAGTTGCAGAGATAGGCGGAGAAATGGCAGATGGAGTTTAACCCAGCCAATGTGAAGTGTTGCACCTTGGTGGGTGAAACGTAAGGGCCTTAACAGTGCTGATGAGCAAAGTGATCTTGGAGTTCAAGTTCATAACTCCCTGAAGGTGACAACACAAGTTGACAGGGTGGTTAGGAAGACATATAGCATGCTTGCCTTTATTAATCGAGGCACTGAGTTCAGAAGTCAGGAAATTATGTTGCAGCTTTATAAAACTCTAGTTTGGTTGCATCTGGAGGATTGCATGAACTTCTGGTTGCCCCATTATAGGAAGAATATTGAGGCTTTAGAGAAGGTGCAGAAGAGGTTTACTAGGATTCTGTCTGGATTAGAGGGCATGTGATATATCGAAACAGTTGACAACTTGGGTTGTTTTCTCTAGAATAGTGAAGACTGAGGGGAGATCTGACAGGTTTATAAGATTATGTGAGGCAAAGATAGAGTATTAAGACAATATCTTTTTCCCGTGATTGAAATATCTAATACCAGAGAGCATGAATTTAAAGTGAGAGGGGGTAAGTTCAAAGGAGATATGAGGGGTTTAGTTTTGTTTTACTCAGAGAGTGATGGGTGTCTAGAATGCATTACCTGGGATGGTGGAGGAGGTAGATACATTAGGAACTTCTAAAAGATATTTAGATAGGCACATGAATGTGAGGAAAACGGAAGAATGTGGACATTTTGTAGGAGAAGACATTAGCTTAATTGGTGATTTGATTACAAATTTAATTGGCTTTGCACAACATTATGGGCTGAAAGCCCTGTTCTTGTGCTGTACTGTTATATGTTCTATGAGTAATTAAGGGATGCATGCTTAGATTTGGAATATGGAACCAGTGTAAAACGTCATCCCTGGTGTTACAAACTGTTTTTACTTGCGATGGTCGTGTGCAAGGAACTTCAGGGCAGGGTACAATGTGTTCTGATGTGGCTCATCGAGTCTGCTCCGCCATTCGATTATGGCTGATCATTTTTTCTCCTCCTCAGCCCCACTCCCTGGCCTTCTCTCTGTAAGCTTTGATGCAGTATCCAATCAAGAACCTATCAATCTCTGTTTTAAATACACCAAACAACCTGGCCTCCACAGCTGCCTGTGGTAACAAATTCCACAAATTCACCACCCTCTGGCTAAAGAAATTTCTCTGCATCTCTGTTTTAAGTGGACCCCCTCTATCCTGCGGCTGTGCCCTCTTCCCCCCAGGCTCTCCCACCATGGGAAACCTTTCCACATCTCTCTGACTAGGCCTTTCAACATTCAGAAGGTTTCAATGAGATCCCCCCCCCCCCATCCTTCTAAATTCCAGCGAGTACAGACCCAGAGCCATCAAATGTTCCTTGTATAATAACCTGTACATTCCCAGAATCATCCTTGTGAACTGCCTTATCTTTTGGGCAAGATCAGAGGAGTAGGACTAATTGGAGAGTCTTTCCAAAGAACTGACAGAGCATGATGGGGCAAATAATCCTCCTCCATTGCTACATGATTCTCTCTCCTTCTTTCCTTTCTCTCATGGTCCACTCTCTCCTCCTATCATTTTCCTTCTTCTCCAGCCCTTTACCTTTTCCACCTATCACCTCACAGCTTCTTACTTCAGCTCCTCTCCCACCCACCAAGCTCCACCTATCACCTTCTAGCTTGTCCTCCTTCCCCTCCCCCACCTTTTAATTCTGGCATCTTCCTCCCTTTTTCCCAGTCCCGAAGAACGGTCTCGGCCTGAAACATCGACTGTTTATTCATTTCCATTGATGCTGCCAGACCTGCTCAGTTCCTCCAGAATTTTGTGTGTTGTGTTACTACACCGCTATCACTTTGTCTGATCAGACATCTTGGTTAGCCATGGCAACTTTCCAAAACTAATTTTCTCTGCATTCTCAAGTTCTTTCACTGTCCCAGATGTGGTTATATAGCTTGATGAGCAATTCAGAAATTTGCATCAAGAATCTAGAAAATATAATTTGAAATCTCACAACGGTAGATTGCCAATTTGTGAAACCTCTGAAAATTAAGCAGCCTCATGTGTAGCACCTTATCAAATGACTTCTGAAAATCCAAGCATAGTTTGTGGAATCATTTCAGTGTTGGGGTGAGTGAAGTTATTCACACCAGTTCAGGAGCCTGATTGTTGAAGGGTAATAACTGTTCCTGAGCCTGGTGGTGTTGGGCCTAAGGCTCCTGCCCGATGGTAGCAATGAGAAGAGAAAACAGTCTCTAAATTATTAATCACCACGACAGCAAGACCTATTTGGAGTTAAGTGACATTTGGAACTCCAGCTCACATCATAAGTACTTGTTATACTACATTTCAATGTTAATGCTGAACTTGAAATTACACTGTGCTGGACTGCCAGTTTCAATCATCTCTGTTTCTTTCTCATTCTGTTCAGGCGTGCGGCTCCATCCGCAGAGTTCTCCGTCGATCGCACACGGCACCTTATGTCCTTCCTGACGATGCTAGGCCCCAGCCCAGATTGGAATGTGGGTCTCTCTGCCGAGGACCTCTGCACCAAGGACTGTGGCTGGGTACAGAAGGTTGTTCAGGACCTCATTCCTTGGGACGCTGGGACTGACAGTGGAGTGACCTACCTGGTAAGCAGTTCCTTATTTTCTCAGCGGTGTTGCTCAAAGTAAGAGGTAATTCATTTTTCATTGCCACATGTGCTGAGATACAGTGAAAACCCTTTGTGTGCATGCAGTCAAGATTCAAGATTCATTCAATTTAAGCAACACACATCAAAGTTGCTGGTGAACGCAGCAGGCCAGGCAGCATCTGTAGGAAGAGGTGCAGTCGACGTTTCAGGCTGAGACCCTTCGTCAGGACTAACTGAAGGAAGAGTGAGTAAGGGATTTGAAAGTTGGAGGGGGAGGGGGAGATCCAAAATGATAGGAGAAGACAGGAGGGGGAGGGATGGAGCCAAGAGCTGGACAGGTGATTGGCAAAAGGGGATACGAGAGTATCATGGGACGGGAGGTCCGGGAAGAAAGACAAGGGGGGGGGACCCAGAGGATGGGCAAGAGGTATATTCAGAGGGACAGAGGGAGAAAAAGGAGAGTGAGAGAAAGAATGTGTGCATAAAAATAAGTAACAGATGGGGTACGAGGGGGAGGTGGGGCCTAGCAGAAGTTAGAGAAGTCGATGTTCATGCCATCAGGTTGGAGGCTACCCAGACGGAATATAAGGTGTTGTTCCTCCAACCTGAGTGTGGCTTCATCTTTACAGTAGAGGAGGCCGTGGATAGACATGTCAGAATGGGATCATTCCACATCCCATTCCCATTCTGACTTGTCCCACCACTCAGGGCCCCAAACAGTCCTTCCAGGTGAGACAACACTTCACCTGTGAGTCGACTGGGGTGATATACTGTGTCCGGTGGTCCCGATGTGGCCTTTTATATATTGGCGAGACCCGACGCAGACTGGGAGACCGCTTTGCTGAACATCTACGCTCTGTCTGCCAGAGAAAGCAGGATCTCCCAGTGGCCACACATTTTAATTCCACATCCCATTCCCATTCTGACATGTCTATCCACGGCCTCCTCTACTGTAAAGATGAAGCCACACTCAGGTTGGAGGAACAACACCTTATATTCCGTCTGGGTAGCCTCCAACCTGATGGCATGAACATCGACTTCTCTAACTTCCGCGAGGCCCCACCTCCCCCTCGTACCCCATCTGTTACTTATTTTTATACACACATTCTTTCTCTCACTCTCCTTTTTCTCCCTCTGTCCCTCTGAATATACCTCTTTCCCATTCTCTGGGTCCCCCCAACTCCTTGTCTTTCTTCCCGGACCTCCTGTCCCATGATCCTCTCGTATCCCTTTTGCCTATCACCTGTCCAGCTCTTGGCTCCATCCCTCCCCCTCCTGTCTTCTCCTATCATTTTGGATCTCCCCCTCCCCCTCCAACTTTCAAATTCCTTACTCACTCTTCCTTCAGTTAGTCCTGATGAAGGGTCTCGGCCTGAAACGTCGACTGCACCTCTTCCTACAGATGCTGCCTGGCCTGCTGCGTTCACCAGCAACTTTGATGTGTGTTGTTTGAATTTCCAGCATCTGCAGAATTCCTGTTGTTTTCATTCAATTTAATGTCTTTTGCAGCACACAAGTGTAAAGGAAAACTAAATAATTGTTACTCTGGATTCAATGCAGCACAAAACACTCAGTAAGATAAAGAATGCAATAATAATAAAACACAATAAATATAAATACATAAGCTAGCTTATATACATAGACTGATTTTTATGTCCATAAAGTGACGCCAGGCACAGGAGTGTCTGTACATAAGGTGTCTGACAGGAAATGATAAAGTAGTGGTGGTTGGGGATGTGGAGGGGTGAGTTGCTGGATGGAGGTGTTGAACAGCCTTACTACTTGGGGAAAGTAACTGTTTTTGGGTCTTGCAGTCCTGATGTGGATGCTACGTAGCCTCCTCCCTGATGGGAGTGGGACGATCAGTCCATGAGCAGGGAGGGTGGGATCCTTCATGATGTTACTGGCCCTTTTCCGGCACCTTTCTGTATATATTACAGCTTGGTGTGTCAGAGTTCAGAGTTAATTTCTGGTGCAAGTTTGTACATTCCTTCCCGTGTACAAGTGAGTTTGCTCTGGGTGCTCAGGTTTCCTCCCAAAGGCTAAAGACATACCAGTTAGAATGTTGCCCTTTCTCTCATTTGGCTTAAAGGTTAAAGGAGAAGAATAGTTGTCTTCAGATATGAGCCTTGATATGATGGCATCTGGAGCAACCGTATGTGGTTCTGGGACAGTGCCACAGGGATAATACATTGAGTGACCCCTGTACTGGGTACAGGAGTGGAATCTGTTGTGTAGCCCATGCACTTCAAGGTTCAATCTGTTGTGCATTCAGAGATGCTCTTCTGCACACCTCTGTTGTAACACGTGGTTATTTGAGTTACTGTTGCCTTCCTGTCAGCTTGAAGCCAGTCTGGCCATTCCCCTCTGACCTTTCTCATTAACAAGGCATTTTCACCCATAGAACTTCCACTCATTGGATTTATTTTGTTTTTCACACCATTCTCTGTAAAGTAACTGCGAGACTGTTGTGTGTGAAAATCCCAAGCGATCAGCAGTTTCTGAGATACTCAAATCACCCCGTCTGGCATCAACAATCATTCCATGGTCAAAGTCACTTAGATCACATTTCTTCTCCATTCTGATGTTTGGTCTGAACATCAGCTGAACCCCTTGACCATGTCTACATGCTTTTATGCATTGGGTTGCTGCCATGTGATTGGCTGATTATATATCTGCATTAATAAGCAGGTGTACAGATGTACCTAATAAAGTGGCCACTGAATATATAGACATTAAGCCGAAGAACAGTTGAAATTCCCAAAGAACAATTGAAAAACCCAATGGAATATTGACCTTTCTCTCATATGACTTACATTAAGTGTAACAGAATTTAGGTTCAGACACGAACCTTGATCTGCTGGTACTTGGCACAACAGCATGTGGTTCTGGGCAATGCTACACAGGAATAATATTTTGGCCTTGGAGGTCTGTTGTGGTGGGTTATTCTGAGTGGAATCAGATCTGAAGCCTTCCAGAGTCACTGCAGTCCAGAGCTGCTGAGACCCATCTGGCCGAAAATTTAAGAGCGACTTTTGCCAATCCGATGCATTGTAAACTCCGTATCAGACGGTGATACAGTCAGTCAGAATTCTCTCCATGGTATGTCTGTAGAAATTTGCTTGAGTCTTTGACATACCAAATTTTCCCAAACTCCTCATGAAATATAGCTGTCATATCGTTTTGTTATTGCACTGACATGTTGAGCCCAGGATAGATTTTCAGAGATGTTGAGACCCTGGAACTTGAAAGTGCTCATCCTTTCTACTGTTGATCCCTTGATGAGGACTGGTGTGGTCTCCCTTGTCTTCCCCTTCCTGAAGTCCATAATTAGTTCCTTGGTCTCCTGAGGTTGAGTGAGAAGTTGTTGTTGCGACATCACTCAACCAGCTGATTTATCTCACTCCTGTACATCTCCTCGTCACCATCTGAAATTCCGGCATCCTTTATCAGCTGCTGTGGACTTCATGGTTATAGTCATAGGCATTCATACTCATGGTATAAATGCCATGAAAATCTACTCTTTGTGGCTGCAGCACAGTACGCTACAAATACAACTTCATTAGCTAGAAGTTTCTTTGAATTCCTTAGAAGTTTGCGAAGATTTGGCATGACATCTAAAACTTTGACAAACTTCTATAGAAGTGGTGGAGAGTATATTGATTGGCTGGTATGGAAACACCAATGCCCTTGAACGGGAAATCGTACCAAAAGTCGTCCATCACGGGTAAAAGCCTCCCAACTATTGAGCACATCTTCACTGAGCACAGTCGCAGGAAAGCAGCATCCATCATCAAGGATCCCATCACCCAGGTCATGCTCTCTTCTCGTTGCTGCCAATTGGGAAGAAGGTACAGGAGCCTCAGGACCCACACTGCCAGGTTCAGGAACAGTTATTACCCCTCAACCACCAGGGGTCAAGAATGATGAGTTCGGAGGAGGACATAAAGATATGGAACGCGCTGGCGTGGAGGGCTATGAACGACGTGAAGGAAATCTGGAAGTCGAACCTGACTAGAGGGCTTAAAAAGAGGATCTTCATAGCAGTCATAGAGTCCATTCTCACGTACGGATGCGAGACGTGAACACTCACCAAGACTATGCGAAAGTCTCTAGATGGTCGCTATACACGAATGCTCCGGGTGGCCCTTGACGTGAGGTGGCAACAGCACATGACGAACATTGAGCTCTATGAGACCCACCGATGCTCACGACTAAAACTGAGGTGAGAAGACTGCAACCAGCAGGGCACTGTCTATGCCACCCCGAGCTACCTGTCAGCCTAGTCATCATATGGGAGCCCAAGCATGGGAGGATGAACCCTGGGCGCCCTCCCAAGACTATGGTCAACACGCTCCTAGAAGACAGCGGCGCGGCTAATGTAGATGAACTGAACACACTGATGAGAGAGAGGGAGAAGTGGAGAGTCCATCATCGTGCCCAACGCCGGCCCCCAGGCCTGGGTCAACGTAATAGTAGTAGTAGTAACCATCAGGCTCTTGAACCAGTGGGGATAACTTCACTCAACTTGACTCACCCCATCACTGAACTGTTCCCACAACTTATGGACTCACTTTCAAGGACTCGTCATCTTCTGTTCTTGATATTTGTTTCTTATTACTTTTCCTTTATTTTTTTCTTCGTATTGGCACAGTTTATTGTCTTTTTCACATAAGCTGTTTGATCACCCTGTTGGGAACAGTCTTTCATTGATTATATTGTGGTTCTTGGATTTACTGAGCCTGCCACAAGGAAATGAATCTCAGAGCTGTACATGGTGACGTATATATACTTTGATAATAAGTTCACTTTGAACTTCAGAAAGCACCCTGGGACAATTTGCCACTTAATGCTGCATGTTTACTATCACTGGGGGCAGCACAGTAACATAGCAGTTAGCATTACATTTTACAGTGTTAGCGATCGGTGCTCAATTCCCTCTGCTGTCTCTAGTGGGTTTGTATGGTCTATGTAATTTCCTCTGGGTGCTCCAGGCACCATGGTAGTGTAGCAGTTAGTGCGACGCTATTACAGCTACGTATATCAGAGCTTGGAATTCATTTCCGGCGCTGCCTGTAAGGATTTGGTATGTTCTCCCTGTGACCACGTGGGTTTCCTCTGGGTGCTCTGGTTTCCTCCCATAATGTACAGATGTACGGGTTAGTAGGCTAATTGGTCATTGTAACTTGTCCTGTGATTAGGCTAGGGTTAACTAGGTGGGTTGCTGGGCAGTGCGGCTCGTTGGGCTGGAGGGGCCTGTTCCACACTGTGTCTCCAAATAAAATAAAATATATGGGTTAGGGTCAGTGAGTTGAGGCCATACTGTGTTGGCCACAGAAGCATGGCGATACTTGCAGGCTGCCCCCAGCACATCCTCATACTGTATTGGTTGTTGATGCAAACAATGCTTTTCACTGTATATTTTGATGTTTCTATGTCCATGTGCATAAGAAGAGCATAAATCAAAACTGGCTATGGTCCAGGAGAAGGTCAATAGGACAAGGAAGAATAATAGTTTGGCACAGACTAGATGGGCCGAAAGGTCTGTTTCTCTGCTGTAGACTCTCTGTGACTCCATGTGACAAACAAAGCTAATCTTTATCATTATTTCTTGCAAGGTCCAGTCATTGATGCAATCAGATTTTAACCATCATGACTTCAAGTTCAAGTTTACTGTCATCTGATTGTACATATTTCCAGCCAAATGAAACTATGTTCCTCTGGACCATGGTTTACCCACAAAACATATATCAACATATAAGTTAATGAATTATAATTTAAAAAATGAACGCGGCAGAGGTAAACAGTAAACATCTCGCTGTCCTAGTGACGAGATCTCAGTGGTGGCAGGGTATTCATTGGTCTCACAGACTGAGGGAAGTATCTGTCACCCAGTCTGGCAGTTCTAGTGCTGATGCTTCTGTACCTCCTTCCTGACAGTAGTGGGTCAAAGAGATTGTGAGATGGGAAGTGGAGACCCTCAACAATGCTTTGGGCCCTTCTTCTTGCAAGAGTTTATCGCAGTTTGTCACAGGTTTGACTGAGGTGTGATGGGATTTAGCAAACATTGGTTTTGTTCACCTGTACATCAAGGTCAATGTCAAAGTTGTGTTTATTGTCACATGTGCAGGTTCATGTATGCACAGATAGAATGATAAACTCACAATACCATCACAAGTACACTGTACCAGATAAGCATTATTCACAGGAGAAGCACAAATTATTTATTTATTTAGCGATACTGCGCAGAGCAGGCACTTTCAACTCAACGAGTCACAGTGTCCAGCAACCCACCTATTAAACACTACCTCAATCGTAGAACAACTTACAATGACTATCATCATCATCATCATTATATGCCGTGTTCTATGATGTGGGTGATCATGGTCTCATGACTATGATTGTTCTTGGCAAATTTTTCTACAGAAGTGGTTTGCCATTGCCTTCCTCTGGGCAGTGTCTTTACAAGATGAGTGACTCCAGCCATTATCAATACTCCTCAGAGATTGTCTACCTGACGTCAGTGGTTGCATAACCAGGACTTGTGATATGCACCAGCTGCTCATACGACCATCCACCACCTGCTCCCATGGCTTCATGTAAGAACATAAGATTATAACAAATAGGAGCAGGAGCGGGCCACCTGGCCAATCAAGCCTGCTCTGCCATTCAATAAGATCATGGCTGATCAGGCCATGGACTCATCTCCACATACTGTACCTGCCTTTTCCCATAATCATTAATTCCCTGACCCTGATCGGGGGGCTAAGTAGGTGATACACCTTGCCCAAGGGTGGCCTACAGGTTAGTGGAGGAAAGGAGCGCCTTACACCTTCTTTGGTATAGACATATCTCCACTCCGCCAACCATTTACAATGACCAATCAGCGTAGCCAATGCTGTTTGAACTGTGGGAGGAAAGCGGAGCGCCCAGAGGAAACTCATGCAGTTCACGGGGAGAGCATACAAACTCCTTACAGCCAATGGCGGAATTGACTTTGGAAATGCAATGCCCCAAGCTGTAGTAGTGACGCATTAACTACTGCTCTGCCGTGGCACAATTTTTATAAGGCAGAACACAATTAGAACAAAAAAACAAAGTCGGATTTAGTGCAAAGTGATCAAAGTTGTCATTAGTGTTGCTATATGTGAACAGGCTTGGTTCTGCCATCTCCAATGCATATAAATAGATTCAAAATTCAAGATTCAAGATTCAAGTTTATTTTTCACTTGAACATTGAAACTTACAGAAAAGTTTAGCGTCAATGACCAACACAGTCCGAGGATGTGCTGGGGGCAGCCCACCAGTGTCACCAAGCTTCCAGCATCAACATGGCATGTCCACTGCCTACTAACCCTAACCCATACATTTCTGGAATGTGCTCATGATCATACATTCTCCCACAGGACACCCACACAGACACGGGGAGAACTTACAAACTTGTTCACCAAATAACACATCCGAGGGTGTGCTGTGGGCAGCTCACAATGCCATACATTCTGGTGCCAACTTAGCATGACCACAATGTTCAACAGAACAACACAGAACACAACAAGCAACAAAACTACAACAGCAAAAACAGGATCCATTTCGCCTGGCAGCTCATTCCATGTACTTGTCACCCTCTATGTGAAGAAGTTGCTCCTTAGGTCCTTTTTAAATCCCCCCCCCCACCTGAAATTTATGCCCCCCCCCAAGTTTTGGGTTTTGACTTAGTCATGGGATCGTTAATGGGTTCTTGATGTTTCTGTGATCTTTGCTTTTCTTCTCATCTTACTACATCCCTGCTCAGTCCATTAATCACCTCCTCAGTCAACCATCACCTCCTCAGTCCACCAATCACCTCATTAGTCCACCACACCAATTAACTCCTCACTCCACCATCACTTCCTCGGTCCACCAATCACCTCTTCAGTCCACCAACCACCTCCTCAATCTACCAACCTCCTCCTCAATCCACCAATAACGTTCACAGTCCACCAATCACCTCCTCAGTTAACCAATCACCTCCTCTGTCCACCATCACTTCCTCAATCAATCACTGCTTCAATCCACCGATCACCTCCTCAGTCCACCAATAACAGTCTTAGTCCACCAATCAGCCTCAGTTAACCAATCACCTCCTCAGTTAACCAGTCACCTCCTCAGTCCACCATCACTTCCTCAGCTCATCAATCACTTCTTCAGTCCATGAATCACCTCCTCAGTCCACCAATAACAGTTTCAGTCCACCAATCACCTCCTCAGTCCACCAATAACTCCTGTTTCACTACTCCCCCTCTCCCCTTTTAATTGACCATACATTTTCTCTCCTCTTAATACTGATGCAAGATTTCCACCCTGAAAAATAGTCTCTGGATGACCAATCAACCTATGTCTCTTATCATCTTGTACTCTTCTATCAAGTCACCTCTCTTCCTCTTTCTCTCTAAAGAGAAAAGCCCCAGCTTGATCAACCTATCCTTATAAGATAGGCTCTCTAGTACAGGCAGTATCCTAGTAAATCTTAAGTACAAGAGATTCTGCAGAGGATGGAAATCCAAAGTACAGTGGACAAAGTACTGGAGGAACTCAGCAGGTAAGGCATCATCTATTGAGAGAAATGAAGAGTCGACATTTTGGGTTGATACTCTCCGTCAGGCCTGGTTGTCGGCCTGAATCATCAACTCTATTCCTTTCCA
This sequence comes from Mobula birostris, assembly GCF_030028105.1. Taxonomy (NCBI): domain Eukaryota; kingdom Metazoa; phylum Chordata; class Chondrichthyes; order Myliobatiformes; family Myliobatidae; genus Mobula; species Mobula birostris. The sequence goes on from NC_092380.1 coordinate 111,190,727, forward strand.
TTGATGCTGCCTGACCTGTTGAGTTCTGCCACTATTTTATGTGTGTTATCCCAGTAAACTTCCTCCGCACCCGCTCTAGAGATTCCACAACTTTTTATATTATTTAAGTTCAATGTACAACAGATTGTTTTTACTAATTGTGTTGCATAGTTTTTTGGGACGTTTTCCTATTCTCTGTAAGTATGGGTTGCAGATTATAGCAAATGTTCAGCAAGTATACAGTCTAAAAAAGTCAGCAACAGTGCGTTCTTCTTGAGAAAGCTATTACAGAGGGAAATTTCAAGTGTGAAGTCTTTTCAGACACCATCACTGGAACACAGGACTGCAATCTGATTGGTATTCTTGAAGGCAACATGACCGTGTAAACAAAGGCAAACAATTAAAGCCCGGAGCACTCAAATGTAAAAATATTTTCATTGCAATATTTGCACACAGCCCCGTTAAAACATTGTTGCCTGCTAGAATTTTAAGTAGTCTCCCTCATCAAATGGGAAAGTTGTAAATTAGAATATAGAACATAGGACAGAGAACTTTGAAGAGTATCGCACAGTACAGACCCTTCAGCCCTCAGTATTGTACATAAAAGTTAAAAGTTCAAAGTAAATTTATTAACAACGTACATTTAGTTCACTATATACAACCCTGAGATACATTGTCGTTTGGGCACAGTCAATAAATCTATAGAATAATAACTACCACAGACCGCACCAACTTAGGCATTCAACCAGAGTGCAAAAGAAAACAAATAGTGCAAATATAAAAGGAAAGAAATAATAATAAATAACTAAGCAATAAATATCAAAAACATGAGATGACGAGTCTTTGAAAGTGAGTCCATTTGTTGTGGGAACATTTAAATGATGGGACAAGGGAAGGTATCCTCTTTGGTTCAAGTACCTGGTGTTTGAGGGGTAGTAACTGTTTCTGAAGCTAGTAGTGTGAGTCCTGAGGCTCACGTACCTTCTTCCGGATGGCGGCAGTGAGAAGAAAGCACAGATGCTGCTTTCCTGCAAGAGCAACACTCACAACACGCTGGAGGAACTCAGCAGGTCAGGCAGCGTCCGTGGAAATGATCAGTCAACGTTTCGGGCCAGAACCCTTCGTCAGGACCGAAACGAAATGTTGCGTTGTGAAAGGTTCCGGCCGGAAACGTTGACTGATCATTTCCATGCTTGCTGCCCGACCTGCTGCGTTCTTCCAGTGTGTTGTGAGTGTTGCTTTTACCCCAGCATCTGCAGAGTATTTTGTGTTTCCTGCAACTGCGTTTTGTTTAGGACAGTAATGAAGATCCTCCATCTCTGTCTGTTCTTGGCCTGCTTCTCTACAGTGCCCCAGTTGTGATTCAGGGTCCTTATTTCTGCCCTTATGGTATGGTATGGTATGGCGCCAAATTGTCCCTGGTCTCCTGCTGTATGTATGGTATGGCGCCAAATTTTCCCTGGTCTCCTGCATTTCCTCTGCCCTTCAGGGGTCCATTGAGGGGATGCCCTGATGATGGAGCTGGCCTCTCATCTCAACATGTGCCTAATTCATCACCAACATATTCTCATGATGATTGTGGCCATGTCCTCTCGATGGCACTGATGCAGTAGGGCATGGTTGTGCTGACCTTTTAATCTACTCCAAGATCACAAATCCTGGTTCTGCAACCACTGACACCAAGCAGACAAACTCTGAAGAGTATTGATAATGACAGGGGTTCCCCGTCTTGTAAAGATGCTGCCCAGAAGGCATCAATAGCAAACCACTTCTGTAGAAAACTTTGCCAAGAACAATCGCGGTCATGGATAGATAATGATTGCCCATGTCATACGACATGGCACATAACAAGCAAATGAATTGTATCTGCCTCTACAACTTCCTGTGGCAGCTCGTTCCTTACATGCATTGCCCTCTGGAGGATAAAAGTTGCCACTCATGCCATGCTGTATGCTCACAACGACTGATCCCAAGTACAGAGGAACAGCAGACTCTGTCACGGTGGACACTGGCAACAACTCAACCCAGGTGCAGAGGGACGGCAGACTCCGTCACCGTGAGCACTGGCTACGACTCAACCCAGTTATGGAGGATCAGCAGACTCTGTCTCGGTGAGTCGGGAGTGCAGGGATGGCAGACTCCCCATGTAGAGACAGAAACAAGAGGTTATACGTATGAGTACCACAGATCATTGGAGGCACGACCGAGCGACCCCATGAGACAAATCATTCTTCACACAAGGACTTTGACAACAGCGCTAAATGAGAGTCCCCATTAAATAATCATCGAATGCGGAAAACTTGTGCCAGTCACAATTAACTTAACAAGATTAAACACGAAGAACACGGGCTTAATGACTCTAATTATGATAAAAATTAATAAACACAGGTGCTAGAGAAACCTAGAAGCCTAGCGCTCTATGGCTTGCTGCAGAGATCCTCATGAGACCTCAGGACCCCTTTAAATCTTTCACCTTCTACCTTCTACCTTTGAAGAGAAGGGAGGAGAATGGGGTTGAAAGAGAAAATAAATCAGTCACAGTCAAAGAGCAGTGAAGGCTCAATGGGCAATGGCCTAATTCTGCTGCTATGTCTTTTGCCTTATGGTCCTCTGTCCTCCAGTCTTAGACTCCTCTACACTGGAAAAATTACTTTGACCATCCACTAATCTATGCCCTCTTTTTATAAACACCTCTATCTAAGTATATAGGTATAGATATAGATATATAAATTAAATAAATTTTAAGGAATCCGTTAGTCTTGCGAGACCATGGATCTGCGCCTGGAAAGCCTTCACTCTCCAGGGCGCAGGCCTGGGCAAGGTTGTATGGAAGACCAGCAGTTGTCCATGCTGCGTCTCCCCTCTCCATGACACCAGTGTTGTCCAAGGGAAGGGCATTAGGACCCATACAGCTTGGCACCAGTGTTGTCGCAGAGCAATGTGTGATTAAGTGCCTCGCTCAAGGACACAACACATTGCCTCGGCTGGGGCTCGAACTCACACCTTCAGATCGCTAGTCGAATGCCTTAACCACTTGGCAACATGCCCACACAATTAAATAAATAGTGCAAAAATAATGAGGTAACAAAAATAGTGAGATAAATAAATAAATAAACAAGGCCATCAGGGTCGACCATGGGTGCAGTTTCTCAGCTGTCTACGTGTCCTAGTTGTCTACATGATACCCAGGCCTGGGCAGTACGATATGGAGAGCAAACTGTTGCCTGTGTAACAGGCTCCCCCTCTCCACACAGCTGACGAATCCAAAGGAACGGCAGAGACCGATACAGTTGGAGGAGTTGCCAGTCAGCATTGAACTCAACGTAGGACTGTCTTAGGGACTCCAGATTTTTCTTCAGGGTTTACAACCGAAACCTTCCCCATTAGTGGGTATAGATGTAAGGCAGCAGAAATTTGAGATCAGAATTTTCCTTCTCCTAGATGAGCTGCAAACCACAGTCAATGAGCCTCATTTGCCTGAGGTGACTGGTTTTAATGCACCAGTAACCTGCCTTTGCCTTCTCTTCTGTCAGTAGAAATGGCTCCGTTGGACTTCGCTAAGTCGCGTGTGAAGGCCAGAAGCTGGACTTGGTTGTCAGGTGTTATTTGAGGTGCACGCCACCATTTAAAAGTTAGTGAGAGCTCATTCCCACTACCACCCCCAGTTATAACAATTATAACAATTTCTTAAAAAAGTAAAAACATATATACATAAATATATGGTGGTGGCAGTGGTAGTTGTCCATGTCCAAAACTGTGCGGTAAAGTTTTTAAAGTGGAAAAGCCATTACATTGGGGCAGTTCTGCTCTCTCAACCTCTGAGGTCCAGATCCAGTGGTGCAAATAAAAGTCACAAACTGGGCATCTTCTTTGGTTTCAGTGGATGACCATGACATCTTCCTTGTCCCGTCCTTCACTCCCATGGAGCATTGCAGTACGACCTTCCCGGCCATTGGATCTCACTGTAGATCTCATCCACCCAGTCTGCCAGAGCTGACTTCACATGCTAGGACAGGCATGACCTTATCTCACCAGGGTTTGAGGCCACCCGTTTAGCCCGTCTGTCAAAGTAGTGTACCAGGCTGGGGACCTACAGGTGAGAACTGAGTGTCTGGTGGGGACTGAGGGTGACTGAGCAGCCCCAGAATGGATATGACAAGCCCCTTCACCAAAGAAGCGACCTCTCCCTGGATATTTCATGCACCCCTCATAAATAGGTACATATATACATGATCAATGGTTCAATTTAACGTCAGAGAATGTATACAGTATAGAACCTGAAATCCTTGCTCTTCACAAACAGAGAAATAAAACAAAGATTGAATGGCAGAAAAAAGTTAGAACCACAAAGCTTCCCTCCCCACTCCCACCTACAAGCCACAGCAAAGCATCAAGTCTGCCCCCCCACACCCCCACTTGTTCCAGCAGAAAGCATCCCCCCCAGCACCCACCAAAGCAATAGCAAGCCCCCAAAGACCAAAAACTACAGTCCATCCCGACACCTCAGCATCTCAACAGGCCCTGCCTCTCATTAACAAGGGAAAGAGAGATATCGCTCCTGCTACAGTGAGGGGGGTGGGCCCAAGAGCTTGCTGTTTCAATGTTACAGTCTACACACTTAAATATGCGAATGCATACATGTTTGAATTTAAAATTCCCCATATATAGATAAATAAATACTTACACACATGCATACATAAATACAAGCGTGTTCATGCAGTCATGGTGTCTCTGGATCAATGAGCCAAGACTTAGGTTGCTAGTCTAGTAACATAACTATTATAACAGGTATGCCTCTCATGTGCTTTGTGGAGGGAGGTGTGTGGCTATCACCTATCGTTTCCGTGACAGGCGCAGTCATCTCCGCCGTCCTTTCCTTGCAAGCCGCCCTGCAACACCTCGATAAGGACAGGAGGACAGGATCCTGCATGACGAGATTAACAATGTTTGCGAAGCAGATTACTGTGGGAAAATGTTCAGAAGTGCCTGAATCAAACTCTTGAGACTGCAGAATGCAAAAACTTAAAACAGCTGCATTTTAATGAGTACCAGCTATAATATTTTATGTGATCTATTCAGATGTGGTTTTACGTTCTGCGTAGTGCCCTGCATTGAGGTCATAACTGAGGCAATAAATTCTGAATTGTTCCCATTTTAATTGCCAGAAATTTAAAGAACGAGTGTACAATTAAAGGATTTCTCTATGTTTTGTTTGCACATATGATATAAGTTAATTCCTAACTTCCGCTGGACTGTATGGCTTTGCATACTCCTACAGAAGGCAACAGAGAGTCAACAATTATTAGTGAGGGTTTGGGTTACTTGTAGCTCTGTTAAAATGGTAGATTCCTTCCCTAATACATGCCAGTGAGCCAGATGGATTATTAATGTTAATCCTGTAGTTTCCTGGCCAAAATTATCAATCCCACATTAATTGAGATTTATTTAACAGAATTACACTTCGCCATCTGCTGCAACACAGCTCAGACCTTACATTATTAGAATAAATCCCAGTTACTGCTCTCTGCCAGTTCTCACTGTGCCTCCTTGCTCTGGCCACCCTCACAGAGTGAAGCAATTTCCGGACATGTACTCTGTCAGTCCCTCTATAATGTAAAAAAAGATTCATGATTCGAGATTCACGATTCAAGATTGTTTAATGCTATTCCCAGTACACAAGCATAAATGAGAATGAAATGATTATTTCTCTGGAGCCGATGCAGCAAAAACTAACACAGTCAGATAAGGAACACAACATTTAAAAAAACACAATAAATATAAATACATAAGGTAGTCAGTATACATAGATTGATTCTATGCCCATAAAGGTTCAAAGTTCAAAGTAAATTTATTATCAAAGTACATAAACGTCACCGTATACAGCCCTGAGATTCATTTTCTTGCAGCTCTCCGCAGTAAATACAAGAAACGCGATAGAATCAATGAAAGACTGCTCCCAACAGGACGAAAAACAACCAATAAAATTGGGGCAGAGAGGGAAATGGATCAGCTGTGATTAAATAATGGAGCAGACTCCATGGGCCAAATGGTCTAATTTTGTTCCTTTATCTTATGGTCTTATATACATAGATTGATTATATGTCCATAAAGTGACATTAGGTACAGGAGTGTCTCTACATAAGCTGACTCTGACAAGAAATGATAAAGTAGTGGTGGTGGGGTTTGTGGAAAGTTGGGTTAGTGGGTGGAGGTGTTGATCAGTCTTACTGCTTGAGCAAAGTAACTGTTTTTGATTCTGGTGGTCCTAGTGTGGATGCCACATAGCCCCCTCCCTGAAGGGAGTGGAACAAACAGTCCATGAGCAGGGTGGGTGGGATCCTTCATGATGTAACTGGCTCTTTTCCAGTAGTACATATGGTAATCAGAAAATGGTCAGATTACCTGTTTCTCTTAATGTATTGGCTTATTATTGTTACATTTAGATTCCGATTGATTTATCAGATGTACAGTACTGTGCAAAAGTCAGGCATATATACATAGCTGGGGTGCCTAAGCCTTTGCACTGTACTGTATTTGTCAACGTAGAGTGGAGATCGAGTTTGTAAATCTGGTGTGGCAAACGGTGCTGGGAATGGTGAGAGTGGAGCGTCGAGGGAGGGGTGTGGGACAGGTGGCAGAGAAGGAGTGTCAGCAGTGGGGGGGGGGTTTGTGTGGGTGCAGACACACCCACCCCGAGACACCAGGCAAGGTCATTTTGATTCCAAACAATTGGTTTACTGTTCATTATAGAATGTCTCTCTGGTGCTTCCCACTCCATCCCCTCTCCCTGCCCCCTTTCCCAACCATGATTCCCCTCTCCCTGCCCTTTTCCCACTCTCAGTCCACAATAAGAGGCCTATATCAGAATCAGCTTTATCGTCACTCACATATGTCATGACATCTGTTGTTTTCTTTGTGGCAGCAGTACAGTACAATACATAAAATTATTGCAGTACTGTGAAAAATTCTTAGGCACCCTAGCTATATATATATATATATATATATATATATATATGTGTGTGTGTGTGTGTGTGTGCCTATATATAGGCACATGTGTAGACACATATATGTAGCTATATATATATGCTCCAGTAGTTGTTTTTTTTTTTGTTTTAAGTCCTCCTGCGTGAGAGACAAGAGCAAGTCCTTTAAAGTTTTTCTACTCTGTAACTGGACAAACACGCACCAAGTATACCATTTCCTCTTCGCTTATTTTCTGTGCGTCCTGCGCATGCCCCGTAGGAGGAGATTCGCCCAAATATCCACCTAATGTGGATGGAGATATTTTGAAAAACGCTCAGTGTGGACGCCTGTCATTTTTACTCGAAACCGGCGTTTTCAAAATTATCCGGCGTAGTGTGGACGTAGCCTAAGACTTCGGCACAGTACTGCGCATTGAAACAGTGAAATGTGTCAGTTTGTATTAACAACCACCACACCCAATGATGTGCGGAAGACATGTGAAGCACGTGCTGCCAAACGTTCCAGCTCCAACACTGTAATGAGATACAGCAAAAAGCTGTTGCTTCCTGGTCCATCCAGACAAGTGATTCTGTACAGAAGTGCCTTGAGGTGGTGAAAGGGGAAACGAATGTAGCACGTCATGTTGCATTTCCAGAGGAAGTGCAGTGCAGGTCTGCAAGTAAAGGGCAAATGCCATGACAAGATAGGTTGGGACATCAAGAGTTTTTTTTAGATTATGAGGACACTCAGTCCTCGTTTATTGTCATTTAGAAATGCATGCATTAAAAAATGATACAATGTTCGTCCAGAATGATATCACAAGAAAACACAGGACAAACCAAGACTAAAACTGACAAAACCACATAATTATAACATATAGTTACAACAGTGCAAAGCAATACCATAATTTGATAAAGAGCAGACCATGGACACAGTAAAAAAAAGTCTCAAAGTCCCGATAGACTCATCATCCCACGCAGACGGCAGAAGGGAGGAACTCTCCCCGCCATGAACCTCCAAGCGCCGCCAACTCGCCAATGCAGCACCATTGGAAGCACCTGACCACAGCGAACTCTGAGTCCGTCCGAAAACTTCGAGCCTTCGACCAGCCCCTCTGATACAGCCTCTCCGGGCACCATCCTCTGCTGAGCGCTTTGACCCCGGCCGGCCGCCGAGCAACAAGCAAAGCTGAGGACTCGGGGCCTGCTCCTCCGGAGTTTCTGGACCACACAGTAGCAGCAGTAGCGAAGCGGGCATTTCAGAAGTTTCACCAGATGTTCCTCCGTACTCTCACGTCCATCTCCATCTAATCAGGATTGTGCACGGCACCCTACCGTTCAACCACTCACTTCAGTGTATAAGACGTCTGCTTGAGAATCTAATAACAGTGGGATTAACGCTGTCCATGAGGCTGGTGGCACATGCTCTCAGACTTCTGCGTGATAGAATGGGGGAGAACGGAGAATGGCCGGGTGGGATGGAGCCTTGATTACGCTGGCTGCTTGCCAAGATAGTGGGGATGTAGAGGAGTCAACAGAGAGGTGGTTAACTTGCACGATGGTCTGGGCTCCCTGCAATTTTCTGAAGTCTTGGACAGAGCTGTGCTACCAAGATTTGTAATCGTTTTACAAGGTAAGACTATAAAATGTAACAGCTCAAAGAAAGTGCAGAGCAGGTAAACAATAGCTTGCAAAATCATAATGATGTAGATTATAAGGTCAAGAGTCCATCTTTTCCAACAAGAAGTTTGTTCAATAGTCTTACAACAGCAAGATAGGAGGTGGTATGTCCTCTCAGGCTTTTGTATCTTACACCCGATGGGAGAGAGGAGAAGAGAATGTCCGTGGTGGATGGGTCTTTGATTATTCCGGCTGCTTTCCTGAGGCAGCTAGAAGTGCAGCCAGAGGTAATGCTGGTTTCTGTGATGTTCTGAGCTGTGTCCACAACCCTGCAGTTTCTTGCTGCACATGCAGAGAGAGCAGTTGCCGTTCCAAGCCGTGATGTATTCAGACAGAATGTTTTCTATGGGCATCAATAGAAATCGGTAAGAGTTGAGTGGGACATCCTGAATATCTTGAAGCTCTTAAGGAAGTTGGTGAGCTGTCTTAGCTGTGGTTTAATACCTTGTCAGAAAGACGGCCCTGACTGCAAACACTGCTGCAGACCCTCAGTACTGTTTGGGAGCGGCAATGTGGATTTTTGTGCTGAAGACTCTGGAGTGAGATTTGAACTCACAACCTTCAAATCCAAAAAAGGGATGCATCCATTGTGCTTCAGCTGACAGGAGAATGGAAGGTATTATACAGCGAGTTTTTATTCTTTTGCACTGGATATTGTTACTATGTGCTTTCATCAAACATTAAATCTCACATTAATGAGGATCCCTACCACCCACAATCTCCTTGACCCACAACCATCAGGAAGGAGGTACAGGACCATCAGGACTAGGACTGCCAGACTGGGTAACAGCTTCTTCCCTCAGGCTGTGAGACTAATGAATACCCTGCCACCACTGAGGCCTCATCACTAGGACTGCGAGCTGTTTACTGTTTATTGCTCACCTGTGCTGCACATTGCATGCATCTTGAATTGTATTTTATTACCTTATTTGTGGTAATATTTTTGTTTATGTGCTGTGTGTGATATATGCTTTGTGGATGCACCATGGTCTGGAGGAACGTTGTTTCATTTGGTTGTATATATGTACATCAGATGACAATAAACTTAAATTTCCTAGAGATGCTGCCTGGTCTGCTGCGTTCACCAGCAACTTTGATGTGCATTGCTTCAACTTCAACTAATTTTTCTTACTTTCTCAGTCCCCGAATCAGATGTCGGATCCCCAAGAAAGGATCAGACCGCTAACCAGCCTGGATCATCCAAAGAGTCCCTTTTACGACCCTGAGGGTGGACCCATCATACCTGTGGCCAGAGCTGTCATTGAGAGGATTGCAAGAAAGGTAACGTGGATGCGTCTTGGGAGAAAGGTACCTAAGGAACTGACCTCAGCTTAAGCCCAGTTTGTACAACAGCCGCAAACTTGTTCAGGGGTGCTGGAAGTGCAATCTCAGAATTTTATGAGTTCAAGGATATCCTAAAACCACAGTGTTCAGTTTGATGGAGTTTCTCCTGTTCGGGCTCTGAGGCCCTCCGTCGGTCGGGATTGACCATGGATGTTGTGTCCCAGCTGCTTATGTAATACGCGAGCCTGGGCAGTACAATACGGAGAGCAAGCTGATGTCCGTGCAGCAGGCCCCCTCCTCCACACAGTTGACGAATCCAAAGGAAAGGCAGAGACTGATAAAGTTTGGCACCAGCGGCCTTGCAGGAGTTGCCAATCAGCATTCAGCTCAATGTAGGACAAGCCTAGGGATTCCAGCTCCAGATTAATTTGTGTTTTAATTCCTGCCTGTGTGACTCGAATGTTTTTGTAAAGTCCCCAATAATCTCTCCACAGGGGGAGCAGTGTAACATTCAGCCTGATAACGTGGACGATATTGTGGCAGATCTTAATCAGGAGGAAACGGATGAAGGTAATTGCATTGTGGGTAATTAATCCTGCAACATTGTCCAACTCTATTGAAAGTAAGTTTATTCTAGACTAATTCTGTCAGTGAATTGAATTTTTCCCTTGTGTTGTTTCTTCTCTAAATGTCAGAGCAGAGTGCCTGTGGCTTTGAACTGTGGTGTGGCAATTTGCCGCACAAATCATTAAGATGGAGGACAGGAAAATGAGGGGTGATCTTGCAGGGATGTACAAAATTGTAAGGGACATAGTTACAGCCTTTTCCCAAGGTTACAGAGTCAAGATCCAGGGAGCATATCCCTCTCTCATCCATTTACCTATCTAACCTTTTCCTCAAGTCCCAGCATCCTTGTAAAACTTTTCTCTGCACTCTTTCAAGTTTATTGATATCTTTCTTATAGGTAGACCAGAACTCTACTTGATATGTCAAATTTGGCCTCAATAATGCCTTACACAATTTCAACATAACATCCCAACTCCTGTGCTTTATGAAAGCTAAAGTGCAAAAAAAAACTCAATCTACAACCCTATCTACCTGTGACGCCACTTTCAAGAAAGTATAAATCTGTATTCCATTGTCCTTTTGTTCTATCACACCCCTCAGAGTCCTTCTGTTTATTGTGGGGTGAAGGGGTGTGGCAAGAGCTGGCAGGTGATAGGTGAATCCAGGTGAGGAAGGATGATAGGCAGATGGGTAAGGATGGAGAATGGGAACAGAATCATAAAGTGGGAGGTGATTGGTGGATCCAGGTGGGGGGAGGGGTAATAGGCAGATGGAGAGAGGGGTGAATGGGAATAATATCAGAAAATAAGAGGTGAAAGGTAGATCTGGGTTAGCAGGGATGATATGTAGATGGGTAAGGATGGAGAATGGGAATAGAATCAGAAAGTGGTAGATTATAGGTGGACCCATGTGAGGGGAATGACAGGTGTCTACATTGACCAACTGATAGGGGCCAGATCTTTTCCTTTACCACGATGATCTCCCTTCATTTTCTGAAGTCTCTGCTTCATCCCAAGAAAAATCACTCAATTTATTCACTGCCTAAATTCACAAAGATCAATTTGTAATCATCTATAATTAATCATTTGTAATCTTTGTAAATCTGTAATTAAAAAGACAGAGCAGCCAACTGCTTTCACATGAGGACAAATGAGTTCATTTGCACCAAACCCACTTCTTATAAACACAAGAGATTCTGCAAATGCTGGGAATCCAGAGCAACACACAAAATGCTGGAGGAACTCAGCAGGTCAGGCAACCTCTATGGAGAAGAACAAAGCGCCAACATCTTGAGTCGATGCTCTTCATCAGGACTGGAAAGAAAGGGAGAAGATGCCAGAAGGGTGGAGGGAGGGGTAGAAGGACAAGCTATAAGGTGATAGGTGAAGCTAGGTGGCTACGAAAGGAGTAATGAAGGAAGCTTTGAGATGTGAGAGGTGGAAAAAAGCAAAGGGCTGGAGAAGAAGGAATCTGATAGGAGAGGAGAATGGGCCATGACTGCTGATGCTGGAAATCCAGAGAAACACACACAAAATGCTGGAGGAACTCAGCAGGTCAGGCAGCCTCTATGGAGAGAATAAACAGGCAATGATTTGGACTGAGACCCTTCATCAGGACTGCATTTTTTAAATCATTTTCCTCAAAGTCTGAACAAGTTATTTGCTTAACAAACTATAACTAAAAGTCTTGAGTGACAGTGAATTACTTTTCTTCACATTCTGTTCTTATCTGAGTTCAACTAGGGTAATTTTGAATAGATTGCATTAAGACTTTGCTTGAGTGTGTGATGCCCAACTAGGTTTGGCTATTTCAATTTCATCAATCTACAACTCAACTGAGGTATCAAATAAATGCTATCAGAAATATCTCTAAATTATTAGGGAATGCAATGAACCAGTTCCAACCATTGAGCGACCTCTTTTAAAGGAAGAACGTGTCAGTCTTCACTTCTAAGCATGAAATTAAAAATCAGGAGTTTCAGAAGAGATCTTAAAGCAGCATTGCCCCACGTATAAATGAACCGTGTATGTAGTTCCATTCTATAATGTTATATGAAATATTATAATATTGAGTACAGCAGCTAGGTTGTTATGTTGACATTGTGTGAGATATTGGTGAGGCCTAATATGAAGTGTTGTGTGCGGTTTTGGTCACCTACCTACTGGAATTACCCAATTTCCCTCAGGATCAATAAAGTATGACTATGACTATGACTATGAATTAGGTAAATAAGGGTTGAAAGAGAGCAAATGAAATTTACAAGAATGCTGCAGGAACTGGAGGACCTGAGTAATAGGGAGAGGTTGAGTAGGTTAGGACTTTATTCTTTAGAGCGTAGGTGAATGAGAGGACATCTTATGGAGAAGCATAAAATTATGAGGGGTTTCGATAGGGTAAATATAAGCAGGCTTTTTCCACTGAGGGTGGTTGAGACTAGAACTAGAGGTCATGGGTTAAGGGTGAAAAGTGAAATGTTTAAGAGGAATATGAGAATGAAATTCTTCACTCAGAGGGTTCTGAGAGTGTGGAACGAGCTGCCAGCAGAGGTGGTGGGCACAGGTTTGATTTCCACACTTAAGAGGAGTTTGGATGGGTACATGGATGGGAGGGGTATGGAGGGATATGGTCTGGGTGCAGGTCAATAGGACTAAGCAGAGTAATAGTTCAGCATGGACTGGATAGGCCAAAGGATCTGTTTCTGTATTGTAGTGCTCTATGACTCTATTACGAACTGAGCAATCTGGTTATCATCTCCTAACAACTAATTGTATTACCATCTCTGAATCCCCCACTGTTTATACCCCTGGAGTTACCACTAACCAGACTCTGAACTAGACTAGATACACAAGAGCAGGTCAGACCTTAGGGAAATTGCAAAGAGTAACTCACCCCATAACCTCCAAAAGACTGGCAACATACATCAAAGTTGCTGGTGAACGCAGCAAGTCAGGCAGCATCTCTAGGAGGAGGTACAGTCGACGTTTCAGGCCGAGACCCTTCGAGTCCTGACGAAGGGTCTCGGCCTGAAACGTCGACCGTACCTCTTCCTAGAGACGCTGCCTGGCCTGCTGCGTTCACCAGCAACTTTGATGCGTGTTGCTTGAATTTCCAGCATCTGCAGAATTCCTCGTGCTTGCACCCCCAAAAGACTGTCCGGCAAAGAGTCGTAGAGCACTGCAGCACTAAAGCAGGCACTTCAGCCCATTTAGTCCATGCCGAACTGTTATTCTGCTTAGACCCACCTGGACCATATCCTCCATACCCCTCCCATCCATATACCTATTCAAACTTCTCTTAAGTGTTGAAATCAACCCAATTCGAAACTTGTTCCACACTCGCACCACCGTCTAAGTGAAGAAATCCCCTCTCATGTTTCCCCTAAATATTTCACCTTTCACCCTTAACCCTTGACCTCAAGTTTTAATCTCACCCACCCTCAGGGGAAAATGCCTGTGTGTATTTATTTATTTATTCACATCTCATTCCATACCTCTACTTTAGCATCTAACTTACATAATTTTCTATTTGTTATAATTGTTAAATTATATTTATTTAATTTATTTAGTTTTATTTATTTATTTATTTTGAAATACTGAGCAGATCAGGCCCTACCGACGCAACAAGCTGCAATACCCAGCAACTCACCCATTTAAGGCATCCGTTAGTCTTGTGAGACCATGGATCTGCGCCTGGAAAGTCTTCAATCTCCAGGGTGCAGGCCTGGGCAAAGTTGTATGGAAGACCAGCAGTTGCCCATGCTGCAAGTCTCCCCTCTCCATGACACCAATGTTGTCCAAGGGAAGGGCATTAGGACCCATACAGCTTGGCACCAGTGTCGTCACAGAGCAATGTGTGATTAAGTGCCTTGCTCAAGGACACAACACGCTGCTTCGGCTGGGACTCACGACCGTCAGGTCGCTAGTCCAATGCCTTAACCACTTGGCCACGTGCCCACTCACCTATTTAACCCTAGTCTAATCACAGGCCAATTTACAATGACCGATTAACCTAGTAACCATTCCATCTTTGGACTGTGGGAGGAAACACACACACTTATGTGCAAACACCCTGCAGGTAGCACCAGAATCCAAATACTGAAGCACCCTGAGCTATAATAGAGTCACTCTAACCACTACACTTTTGTGGTGCCTCCTATCTATACCCCTCATAATTTTGTCCTCCTCCTTAAGATCTCCTGTTGTTATTCAATGCTCCATGGAATGGAGTCTTAACCTATTCAATCTTTCCCTATAACTCAGACCCTCAAGTCCCAGCAGCATCCTTGTAAACTCCGGTAGGTGTCAGCAGTCAATGCAAGTGGGTAATGGTACCTCTTTAACCCTTTGGCTGCAGATGACACTCCAGAAACGTGTATCTACTCCAACTGGTCTCAGTGGTCGGCCTGCAGCTCCTCAACCTGCGAGAAGGGGAAACGGATGAGACAGAGGATGCTCAAAGCTCAGCTGGACCTCAGCGTGCCCTGCCCTCACACTCAAGATTTTGAACCATGTATGGGACCAGGTTGCCGTGACGATGGTAAGGCTTTACAGCAAATGTACATAGACAATGTGCAGGGTGAATCAAAGGAAGTTTCTAGTTCAGCGTCAAATATAAATTTATTATCAAAGTATATATATGGCACCATACACAACCCTGAGATTCATTTTCTTGTGGGAATTCACAGTAGATACAAAGAAACACAATGGAGTCCATGAAAAATTACACTCAAGGATGGACAAACAACCACTGTGCAAAGGAAGACAACCTGTGAAAAAGTACTTTAAATAGTAAATAAATAACAAATAATACTGAGAACGTGTTTAAATAATCCTTCAAAGTGAGTCCATAGGTTGTGGAATCAGTTCAGTGTTGAGCTGAATGAAGTTATCCCCTCTGATTCAGGATCCTGATGGCAGTGGGGTAGTACTGTTCCTGAACTTGGTGATGTGGGCCCTGAGGCTCCTGTACCTCCTTCCTGATGACAGGAGCAAGACGAGGAGACTGGCCTGGATGGTGGTGGTCCTTGATGAATGCTGCTTTCTTGTCCCACTCCCATCAGGGAGAAGGCTGCATAGCATCCATGCCAGGACCACCAGACTCAAAAACAGTGACTTTCCCCAAGCAGTAAGGCTGATCAACACCTCCACACCCCAACCACCACTACTTTATCAGTTCCTGTCAGTGTCACCTCCTGTGCCTCGCGTCACTTTATGGATATACAATCAACGTATATAATCTATCCTATGTATTTATATTTATTGAGGTTTTTTATTATTGTGTTCTTTAACTTATTGTGTGTGTGTTTTTTGTGCTGCATAGGATCTGGAGTAACACTAATTTTGTTCTCCTTTACACTCGTGTGTTGAAAATGACATTAAACAGTCTTGAACCTTGAATTAACCCAATAGCAAGGACACATTGGGCAGAGTATTAATGTTGAACTCTTTAAGCTAATGCTACCTACACGATGTTGCAACACACGAAAAATAAATTAGGTTTTTTCTCAAACGGCTTTATTCTGGTGAATGCAGTACATCCCCGCTTCCAGGGAGACTGGATAAACAACAGACAACTATCGTTGGAATTTAATTCACAGCAGGGATTAGATGAAAGAAATCCAATCCCTTGCTGTGTACTTTTCAGAGCAGAAACTTATGCATTTGCTTTCAGAAGCATCTCATTCAGATGAAGTTAGTACAGAGAAACATTCTGTGTGAAGTCCTTACAGACTTATTCAATAAGAACACTCGAAGGAGCTGGAGGAACTGAATGGGTCAGGCAGCATCCATGGAGGAAAATACACAGGCAAAGTTCTGGGTCAGGCCCAACATATTGATGCAATTACAAAGAAAGCATGACAACAGCTATATTTCATGAGGAGTCTGAGGAGATTTGGTATGTCACCAAAGATGCCCGGTGTACTGTAGAGAGCATTCTAACTGTTGCATCACCATCTGATCTGGAGAGGCCACAGCACAGGATCAGAAAAAGCTGCAGGAAATTGCTAACTCAGCCGGCTCCATCACGGGTACTAGCCTCCCCAGCACCCAGGACATCTTCAAGGAGCAATGCCTCAAAAAGGCATCCATCATGAAGGACCCTCCCATCACCTAGGACATGCACTCTTCTCATCGCCATCATCAGGGAGGAGGTTCTGCAACCTGAGGACACACGCTCAAGCTTCTTCCCCTCCCTCGTCAGATTTCTAAGTGGACAACAAACACATGTACACTACCTCAGTAATTTTCTCTCTTTTTGTATAATTATTTAATTTTAAAAGATATATTTTTATTATAAGTTATAGATTTTTTAAATTATTATATATTGTACTGTACACAGTCGCAAAAAAACCAACAAATTTCACGACATATGTCAGTGATATTAAACCTGATTCTAGTTCTTTATCTGGACTGGAAATGAAGAGGAGAGACAGCCAGTATAAAAAAGGGGGCAGCGAATGAAGCAAGAGCTGATAGTTGGTAGGTGGATCCACTTGAAGAGGGGTAAAAGGTGGGGGGGGGGTCAAGAGTGTGAATGTCTGGTGGGTGGAGTCTTTGATTATATTGGCTCCTTTCCTGAGGAGCTGAGAAATGTAGCAAGACTCCATGGAAAGGGGGCTGGTTTCCAGGATCCTCTCTCCCCTCTTCCTCTCCAGTCCTGATGAAGGATTTTGACCCAAAACGTCAACTGCCCATAACACAAGGAAATGTCAGACCTTATCAGGAATATTGTACCTAATCCTGTTTCTCATGTAGTGTCGATGATATAATCCTTTATAAAAGGCCTAAAACAGAGGTTCCCTGCCTGGGATCCATGGACACCTTGATAAATCGTGTTGGTCCATGGCATAGTAAAAGTTGGGAAACCCTGGTCTAAAAAGAAACAACAAAATCATTTACAATTTGTTTAGACTTTACATCATATTGAGGCCTTCCATTGGTCAGGGTTGACCATGAATATTCCATCCAGATGTCTTCTCGATAAGCAAGTCAGGGCAATGCAACATGGAGAACAAGCTGTTGCCCATGTAACAGGCTCCCCCTCTCCACGCAGCTGATGAATCCAAAGGAACGGTAGAGACCAATACAGTTTGGCACCAGCCGTGTTGCACTAGTTGCCAGTCAGCATTGAACTCGACGTAGGACTGCCTTAGGGACTCCAGCTCTGGACTTTTCCCACAGGGTTTACTCCCGAAGCCTCCCCCATGACTGGGTATAGCCGCAAGGCAGTGGATGTTTGAGATCAGAGTTTTCCTTCTCCTAGGTGAGCTGCCAACCACGGCTGATGAGCCCCATCTGCCAAAGTGGCTGGTTTTACGGCACCAGTAACCCGCCTCTACCCCTTCTCCTGTCAGCAGAAGTGGTTTTGCCGGCCATAGTAGCTAAGTCACATGTGAAAACCAGCAGCTGAACTTGGTTGTCAGAGGCTTTTAGAGACTCACACCATTGGGGGCATTTAGTAGGTAGTGGGAGCTTATCCCCTCTACTTCCCCTGGCTAAATCAATCATGAGGCACCCATCCACAGATCACAGTCTAAATTTAGAGACAATCTGCATAAAATCATTAAAGACCTTCATTGCCTTTCTGTTGACAAATCATTCTAGTTTTTGCAGATGGGAGAGGATGGGAGATCGATTAAAATACAGAAGGCCATGGCAGTCTGTATTATATCTTAACGCATGATTGAGCGTGATGTGTATTCATGTGGTGAATCTAATTAGACATGTGAGCTGTGTGATGTGCTGCTTTGTAACAATGTGATGGATAATTCAGACTGCATCAAAGGTTTAAGGACACAGCAAGTATTTTAGTTTTCTGTCAGAATCAGAAACAGTTTTATTGTCACTGAGATTAGTCGTGAAATTTAGTGTCTTGTACCAGCAGTACAGAGTAGGCATAACAAATTACTATAAGTTACAATGAAAATATAAATAGTGTAAAAGTGGAATAGCAAGGACCAATCATGATCCGTTCAGAAATCTGATGGTGGTGGGGAAGAAGCTATTCCTTAAACATTGAGTGTGTGTCTACAGGCCCCTGTACCTCCTCCCTGAAGGTAGTAATGAGCAGAGGGCATGTCCTGGATGGTGAGGGTCCTTAATGATGGATGCCACGTTTTAAGGCACCATCTCGTGAAGATGTCTCTCTGGTTGAGAGGGTGGTGTCCACGTTGGAGCTGGCTGTGTCCGCAACCCTCCGAAGCCTCTTACGGTCCTGTGAATTGTCCCCTCCATACCAAATGGTGATGCAATCAGTTAGAATGCTCTCCATGGTACATCGGTAGAAATTTGCTAGTCTTTGGTGACATACTGAACCTGCTCAACGAAGTATAGCTTGTACACAATCCATCATAAGCCAAAAGATTTGTTTTATAAACAGGAGAAAATCTGCAGATGCTGGACATCTGAGTAACACACATAAAATGCTAAAGGAACTCAGCAGGCCGGGTAGTATCTATGGAAAGAAGTACAGTCGATGTTTCGGGCCGACATTTCTTTTATATCAGCAATTATTTCGGGATATACAGTAGTTCAAACAGAGACAAAGGAAACTAGCTTAAATCTTGGTCGACATCGGACAAAGGGTCTGTTTCTTTGTGGTAGTACTCTATTCAATTCCTGCTGTTGCCTGCAAGGAATTTGTGTGTTCTCCCTGTGACCACGTGGGTTTCCTCCAGGTGCTCTGGTTTCCCCTCATGTTCCAAGGATGTACCAGTTAGGGTTAGAAAGTTGTGGCCAAGAGAGAGATTTGTAGAATGCCTATGAGGTGGTTTTTAGAGCAGCTTTGAGTCCACTAGGGGATCAGCTATTCTGGATTAGGTGTTGTGCAATGACCCAAAATTGATTAGACAATTCAAGGTAAAAGAACTCTTAGAGTGCAGTGATCATAATATGACAGGATTCACCCTGAATTTTGAGAAGGAGAAGCTAAAGTCAGATGTATCAGTGTTATACTGAAGTAAAGGGAATTATAGAGGCATGAGAGGGGAGCTGTCCAAAATTGATTGGAAGGGAACGCTAGCAAGGATGACGGCAGAGCAGCAATAAATGTCTGGAGTTTCTGGGAGAAATTCAGAAAGCACAGGATAGATACATAACAAAGAAGAGGAAGTATTCTAAAGGCGGGATAACGGAATTGAGGCTGACAAGAGAAGTCAAAGCCAACATAAAAGTCAAAGAGAGAGCATATAATACAGCAAAGATTAGTGGGAAGTTAAAGGATTTAGAAATTTTAAAACTAACAGACGGCAACTAAAAAAGGAATAAAGAAGAAATGGATGGAATACAAAGGTAAGCTAACCAATAATATTAAAGAGGATACCAAAAGTTATTTTTCAGATATATAAAGTACAAAAGAGAGATGAGAGCAGATATCGGACCACTGGAAAATGATACTGAGAAGTAGTAATGCAAGGAAATGGTGGACAAGCTGACTAAGTATTTTGCATTAGTCTTCACTATCGAAGACACTAGCAGTATGGTGGAAGTTTAAGAATGTAAGGAGGCAGGAGTGAGTGTAGTTGTCATTACTAGGGAGAAAGCACTTGGGAAACTGAAAGGTCTGTAGTTAGATATTTCACCTAGACCAGATGGTGCACACCCCAGGGTTCTGAGAGAGGAGGCTGAAGAGATTGTGGAGCCATTGGTAACGATCTTTCAAGAATTATTAGATTCTGAAATGGCTCTGAAAGACTGGAAAATTGCAGATATCACTCCACTCTTCAAGAAGGGAGGGAGGCAGAAGTGCAACGCGGGCAGACAGCGAGGTGCAAGGTTATAACCACGTAGATTGTGAGGTCAAGAATCCATCTCATCATACTAGGAGGCTGCTCAATCATCTTTTAACAGCAGGATGGAAGCTGCAAATCATAAACAGAAGATACTCGGCAGATGCTGGAAAGCCAAAGCAACACATACAAAATACTGGAGGAACTCAGCAGGCCAGGCAGCATCTATGGAAGTGAATAAACAGTCAATGTTTCGGGCCGAAACCTTTCGTCAGAACTAGAAAAGAAGAGGGAAGGGTAGAAGTCATCCTTGGACCTGGTGGTACGTGCTTTCAGGCTTTTGTATCTTCTGCCCAAGGCTGGGTGGAAGTTCTTCATTATGTTGGCTGCTTTCATTGGGGTTTCGAAGTCCCTTTGAAATACAATTGATGCAGTGTGATTTCCTTTCAATGGAACATATACTCAAACATTCAAAGATTCAAAAGATTCAAAAAAACTTTATTGTCATTCTAACCATACATCAGCTCTGCAGGGCAGAATGAGACAGCGTTTCTCAGGGGCAGTGCAATCATAACATAACAAACGCAACACTAAATAATAAACATAACAATAAATAGTAAAACACAACAGCCACATGTGAGTTAAAATCAGTTATAAGTGTCCAGTGCAAGTTAAAAGTGTCCAAAGCAGAGTCAGGTGGAGCAGCTACTTAGCAGTCTGACTGCCTGTGGGAGGAAGCTGTTTAGTAGCCTTGTGGTTTTAGTTTTGATGCTCCTGTAACGTTTGCCTGATGGCAGAAGAACAAACAGTTCATGGAGAGGGTGTGAGGGGTCTTTAATGATGTACCGTGTCTTCTGGAGGCATCGACTCTGAAAGAGGTCTTGGACAGAAGGTAGGGAGACCCCAATAACCTTCTCTGCTCCCCTAACCACCCTCTGCAAGGCTTTTTTGTCGACAGCACTGCAGCTGGAGTACCAGGTTGTGATGCTAAAGGTCAGCACACTCTCAACCACGCCTCTGTAGAATGTAGTTAAGATGTTAGTGGGGACTGATGCTTGTTTAAGCTCAGTGGCCACTTTACAAGAGGTAGAACATAACACACAGGAGAGACAATTCAGAACTTAGAGCATACAGCCCAGTATAGCACAGTACAGGATCTTCAGCCTTGACTTTATGCCATCCTTTTAGTTTACTTAAAGATCAGTCAAAAGCTTACCTCCTACACAGCTCAGAACCCTCCATTTTTCTAACATTCCATGTGCCTGTCTAATTGTCTCTTAAATATTCCTCGTGTACCTGCCTCTACCACCATTGGAAACAGGCCATTCGGCCCACCTAGTCAGTGCTGAACGATTTAAACTGCCCTGTCCCAATTACCCGGACCCAGTAATCCCATTGCCCTCCGTATCCCTGCCATCCATGTACCTATTCAAACTTCCCTTAAACTTTGAAATCGAGCAGGCACACGCCACTTGTGCTGCTAGCTCGTTCCACACTCTCACCGCCTTCTGAGTGAAAAAGTTTCCCCTCATGTTCTCCTTAAACATTTCACCTTTCACTGTTAGCCCATGACCTCTAGTTGTAGACCCCCCCTCCAACTCAGTGGAAAACTCCTGAGCAGCTCATTCCACTCACCCACCACTGTCCATGGAAAAGAAACCTACCTCTTACATCCTCCCCGATACCTTTCTCCCATCACCTTAAAACCATGTCCTCTGTCCACTCACAAATATCCACAGATTTACTGTGGAGAGCACCCTAACTGGCTGCATCACTGTCTGATACGGAGGGAGGGGGTGGCTATGGCACAGGATTGAAATAAGCTGCAGAGAGCTTATTCACAGTTTTTTTTCTCTATTATGATATATTGCATTGTACTGCTGCCACAAAGACAACTAATTTCACAGCATATTCTGGTGATAAGAGCATACATAAGAACATTAAAAAATAGGAGCAGGAGTCAGCCATCTGGCCCGTCGAGCCAGCTCCGCCATTCAATAAGATAGTCATAGTCATAGTCACAGTCATAATTTATTGATCCCGGGGGAAATTGGTTTTCGTTACAGTTGCATCATAAATAATAAATAGTAATAAAACCATAAATAGTTAAATAATAATATGTAAATTATGCCAGTAAATTATGAAATAAGTCCAGGACCAGCCTATTGGCTCAGGGTGTCTGACTCTCCAAGGGAGGAGTTGTAAAGTTTGATGGCCACAGGCAAGAATGACTTCCTATGGCGCTCTATGTTGCATCTTGGTGGAATGAGTCTCTGGCTGAATGTACTCCTGTACCCAACCAGTACATTATGTAGTGGATGGGAGACATTGTCCAAGATGGCATGCAACTTAGACAGCATCCTCTTTTCAGACATCTCCGTCAGAGAGTCCAGTTCCATCCCCACAACATCACTGGCCTTACGAATGACTTTGTTGATTCTGTTGGTGTCTGCTACCCTCAGCCTGCTGCCCCAGCACACAACAGCAAACATGATAGCACTGGCCACCACAGACTTGTAGAACATCCTCAGCATCGTCCGGCAGATGTTAAGGGACCTCAGTCTCCTCAGGAAATAGAGACGGCTCTGACCCTTCTTGTAGACAGCCTCAGTGTTCTTTGACCAGTCCAGTTTATTGTCAATTCGTATCCCCAGGTATTTATAGTCCTCCACCATGTCCACACTGACCCCCTGGATGGAAACAGGGGTCACAGGTACCTTAACTTCCTCAGGTCTACCACTAGGTCCTTAGTCATTTTCACATTAAGTTGCAGATAATTCTGCTCACACCATGTGACAAAGATCATGGCTGATCTGACCATGGACTCATCTCCACTTACCTGCCTTTTCCCCGTAACCCTGATTCTGATTCTGGCATTGGTCACTGCTACCCCAAGGGGAAAAAGCAAAATAAAAAGATTTCTTTTGCTCCTCGTCCCAATGTAGGTCACATCTCTTTTCCTCTCATTATTAGCAAAAGAAAATCTGCAGATGCTTGAAATCCGAGCAAAGCACACAAAATGCAGGAGGAACTCAGCAGGCCAGGCAGCACCTATGGAAAAGTGTATGGCAGACGTTTTGGGCTGAGACCCTTCATCAGGACTGGAGGAAAAATGATGGGGAGAAGGTGTTAGAAGGTGGGGGAGGGGGAGGAAGAAACACAAGGTGAAAGGTGAAACCAGGAGGGGGAGAGAGGTGAAGTAATGTGCAGGGAAGCTGACTGGAGCAAGAGATGCAGGGCGGGAGAAGGGGGAACCAGATAGGAGGTGATGAGGCCACACTCAGGTTGGAGGAGCAACACCTTATATTCCATCTGGGTAGCCTCCAGCCTCAATTTCTCAAACGTTCCAGTAATGGCCACCCCTCCCCCCCCCACCTTACCCATTCCCCATCCCCTTTTCCCTCTCTCACCTTATCTCCTTACCTGTCTAATACCTGCCTCTGGTGCTCCTCCCCCTTTTCTTTCTTCCATAGTCTCTGTCCTCTCCTATCAGATTCCTTTCTCTCCAGCCGTGTATCTCTTTCACCAATCAACTTCCCAACTCTTTACTTCACCCCTCCCTCTCCACCCATTTTCACCCATCACCTTGTGTTTCTTCTTCCCCCTCTCCCCCAACCTTCTCACTCTAACTTCAGACCTGATGAAGGGACTCAGCCCTTTGCATAGATGCTGCCTGCTCTGCTCGAGTTCCTCCAGCATTTTGTGTGTGTTGTTTCCTCTCATTATTGTCTTCCAATTCTCTCGCCCATTCAGTTAACTTATCTACATATCTCCTGCACAGAAGGTTTTCTTACATCTGCGATGTGACTTCAGAATAGAGGGATGTCCAGTAGAACAAAGGTGAGGAGGAATATCTTTAGTCAGAGGTTGGTGATTCTGTGGAATTTGTTGTCACAGAAGAAGTATGTTTAAAGTGGAGGTTGATAGGTTCTTGATTAGTCAGGGGGTTATGGAGAAAAGGCAGGAGAATGGGGTTGAGAAGGATAATAAATCAGCCATAATGGAATGGTGGAACAGACTCAATGGGCTGAATGGCCTAACTTTGCTCCCATGTCTAATGGTTTATGATCCTCTATGCTTTCCAGATGCTTCGACGTGTATGATGTCGGAGTGGATCAGCTGGTCTCCCTGCAGTCTCTCCTGCGGAATGGGAATGAGGTCTCGGGAGCGGTACATCAAGCAGTACCCGGAGGACGGCTCTGCCTGCACCCTGCCTACGGAGGAGACTGAGAAGTGCACTGTCAACAAGCAATGCTGTAGGTGCATTGACAGGGGAAGGGCATCGTGGGCTGGAGCTAGACTGAGCATCAAGGCTGCTTCCACACTTAGCGAAGGATTGGAAGTGACAGAGATTTGCAGTGACCTGTGCATGTGCACGCACACACACACACACGCACACACACGCACACACACACACACACTGACATAGTCACACACTCTCTCATACACACACACACTCATTCACTCACAGACACACATACAGACACACACACATACACACACACACTGACATAGTCACACACTCTCTCTTACACACACACACTGACATAGTCACACATTCTCTCATACACACACACACACACTCACTCACAGACACACTCATACAGAGTTAGGTGCTCTCTCACTTACACATGTGCTCACAGTCACACACAGGCTCAGTCACATTCACACACACATTTACATACACACAATAACACTTGCACACACTCTCTCTCACACACACACAATACAGTATATGTGCACACACCCTCGTCCATACATTTACATAGATACATTAACACACACAGATGCACTCACACTCTCTCTCACACACTCTCACGCACACAATAACACTCACACGCTTACACCCTCTCAAACTCAGACACACACACTCATGAACACACAAGCATGCACTATCATACACTCACACACACAGAAACAGAAACATACACGCACAAACAATTTTATAAAAATAAATTATACATGTTTTTACCAGAAAGAACATAATTAGAACAAAAATGATCACTGTTATCAAAGTGGTCATAGCGTTGCTAAACTTTAGAGATTAGTGTTGTGCAGTGGGTTCAGGAACCGAAGAGTTGAAGGGAAGCAGCCGTTCTCGAACCTGGAGGTGTGGGACTTCAGGCTTCTGTACCTCCTGCCTGAGGGGAGCTGTGAGAACTGCTTGAAATGAGTGTGGAGGTGGTTCATGGTTCCAGGAGCTTGGTGGTGAAGGTTGTGTGGTGGGGGTCGGGACTGAGCTGTGGGTAATGGGACACTGCAACGCTGGCTCACTGACAGATCTCCTCTTCCTGCCCCGGTGACAGCATCGAACACCTGTTTTGTGACAGAGTGGGGAGAGTGGGAGGAGTGCAGCACAAGCTGTGGCATGGGCACCAGGAGCCGGCAGAGGTTGATCAAGATGCACCCATCGGATGGATCTACATGCCAGGTGGACACGGTTCAGACAGAGAAATGCGAGATGCCCGATTGCCGTAAGTACCGAGGCATGCCCTGGGTTCCTGCTCACAGACACCTCTGTGGAAGTGCAATAAGGCAAGAGTAATCTAGACCATAAACACATAGAAGCACCATTCGGCCCATCGTGCCTGCTACACCATTTGATCACATTTGATTTATTTTCTCTCTCAAACCCATTCTCCTAGCTTATTATTAATTAAAAAAATATTATTTACAGATGCAGCACAGTAACAGGCTCTTTTGGCCTAACGAGCCCATGATGTCCATTTTAACTTATCAATATTTACTTATATTTAAATTATTTATGTCGAATTTTTTATTCAGCCCATTGAGTCTGCTTCACCATTCCATCATGGCTGATTTATTATTCCTCTCAACCCCATTCTCCTGCCTTCTCCCTGTAACCTTTGATACCCTTAATAATCAATAACATATCAACCTCTGCTTTAAATATACCCAATGACTTGGCCTCCACAGCCGTCTGTGGCAATGAATTCCGCAGATTCACCACCCTCTGGCTAAAGAAATTCCTCCTCATCTCTGTTATAAAGAAGCGTTCTTGTCTCCTGAGGCTGTGCTCCATGGTCCTAGACGCCACCACTATTGGAAACATTCTCTCCACATCCATTCTATCTAGACCTTTCAATTCTCAGTAGGTAAGTTAGGGTGATAAGCCAGCAGAGACAATGTGCAGGCACAGGGAGGGATAGGGAGGGATATGGAGGGCTCTAGTCTGGGTGCAGGTTGATAGGACTAGGCAGAAGATCAGGTCGGCATGAAGTAGATGGGCCAAAAGGCTTGTTTCTGCGCTGTAGTGCTCTATGAGGCTGGAGGGGCTGCAGGGCATTCTGAAAGGGGAGGGTGAGCAGCCAGCTGTCATGGTGCACGTGGGTACTAACGATATAGGAAGAAAGCAGGATGAGATCCTACAAGCTGAATTTAGGGAGCTAGGAGATAAATTAAAGAGTAGGAGGTAATAATCTCAGGATTTCTACCGGTGCCACGTGCTAGCTAGAGTTGGAATAGCAGGATAGATTGGATGAATATGCAGCTCGAGCGGTGGTGCAGGAGGGAGGGTTTCAGATTCTCGGGGCATTGGAACCACTTCTGGGGGAGGTGGCACCAGTACCATCTGGATGGTCTACATCTGGGCAGGGCTGGGATCAATGTCCTAGGGAGATTGTTTGCTAGTGCAGTTGGGGATGCTTTAAACTAATATGGCAGGGGGATGGGAACCCACACAAAAAAGAAGAGGGAAGTGATGCAGAGACCAAAGCTAGAGTTAGTGAAGAAAAAAGTAAGAGTAGAGTGCATAAATGTAAAAAGCAAAAATCGCATAGGTCACTAGATTCTAAAAGGACAACGAGTATAAGGGCACTTTATCTAAATGCCCGTAGTATTAGAAACAAGGTCAGTGAACTTGTGGCACAGATCAGTACCAAGGCATATGATTTAGTGACTATTACAGAAACCTGGTTGCAAGGTGGAGATGACTGGGAATTAAGTATCCAAAGGTATCAGATAATACGGAAAGATAGGCAGGAAGGGAGAGGAGGTGGGGTAGCGCTCTTAATTAAGGATGAGATCAGGGCGATTGTGAGAGACGATATAAGGTCTATGGAGCAGAATGTTGAGTCCATCTGGGCAGAGATTAAGAACAGTAAAGGGAAAAAAATCACTGGTGGGTGTTGTCTATAGGCCGCCCAATAAAAACATTGCAGTGGCAGAGGCGATTAACCAAAAAATAAGTGAGGCTTGTAAGAACGGTACGGCAGTTGTCATGGAAGATTTTAACTTCTACATAGATTGGGTGAATCAAGTTGGTCAAGAAAGGCTTGAGGAGGACTTCATAGAATGCATCCGTGATGACTTTCTTGAGCAGCATCTTAGTGAACCTACAAGGGAAAATGCTATCTTAGATCTAGTCCTGTGCAATGAGACAGGTAAGATTAACAATCTTGTAGTCAGGGATCCTCTTGGAAAGAGTGATTATAGTATGATTGAATTTCGCATTCAGATAGAGGATGAAATTCTGTAGTTAGATCTAAATCTAGTGTATTATGCTTGAATAAAGGAGACTACAATGGGATGAGGGAGGGGTTGGCTAATGTGGATTGGGAGCACAGGCTATTTGGTAAGACAGTTGAGGAACAGTGGAATACTTTCAAAGAGATTTTTCACAATGCTCAACAAAAGTATATTCCAATCAAAAGTAAGGACAGTAAGTGTGGGAGAGCCAGCCTTGGATAACTAAGGAAATAAAAGATAGTATCAAATTAAAAGCTCATGTGTACAAAGTCACAAGGAGTAGTGGGAGATTGGAGGATTGGGAAAACTTTAAAAAGCAACAAAGAACAACTGAACAAGAAATGAGGAAAGGGAAGATAGAGTATGAAAGTAAATTAGTACAAAATATAAAAACAGATAGCAAAAGTTTTTATAAATATATAAAGCAGAAGAACGTGGCTAAAGTCAACGTAGGTCCCTTGGAAGACGATAACAGGAAATTGATATTGGGTGATAAGAAAATGGCTGAGGCGTTGAACGACTATTTTGTGTCAGTCTTCACGGTGGAGGACACGTCTAATATGCCAAAGAAGGATGTAATGGATGAAATGGGAGGTGAGCACCTCGATAAAATCACTGTCACTAAAGAGATAATGACGAGCAAACTAGAGGGCCTGAAAGTAGATAAGTCCCCTGGTCCTGATGGGATGCAACCCAGGGTGCTGAAGGAATTGGTAGAGGTTGTAGTAGACGCGTTGGTAATCATTTATCAAAACTCTCTAGACTCTGGGCAGGTCCCGGTGGATTGGAAGACAGCAAATGTCACGCCACTTTTTAAAAAAGGATGTAGGCAAAAGACAGACAACTATAGGCCAGTTAGCTTAATATCTATAGTCAGGAAAATGCTTGAAGCTGCCATTAACATAGAACATAGAATAGTACAGCACATTACAGGCCCTTTGGCCCACAATGTTGTGCTGACCCTCAAACCCTGCCTCCCATATAACCCCCCACCTTAAATTCCTCCATATGCCTGTCTAGTAGGCTCTTAAACTTCACTAGTGTATCTGCCTCCACCACTGACTCAGGCAGTGCATTCCACGCACCAACCATTCTCTGAGTAAAAAACCTTCCTCTAATATCCCCCTTGAACTTCCCACCCCTCACCTTAAAGCCATGTCCTCTTGTATTGAGCAGTCGTGCCCTGGGGAAGAGGCACTGGCTATCCACTCTATCTATTCCTCTTAATATCTCGTACACCTCTATCATGTCTCCTCTCATCCTCCTTCTCTCCAAAGAGTAAAGCCCTAGCTCCCTTAATCTCTGATCATAATCCATACTCTCTAAACTAGGCAGCATCCTGGTAAACCTCCTCTGTACCCTCTCCAATGCTTTCACATCCTTCTTATAGTGAGGTGACCAGAACTGGACACAGTACTCCAAGTGTAGCCTAACCAGGGTTTTACAGAGCTGCATCATTACCTCGCGACTCTTAAACTCTATCCCTCAACTTATTAAAGCTAACACCCCATAAGCTTTCTTAACTACCCTATCTACCCGTGAGGCAACTTTCAGGGATGTGTGGACATGTACCCCCAGATCCCTCTGCTCCTCCACATTACCAAGTATTCTGCCATTTACTTTGTATTCTGCCTTGGAGTTTGTCCTTCCAAAGTGTACCACCTCATACTTCTCTGGGTTGAACTCCATCTGCCACTTCTCAGCCCACTTCTGCATCCTATCAATGTCTCCCTGCAAACTTCGACAATCCTCTACTCTATCTACAACACCACCAACCTTTCTGTCGTCTGCAAACTTGCCAACCCACCCTTCCAGCCCTACATCCAGGTCGTTAATAAAAATCACAAAAAGTAGAGGTCCTAGAACAGATCCTTGTGGGACACCACTAGTCACAACCCTCCAATCTGAATGTACTCCCTCCACTACAACCCTCTGCCTTCTGCAGGCAATTCTGAATCCACCTGGCCAAACTTCTCTGGATCCAATGCCTTCTGACTTTATGAATAAGCCTACCATGTGGAACCTTGTCAATGTCATGGTCCTTTCTGGCAATCCCCCACCTTGCCATTTGCCTCAATATTTGGGCCTCGATCACCTCATTTAGATTCCAATCATACCCAAGTACCACTAACTACACACACCTGCTTCCCATCAAACGGCAGGATAAAATCCCTGTGACCACAGCAAGAAGTCGCCAGTTCGTTGGTCGACTCTTGTGAGAGTAAACCTTGTTTCCTATTCCTGAGAACTGTTAGTTCTAAGCTTCGCATTGTCTCCTGGATATTGGCTTCCCGTTCGCGGTGGTGCTACACCTAACGACTCTGCCTCAGCCTCTGTGTCCTGCACTTAGGTTCGTCCCAGCCACGTCCTTGCAACAGTCAAATGCCTTCCTAAAATCCATGTAGATCACATCCACTGTACTACCCTCATCTATATGCCTGGTCACCTCCTCAAAGAACTCTATCAGGCTTGTTAGACACGATCTGCCCTTCACAAAGCCATGCTGACTGTCCCATGATTCTCTAAATGCCCATAGATCCTATCCCTAAGAATCTTTTCCAACAGCTTTCCCACCACAGACGTAAGGCTCACTGGTCTATAATTACCCGGACTATCCCTACTACCTTTTTTGAACAAGAGGACAACATTCGCCTCCCTCCAATCCTCCGGTACCATTCCAAT
The DNA here is from genome assembly GCF_030028105.1 of Mobula birostris. Classification (NCBI taxonomy): domain Eukaryota; kingdom Metazoa; phylum Chordata; class Chondrichthyes; order Myliobatiformes; family Myliobatidae; genus Mobula; species Mobula birostris. The sequence continues at coordinate 111,221,096 of NC_092380.1, forward strand.
GGACAACAAGGACATAAAGATCCTAGCCAGAGGCTCAGCAATCTCTTCCCTCACCTCGTGGAGCGGCCTGGGGAATATTCTGTCAGACTCCAGGGACTTATCCATCCTAATGTATTTTAACAACTCCAACACCTCCTCTCCCTTAATATCAACATGCTCCAGAACATCAACCTCACTCATATTGTCCTCACCATCATCAAGTTCCCTCTCATTGGTGAATACCGAAGAGAAGTATTCATTGAGGACCTCGCTCACTTCCACAGCCTCCAGGCACATCTTCCCACCTTTATCTCTAATCGGTCCTACCTTAAGGAAGAAATAGCAAAACATTTAGAAAGGAGTGGTTCCATTAGACAGACACAGCATGGACTCAGAAAGGGCAGGTCCTGTTTGACAAGCTAACTGGCGTTCTTTGAGGACATAATGAGTGTAGTGGATAGAGGGGAACAGGTGGATGTCATATACTTGGATTTCCAGAAGGCATTTGATAAGGTGCCACACAAGAGACTTATAAATAAGATATGGATGCATGGAGTCAGAAGAAGTGTATTGGCATGGATAGTGGATTGGCTAACCAATAGAAGGCAGAGAGTTGGTATAAATGGGTGTTTCTCCGGTTGGCAGTCAGTGGTGAGTGGGGTGCCGCAGGGGTTGGTGCTGGGCCCGCAGCTGTCTACCATTTACATTGATGATTTGGAAGTGGGGACTGAGGGTAGTGTAGCAAAACTTGCTGATCACACTAAACTGAGTGGAAAAGCAAATTGTACAGAGGATGTGGAGAGTCTGCAGAGAGATATAGATAGGTTAAGTGAGTGGGCCAAGATCTGGCAGATGGAATGCAACATTGGTAAATGCAAGATCATCCACTTTGGAAGGAATAATAGAAGAGCAGATTATTATCTAAATGGTGAAAGTTTGCAGCATGCTGTTGTGCAGAGGGACTTGGGAGTGTTTGTTCATGAATTGCAAAAAGTTGGCTTGGAGGTACAACAAGTTATTAAGAAGGTAAACTGAATGTTGGCCTTCATTGCTAGAGGGATTGAATTCAAGAGCAAGGAGGTCATGCTGCAACTATACAGGGTACAGGTGAGGCTGCACCTGGAGTACTGTGTACAGTTCTGGTCTCCACACTTGATGAAGGATATACTGGCTTTGGAGGCAGTGCAGAGGAGGTTCACCAGGTTGATTCCAGGGATGAAGGGGTTAACCTACGAGGAGAGATCGCGTCCCCTGGGACTATATGGAATTCAGAAGAATGAGAGGGGATCTTATCGAAACATACAAAATTTTGAAAGAGATAGATAAGATAGAAGTAGGAAAGTTGTTTCCATTTGTAGGTGAGACTAGAACTAGGGGACATTGCCTCAAGATCCAGGGGAGAAGATTTAGGATGGAGATGAGGAGAAACTGTTTTTCCCAGAGAGTGGTGAATCTGTGGAATTCTCCGCCCAGGGAAGCAGTTGAGGCTTCTTCACTAAATATATTTAAGAAACAGTTAGATAGGTTTGTACATAGTAAGGGAATTAAGGGTTATGGAGAAAAGGCAGTTAGATGGAGCTGAGTTTACAGACAGATCAGCTATGATCTTATTGAATGGTGGGGCAGGCTTGATGGGCTGGATGGCCAACTCCTGCTCCTATTTCTTATGTTCTTATGACTCTATGACTCTATGACTGTAGAGCCGGGGTTCCCAACGTTTTTATACCATGAAGCAATACCATTAAGCAAAGGGTCTGAAGACCCCAGGTTGGGAACCCCTGCTTTAGACAATGGTAATTGTGTTGCAGTATTTACGACTGAAGTCTTGCCTTGTGTTGCAGAGACCATCCCGTGCATGCTGACCCTCTGGTCAGACTGGAGTGAGTGCAGCGTGTCCTGTGGCATCGGCAGGCGCGTGCGCCGGAGGATGCTGAAGTCACTGGCCGAGGTGGGGGAGTGCAGCGAGGAGCTGGAGCAGATGGAGAAGTGTATGCTGCCCGAGTGCCGTGAGTACTGGTTCCACACCGCCAAACCCTTGCCCTGTCCCTATTGCGTTCCCTGCAAGGCACAGGCAGGCCAATTGGACCCTCATAGAGGCCGGGCAGCATCTACGGAAATGAGTAAACAGCTGACATTTCGGGCCGAGACCCTTCATCAATCAGGACAAGGAGCTCAGCCTGAAACATTGCCTGTTTACTCTTTTCCATAGATGCTGCATGACCTGCTGAGCTCATCCAGCATGTTGTGTGTGTTGATTTGGATTTCCAGCATCTGCAGATTTTCTTGTGTTTGAGACCTTAATAAAGTTATTATGATCCATCACGGAAGCAGTTTTCAGTCCAAATGGTCCGTGCTGACCAAGGTTCTCATCAGAGCTAACCCCATTTGCACACATTTAGTCCACATCCTCTAAACCAGAGGTTCCCGACCTTTTTATGTCACAGACCCCGACCATTAATTGAGGGGACCATGGACTCCAGGTTGGGAACTCCTGCTCTAAATCTTGCCTATCCATGTACTTGTCCAAGTATCTTCTAAATGCTGTTAATGTTACTGTCTCAACCACTTCCTCTGGCAGCTCATTCCCTTGAACCACCTCTCTCTGTATGAAAAAAATTGCCCCTCTAGTTCCTATTAAATCTCTCCCCTTTCACCGTAAATATTTACCCTCTAGTTATTGATTCCTGAACCCCAGGAAGAGGACAGCATGTGGTCATCCTATCTATGCCCCCATGATCTTATACACCTCTGTAAGATCACCCCCTTTTCTCCTACCAATGGTCAATAATGCCCTGGTCTGCTCATCCTCTCTCCATAACTCGATGGGAAGAGAGAGAAGAGGGCATGTCCAGGGTGGGTGGCATCTTTGATATTGTTGGCTTTTCACCGAGAGAGTGGGAAGTGTACCCAGAATCAGTGGAGCACCTCCTGGACACTACCACCTATCTTCACAGTAGGGATAATTCCCAGTGGCCAACTAACATATCAAACCAGAGAGCTGCATAATACAGGAGCCAGAACATCTGGAATTTGGGAAGTTACCTGCAATCTTCATCTTTCTGACCTTTGTTGCATTTCTTCAACATCCACCATCAAAGTCATTTTCCAAAGGTGGTGCCTCAAGAAGACAGTATCCATCGTGTAGGCCCCCTTCTCATTGCTACCATCAGGGAGGAGGCACAGGATCCTGAAAACATGCACTCAATGATTTAGGAAGAGCTTCTTCTCCTCCACTATCAGATTTCTAAATAGCCCATACCTCGCTATTTTGCTCCCTTTTTAACACTATTTATTTATTTATTTATTTATTTGTTATCTATTTATCTACATATCTATCTATCCATCTACCAATCTATCCATCTATCTATCCATTTAACCATCTACAAACCTCATTTCCAGAAAAGTTGGGATATTTTCCAAAATGCAATAAAAACAAAAATCTGTGATATGTGAATTCACGTGAACCATTATTTAACTGACAAAAGTACAAAGAAAAGATTTTCAGTAGTTTTACTGACCAACTTAATTGTATTTTGTAAACACACACGAATTTAGAATTTGATGGCTGCAACACACTCAACAAAAGTTGGGACAGAGGTATGTTTACCATTGTGTTACATCACCTTTCCTTTTAATAACACTTTTTAATCGTTTTGGAACTGAGGACACTAATTGTAGTAGATTTGCAATTGGAAATTTTGTCCATTCTTGCTTGATATAAGACTTCAGCTGCTCAACAGTCCGTGGTCTCCGTTGTCTGATTCTCCTCTTCATGATGCGCCATACATTTTCAATAGGAGATAGATCTGGACTGGCAGCAGGCCAGTCAAGCACACGCACTCTGTGTCTACAAGACCACGCTGTTGTAGCCCGTGCAGAATGTGGTCTGGCATTGTCCTGCTGAAATAAGCATGGACGTCCCGGGAAGAGATGTCGCCTTGATGGCAACATATGTCTCTCTAAAATCCTAATATACACCTCAGAGTCAATGGTACCTTCACATACATGCAACTGACCCATGCCGTGGGCACTGATGCACCCCCATACCATCACAGATGCTGGCTTTTGCACCTTTCGCTGATAACAATCTGGATGGTCGTTTTCATCTTTGGCACGGAGAACTCGACGCCCGTTTTTTCCGAAAACTAGCTGAAATGTGGACTCATCTGACCACAGCACACAGTTCCACAGTCCTTCGGTCCATCTGAGATGAACTTGGGCCCAGAGAACTCGCTGGCGTTTCTGCATAGAGTTGATGTATGGCTTCCTCCTTGCGTAATACAGTTTCAAGTTGCATTTCTGGATGCAGTGACGGACTGTGTTGAGTGACAATGGTTTTCCAAAGTACTCCCGAGCCCAGGTGGCTATAATTGTCACAGTAGCATGACGGTTTCCTAGGCAGTGCCGCCTGAGGGCTCGAAGATTACGCGCATTCAACAGTGGTTTCCGACCTTGCCCTTTACGCACTGAGATGTCTCTGAATTCTCTGAATCTTTTCACAATATTATGTACAGTAGATGTTGAAAGACCTAAATTCTCTGCAATCTTGCATTGAGAAATGTTCCTTTTGAACTGACTAACAATTCTCTCACGAATTTTGGCACAAAGGGGTGAGCCATGACCCATCCTTGCTTGCAAAGACTGGGCCTTTGATGGACACTACTCTTATACCCAGTCATGATACCTCACCTGCTACCAATTAGCCTGCTTAATGTGGAGTCTTCCAAACTGGTGTTACTTGAATATCCTGTGCACTTTTTAATCTTATTTTAACTCTGTCCCAACTTTTGTTGAGTGTGTTGCAGCCATCAAATTCTAAATTTGTGTATATTTACAAAATACAATTAAGTTGGTCAGTAAACCTATTGAAAATCTTTTCTTTGTACTTTTGTCACTTAAATAAAGGTTCACGTGAATAAACATATCACAGATTTTTGTTTTTATTGCATTTTGGAAAAAATCCGAACTTTTCTGGAAATGGGGTTTGTACTTATCCATCTATCTGCTTATCTATCTATCAATCTATCTATCCACCTATCTACATTTATCTATCTATCTATCCATCTATCTATATTTCTCCATTTATTCATTTATTTAGAGATAGAGCATGGCCCGACAAGCCCAAGCTGTGCAGTTACACCCCTGTGACCAATCAAGCTACTAACCGATACGTTTTTGGAACGTGGGAGGAAACCGGAGAATCTAAAGGAATTGTACGCAGTTGCAGGGAGAATGTACAAACTCCTTACAGGCAGCAGCGGGAATTGAACCCGTATCACTGCTGCTGTAATGGCGTTATACTAACGGCTACACTACCACACTGCCTTTCTATATATTCTTATTATAACTTAAGTAATTTTTATGCACTGCTGCCACAGAACAATAAATTTCATGACAAATGTCTCTGATAATAAATTTGATTCTAAAACATAGAATATAGAACAATACAGCGCAGTCAGGCCCTTCAGCCCACAATGTTGTGCCATCCTTTTAACCTATTCTAAGATTAGTCTAACCCTGCCCTCCCACATAGTCCTCCATTTTCTAGCATCCATTTGCCGATTTAAGGGTTTTTTTTAAGTGCCCCTACTCTATTTGCCTCTACCACCACCCCTGGCAGCAAGTTCCATGCACCTACCAGCCTCTCTGTTTAAAAACCTACCTCTAACTACTTTCTTCCAATCACCTTAAAGTTATACCCCTTGTATTAACCATTTCTACCCTGGGAAAAAAGAGTCTAGCCGTCCACTCGATCTATGGTTCATAGCATCTTGTACATCTCTATCCGGTCACCTCTCATCTTCCTTCACTCCAAAGAAAATAGTCCTAGCTTGTCCAACCTTTCCTCAAAAGACATGCTGTCTGGGCCAAGCCCAGAACAGACCCCTGCAGAACACCACAGGTCCTCGACCTCCAGACAGAATACACTCCAGTTACAACCATCCTCTGCCCTCTGAAGGTAAGCCAATGCTGAATTCACACAACCAAGTTTCCCTGGATTTCCAAGCCCCCTGACTTTCTGAATGAGCCTGAATGTGGATCTTTATTAAACTTCTGGTACGAAATATCAAATTCTGATTCTGATATTTAGGTTATGCTACTTTCTCCATTCTAGCAACTGATTGCATGGTCTCTGAGTGGTCGGAGTGGTCCGAGTGTAACAAATCTTGCGGCAAGGGTCACACAATCAGGACCAGGATGGTCAAGGTGGAACCTCAGTTTGGCGGGACACCTTGCCCGGAGACCGTCCAGCGCAAGAAGTGCAAGATCCGGAGGTGCACGAAGAGGCAGGGAGATGAGAAGAGGCGTCGAAAGGAAGCTCCGGAAAGGCAAAGGAACAGAGAGATGAGAGGGGAGCCGAAAATTCCAGAACATACAGGTATATTTGAGCTTGCTTCATTGTGAATCCATTTGATTGTAAGATAAAGGAGCAAAATCAGGCCATTTAGCCCATTGAGTTTGATCTCCTATTCAATCATGGTTGATTTTTATTCCCATCACCATTCTCCCATAACCAATCAAGAATCTATCAGTCTCCAGGGACACACACAAAATGCTGAAGAACTGATTGAGTAACTCCATCAAAGATTACAGGGAGAAGGCTGGGAACTGGGGTTGAGGAGGAGATTAAAAAAACCATCAGCCATGATTGAATGGCGGAGCAGACTTGATGGGCCAGATGGCCTAATTCTGCTCCTATATCTTATGGCCTTATAATTGTCAGCTCAGCTTTGTTGAACTACGCTCCTAAACTAATGCCTAAAACTATAAGGGATGCAGACTTCTAAACACCAGCTCAAACCCTATTTATTTAACCGTGTTTTTAACTAACACCTTTTGTCCTTTATTTTCATGTATTTATTAATTTTCTTTGTTTTTATTTTCTTGTTTGCACTTTATCCTATTTTGAACTTTCCACTTTGAACTATATTTGCATGAAAAGCGCTCTATAAATAACTTACTATTGTTATTGTTATTTTTTTCTCAGTTCAAGCTGGTAAATCCTGAGGTACAGGCATAGCCAAGCACCATTATTATTATTATTATTATTATTATATTTTGCTGTTTGTTCAGGATGCAAGATGAAACCGTGGACTGCCTGGTCTGAGTGTAGCAAGTATTGTGGTGGAGGCATTCAGGAGCGTTTCATGGCCGTGAAGAGAAAATATCGCACTGCACAGCTGACCAGCTGCAAGGATATGAGAGAGATTCGAGCGTGCAACGTCCATCCATGTTAGGAGGTGTGGCTGGCTTTCCCACTCACAGATAGACGCACTGCTTTTTGTTCTGAAGTGACGGAATAGTATTTTAATTTTTTTCCGACACAAAATCTTTCCATATCTGTAATGTTTATAAATGTTCCAAAATCACTACACACATACAGGCATAAACCCGCTTGCACACACACACACACACACACAGACACACACAAACACACCCTGCACCCGTACTCACGAGCTGATTAGAAAGAAGTCTGGCCTGTTTAACTTGTGGGCACATTTTATTTTAATTTTTATGCACTGTGTGATGTTATTTTTCTCCAGAGTGTTAAAACCTTTGCATCATAGCTGTTGGTGTGAGATTTTTTAAAAATAAAAATGAATTCATTTATTATACAAGACTTAGATGCCTTATCAAAATAACATTTACTGTTTGTTCTTTCATGGTAAGAAGAATAAAGTTAAAGAAACTCAATAGTCTTAATAATTAAAATAAATAGTTTTAATTTGCCTATTGTTTGTTACGTTCTGTGGTACTTTTCTTGATGCCTCGAGTGATTCGATCAAGAGCTTGGCAGAAATATTCCAAGATTCCTTTTTGATGTTGTTAGATGTGTTTTTTGAAAACTCATTGTTAAACTGAGAGAGCAAGAGAAAGATAGATAGAGAGAGAGAGCGAGAGAGGGAGGGAGAGAGAGTGAATGAGAGAAAGAGAGAATGAGAAAGAGAGAGAGAGTGAGAGTGAGGGAGAGCGAGAGTGAGAGAGAGTGAGAAAGAATGAGAGTGAGAGAGTGAGAAAGAGAGATTGTGTGTATGAGAGAGAAGGAGAGAGTGGAAGCATGAGTGAGTTTCATTAGTATAACACACACTTTACCTATTTTACAGTTTCTATAAAAAGAAAAAAAAGAAAAATTGATAATTTTGTTTATATATTAACTTGTCTGGTTACCACGCTTGACAATAAAACAAAATGGCAATAACATTATCTGGTGTGTTTTATTTGCCAATGTCGTCGTAAGAAACTGCATGAATTGTGCTGGAAACAATAATGGTGCATTGCTGACGTACCATAATAACAAACCGAGAGTCCATCAGAGTAACACACACTGAGCAGGACAGGCTGCATTTATGGAGAGAAATGAAGAGTCAGCATTTCAGGCTGAGACCCTTCATCAGGCCTCAGCTCAAAACATTGACCCTTTATTCCTCTCCATAGATGCAGCCTGACCTACTGAGTTCCTCCAGCATTTTCTGTGTGTTGCTCTGGATTTCCAGCATCTGCAGAATCTCTTGTGTTTAAAAATTAACCAGTTAACCTATCGACGGGCCAGACGGCCTCCTCCTGCTCTTATTTTTTATGTTCTTATGGATGGGTACATTGTGTTTTGCAAATTTCCCGAATCATGAGATTAATTAGAGAGGTGAGAGGTGGCGCAACAAATGCATTTAGAAGACTGTTTAGATGGATGAAAATGCAGGGAATGGAAGAATCTGTATCATGTATAGGCAGAAGAGATTTACTTGAATTTGATGTTATGTTTAGCCCTGACATTGTTGGGTTCTGTTTCCCATGCCCTGGTAGTGGAGCATGTAAACATTCTGATAGGTGGACAGGGTGCCAATCAGGCTAGCTGCTTCACCCTTATTGGTGTTAGAAACATATTGGCGCTGCACTCATTCAGGCAAAAGATAAAAGATCAGTTTTGTTTTTCAAAGATTGGCCTTATCTGTCATTGAAGCATAGAGTGAAATGTGCCATATTGTGTCTAATCAAATCAGTGAGCATTACATTGGACATCTTTGGAATGTGGAAGGAAACCGGAGCAGCCAGTGGAAACCCACGGGGTCTTCGGGAGAATATACAAAATCCTTTCAAGCAGCAGTGGGAAATGAACCCGGGTTGCTGATGCTGTGAAGCATTATGCTAACCACTGCACTAACGTGCCACTCCACATGAGTTCAGCAAATAATTCGGAAGTAGGAGAGATGCTATGATTGATGCCAAGAGATAGAACATAGAATATACATACAGTACAGACCCTTCTGCCCACAATCTGGTACTGACCCACATAATTAAACTCCATCTGTGACTAGTGGTACTCTAAAGTGAGGTGTTAACCATTACACTACACTCCCACACTGCTGTGGTGCGTGGTGATTTTTCAATCCACAGGTTCTATTAGGAGTCCAAGGACGAGTGAAAACTTGTTGCATCATGTTCACTTATATGAAATTTAAACAAAAACCAGATACAGAACGCATGGAACTAAAGAGAAGAAACTTAACGCAAAGACTAAAACAAGATAGTGATTTTTGCAGAAGCTGACACTTTATAGAGTTAAGGCAAATTTCTGAGATAATCAGAGGGCCAATTAAAAGATACACAGTCAAAGAACGTGTGTCATGTGCAACACTTAGCCAATGAAAAATTAAAAGCTGATAAACAGTTATGTAACTGCTATACTGCTTTGTCAGGTAGGCAGAGACAAACACCACATATTGTGAAAATTATCAGTTAAAAATGTAAGTAAAAGCTACAATTTTAGTCTTACTAAAAGAATAAAAAAAAGCAACCGATTCTGACACTGCCTATCGTTCAAGTGGAGATTGTTCTATTATACATGTGCCATGTAACCACGGGATGGCATTGAGCAGTCAGGAGTGGGTGGCGCTGTAGCAAATGAGTGGTTATCACTTGGCTTTACAGTACCAGTGAACCAGGTTCAAATCCTGCCACTGCCTGAAAGAAGTTTGCATGTTCTCCACATGACCACATGATTTTCCTCCCACAGTTCAAAAATGTACCGCTTGGTAGGTTAATTGGCCATTGTAAATTGTCCTGAGATTAGGTGAGGGTTAAATTGGGCATTGCTGGGTGGTACGTCTTGGAAGGATCCAGAAGGGCCTTTTCCACACCGTATCTCAATAAATTAATAAATAAATAAAATGCCATTTCATACACAATACACGGACTGTGACTTGCTTCTAGAGCCACAGCCTCCCTTTACCGGAAGCCAGGTATGAATGCTTCTCCCGAAGACACACACTCAATGATTCAGGAACAGCTTCTTCTCCTCTGCCATACAATTTCTGAATGGACATTGAACCCATGAACACTACCTCACTACTTTTTTAATTTCTATTTTCGCAATACTAATTTAATGTAACTATTATATATATACTGTACCTACTGTAATTCACTTTTTGTCATTATTATGTATTGCATTGTACTACTGCAGCATAACAACAAATTTCACAATACCTATCTATACTTTATACTTATACTTTATAATTTATTCTCGCCAAACAATTGATACTAGAACGTACAATCATCACAGCGATATTTGATTCTGCACTTTCCGCTCCCTGGATTACAAATTGATAGTAAATATTAAAAATTTAAATTATAAATCATAAATAGAAAATAGAAAAATGGAAAGTAAGGTAGTGCAAAAAAACTGAGAGGCAGGTCCAGATATATGGAGGGTACGGCCCAGATCACCCTCCACCTGTCACCCATTACATGGTCACCTTACTAGGTCGTCATGAGGAAGTGTTAGGCAGGTGAGAAGCAGAGAAAAGGAAAGAGTGGAGCCAGGGTGGGGAATTGAAACAGAGGGAAGGGGATGGGGACAAATTATTGGAAGTTAGGGAAGTCGGCGTTCATGTCCTCGGGTTGGATGCTTCCCAAACAAAACATGAGGTTTTGCTCTCCAATCTGAGAGCTATCTCATTGTGGAGGTCATGGACCAACATGTCGGAATGATAATGGTGATAGGGATTGAAATGGTTCTCCACCGGGAAATCTGGCTTTTTGCAATTGGAGTGAAGGTGCTTGAGAAAACGAAGCCCCAATCTATGTCAGATCTCACTAATGTCAAATCCCATTGATTCTGTTATGGTTATTATTCCTGTGCGGATTTATTGAGAATACCCACCAGAAAATGAATCTCAGGGTTGTACATGGTGGCATATACTTTGATAATAAACTTACTTTGAACTTTGACTGTAGAGGAGGCCACATCGGGTGCACTGGATGCAGTAGAGAATGGTAACAGATAGGCAGGGAAGTGTTGCCTCTCCTGGAAGGACTGTTAATAAAACCCAATTCAAAATGTGTGTATTGTCCAACACAGGTAAACATTGAACAGTAAACAGTACAGTAAAAAGTAAACAGCTTGCTATCCTAGTAATGAGACCTCAGTAGGTCTTCCAGCCTACAAAAACTGTGCTGAACCAAGGTTATAGTTTTCCAAGCAGCACAGTTGAAGCCCCTGGGTCAATGTGTCGGTGAATCTGCAAGTCTGGGCCAGGGACTGCAGGTTGGAAACCTGGAGGCAGCCTGTCCTGATGTAGGAAACCTTGAAACCTTTCTCTCTGTGTGAGTGTGTGGGTAGGGGCAGGGAGCAAGCGCGGGGGGGGGGGGCTTGTTTTATGTTGTTGTCTTGTTCTGCGGCTGTGGTTGCTTGTGTTGTTCTGCCAGACATGGTGGGCATGTTATGTTGGCACCGGTGTGTGTGGTGGCACTTGTGGGCTGCCCCCCTCAATGCTTGGTCTGTGTTAGCTGTTAATGCAAACAGCGTATTTCACAGTATGTTTTAATATGCAAATATGACAAATAAATTAACAGCACAGTGATGTAGCTAGTATGGATGATAGAAAAATGGAGAGTTATGTAAAAGGGCAGGGTATTAGATATTAGACTAAGTTAAAAGATTGGCACAACATTGTGGGCTGAAGGGCATGAAATGGACTGTACGGTTCTATGTTTTATGTTAAACAATCTCCCTCAAATGACAATTGACAAGTTACCTTTTTTGAACTATGCCTCTAAAGTGTGGAATTCAATTCTTAAAACTTTCAGGGATTGAGACTTAGATGACACTTTTAAACACCAACTCAAAACCGATTTATTTAACTTTGCTTTTAACTAATACCTTTTTGTCTTTTTTTTTCATGTTTCTATTTAATTTTATTTTCTTGTTTGAACATTATCCCATTGTAAAACACTTTGAGCTACATCATCTGTACAAAAAGTGCTCGATACTGCTCTATATAAGTTACTATTATTACTTGGTTGGCGGGCTGGAGATATGTCTCTACCAAAGGAGGTTTGAGGTGCTCCTTCCCTCTGCTAGCCTGCAGGTCACCCTTGGGCAAGGTGTAGCACTTGCTTAACCACCAAACAGGGCAATGTGAAACCATGGGAACAGGTGGTGGATGGTTGTATGAACAGCTGATGCATATCACAAGTCCCGGTTGGTCACAAGACCAAGGACACCAGACAAACAGTCTCTGAAGAGAATTGATAATGGCTGATCACCTGTCTTGTAAAGACACTGCCTAGAAGAAAGCAATGGTAAATCACTTCTGTAGAAAAGTTTGCCAAGAACAACCATGGTCATGAGATCATGATCACCCATGTCACACAACATGGTACATGATGATGTTAATTATTATTATTATGTTCTAGTGGAGCTGCTGTCTCACAGTTTCATGAGCTTTCTCAAGTTCATTCTCAAGAACACAAGAACTTTTAGAATGTTGCTGGACAAGGAGCCAAAGTCAGTGCTGTTGGCAGTGGTTGCCATTGCCTTTTTCTGGGCAGTGTCTTTTCAAGACAGGTGACCAACCATTATCATGATCCAGTCATGTTACAGAAGCCAAGTTTAAAATGAACTCATGGTAACAGATGGGAGTGTTGGAACAGATACTGCTGGATCACAATCAGAATCAGATTCTATATCAGTGGCATTCAGTATGTCGTGAAATCTGTTGCTTTGCAGCAGCAGTACATTGAAATACATAATAATATTTCAGCTGTATATTGCAATAATAAGTACATATTAAAAAATAACATTGAAAGTTCAAAGTAAAATCTATTATCAGAGTACGTACACATCACCACATACAACCCTGAGATTCTTTTCCTGTGGGCATACTCAGCAAATCTATAGAACAGTAACTATAAACGCGATCAATGAAAGAGCAAGAGTACAAACTACAATAAATAATTAAATAGTTAGTGCAAAAAGACAGCAAGAATTATAGTGAGTTATTGTACATGGGTTCATTGTCCATTCAGAAATCTGATGAAGGAGAGATGGAAGCTGTTCCTGAAACGTTAAGTGTGGGTCTTTAGGCTTCTATACCTACTCCTTGTGGGTAACAAAGAGAAGAGGGCATGTCATGGGTGATGGGGGCCCTTAATGATGGATGTTGCCTTCTTGAGGCATCACCATTTGAAACAGTCATAGATGCTATGGCGGCTAGTGGCCATGATGAAGCTGATTGAGTTTACAACTTTCTCAATAACACACAAAAAATGCTAGAGGAACTCAGCAGGTCAGACAGCATCAATAGAAAAGAGTAAAGAGTCAACATTTTGGGCCAAGACCCTTCATCAGAAATGGATTCCTTTCCAATGACAATTCGATGGGGAATCAAACCAAAGCATTATACATATACATACTGAGTCTGCCTCTGCGACTCAGAGGGGAAGGAGGAAGAAGAGGCATGCTGTAGTGACAGGGGATTCATTATTTGGGGGAATGAACTGGAGGTTCTGTGGGGAGAACAAAATTCCCGGATGGTATGTTGCCTCCCGGTCACCAGGTCCAGGATATCTCGGATCGAATCCTCAGCATTCTTAAGCGGGCTGAGCCAGAAGTCTTGGTCCACGTGGGTACCAATGACATGGGTTGGACGAGTGATGAGATTCTGCATAGAGAGCTCAGGGAGTTAGGTGCTAAGTTAATGGACAGGACATCCAGGGTTGTGATCTCAGGATTGCTACTGTGCCATGTGCTAGTGAGGCTAGAACAAGGAAGATTATACAGTTTAACACGTGGCTAAGGAGTTGGTGTAGCAGGGAGAGCAGAAGGTTTTTGGATCATTGGTCTCTCTTCCAGGGAAGGTGGGACCTGTACAGAAGGAATGGTTTGCACCTGAACTGGAGGGGCATTAATTTCCTAGTGGGAAGGTTTGTCAATGCTGCACAGTGGGATTTAAACTAGAGTTGCAGGGAGATGAGAACCAGATTTCCAGATCAGTTAGTGGAGAAGTTGTGGAGATGGATGTTGGTAAGACCTCAAAAAAAATTAGGAATCAATATGTTGAGCATGGTGCGACAAAATTGAGAAGGGTGAATACTGGACTGAAGGTGTTGTAGCTGAATGCGCGCAGTATGCAGAATAAGGTAGATGAACTTGCAGCACATTTACAAGTGTCAGGTATGATGTTGTAGGCATCATGGAATCATGGCTGAAATATTATAGCTGGAAGCTTAATGTCCAAGGATACACGTTGTATCAAAAGGATAGGCGGGAAGGCTGAGAGGTTGGCATTGCTCTGTCGGTAAAAGATGAAATCGAATTATTAGAAAGAGATGAGATAGGGTCAGAAGGTGTTGAGTCATTGTGCTTAGAGTCGAGGAACCACAAGGGTACAAAGACCCTGATGGAAGTTGTATACAGACCCCCAAACAGTAGTAAGAATTGATCTAAAAGTTATAACAGAAATAGAAAATGACGGCCAAAAGGGCAATGTTTCAATGGTCGTGGGGGACTTCAATATGCAGGAGGATTGGGAAAATCAGGTTGGTGATGGATTTCAGGAGGGGGAGTTTCTAGAGTGCCTACGAGATGGCTTTTTAGAGCAGCTCATGGTTGAGCCCACCGGAGGATCAGCTATTCCGGATTGGGTGTTGTGCAATGAAACAGAATTGATTAGAGAGCTTAAGGTGAAAAAAACCCTTAGAGACAAGTGATCATAATATGATCGAATTCATTCTAAGATTTGAGAAGGCAAAGCTAAGGTCTGATGTATCAGTATTACAGAGTAAAGGGAATTACAGAGGCACGGGAGAGGAGTTGGTCAGAATTGATTGGAAAAGAACACTGGCAGGGATGATGGCAGAGCAGCAATGGCTGGAATTTCTGGAAGCAATTCGGAAGGCACAGGATATATACATCATAAAGAGGAAGAAGTATTCTAAAGGAAAGATCACACAACTGTGGCTAACAAGAGAAGTTAAAGCCAACATAAAAGCCAAAAAGAGGGCATATGATAGAACAAAGATCTGTGGGATGTTAGAGGTTTGGGAAGCTTTTAACAAACAGAAGGTAGCTAAAAAGTCATTACGAAGGTAAAGATGGAATATGAAAGTAAGCTAGCCAATAATATTAAAGAGGATACCAAAATTTTCTCCAGATACATAAAGTGAGAGTTGATTTCAGACCACTAGAAAATAATGTTAGAGAGGTAGTAATGGGGCACAATGAAACAGTGGATGAACTGAATAAATATTTTGCATCAGTCTTCACTGTGGAAGACACTAGCAGCTTGGTGGAAGTTCCAGCTGTCATGGAGGGGCACGAAGTGTGTGAAGTTATCATAACTAGAGAGAAGGTTCTTGGGAAACAGAAACGTCTGAAGGTAGATAAGTCATCTGGACCAGATGGTGTTCACTCCAGATTTCTGAAAGTGTTGGCTAAAGAGAACATGGAGGCATTAGTAATGATGTTTTGAGAATCATTAGATTCTGAAATTGTTCTGAAAGACTAGAAAATTGCAAATGTCACTCCACTCTTCAAGAAGGGAGAGAGGCAGAAGAAAGGAAATTATAGGCCAGTTAGTCTGACCTCAGTGGTTGAGAAGATGTTGGACTCAATTGTTAAGGATGTGACAATTGAGGGTACTTGGAAGCACGTGATAAAATAAGCCATAGTCAGCAAAGTTTCCTCAAGGGAAAATCTTGTCTGATAAACCTGTTGGAATTCTTTGAGGAAATAACAAACAAGATAGACACAGGAGAATTGCCTGATGTTGTATCCTTGGATTTTCAGAAGGCCTTTGACAAGGTACCACACATGAGGCGGCTTAACAAGCTACAAGCCCATGGTATTACAAGAAAGATTCTAACACGGATAAAGCAGTGGTTGATTGGCAGGAGGCAAAGAGTGGGAATAAAGGGAGCCTTTTCTGGTGCGCTGCCAGTGACTAGTGGTGTTCCACACAGGTCTGTGTTGGAGCCGATTCTTTTTACGTTATATGTCATTAATGTGGATGGTGGAATTGATGGCTTTGTTGCAAAGTTTGCAAGTGATATGAAGTTAGGTGGACGGGCAGGTAATTTTGGGGAAGTAGAGAGGCTACAGAAGAATTTAGACAGATTAGGAGAATGGGCAGATGGAATACAATGTCAGGAAGTATATAGTTATGCACTTTGATAGAAGAAATGAAAAGGGTTGACTATTTGCTGAATAGAGAGAAAATACAAAAAATGGAGACACAAGCAGACTTGGGACTTCTTGTGCAGGATTCTTTAAAGGTTAATTTGTAGGTTGAGACGGAGGTGAGGAAAGCAAATGCAACGTTAGCATTCTTTTCAAGGGACTAGAATATGAAAGCAAGGAAGTAATGGTGAAATTTTATAAGGCACTGGTGAAGCCTCACTTGGAGTATTGTGAGCAGTTTTGGGCCCTTCATCTTAGAAAGAATGTACTGAATCTGGAAAGGGTTCAAAGGAGGTTCACAAAAACGATTCCAGGATTGAATGACTTGTCATATGAACAGTGTCTGATGGCTCTGGGCCTGTATTCACTAAAATTCAGAAGAATGAGGGGAGATCTAATTCAAATATATCGAGCAGAGTGGATGTGGAGAGGATGTTTCCTACAGTCAGAGAGCCTAAGACCAGAGGACACCGCCTCAGAATAGAGGGGCCTCCCTTTAGAATGGAGATGAGGAGGAATTTCTTTGGCCAGAGAGTGGGAAATCCATGGAATTCTTTGCCACAGGAAGCTGTGGAGGCCCAGTCTTTACGTATATTTAAGGCAGAGGTTGATAGATTTTTGATTGGTCAAGGCATGAAGGGATATGGGAAGAAGGCAGGAGATGGGGCTGAGAGGAAATTTGGATCAGCCATGATAAAATGGTGCAGCAGGCCAAACGGCCTAATTCTTCTCCTATAGCTTATAGTTTTATGGTCATATCTGAACCAGAATCTGAATCGGGTTGATTATCACTGATATATATCCTGAAATCTGATGTTTTGTGACAAAACATTAAAAAGCTAAAAACTTTAATAAACAAACAAACAAACAAATAAATAAATAAATAAGATTAAGTATGTGACACACTACAACAACTCCAGCAACTCGGATTAGTATTTTAGTTGATCACATGGATGCAATTAGGCAGTGTGGGCTCGTTGAGGCAGAAGGGCTTATTAAAAAATTATAAGCTATTAGAGTAGTGAAGTAGTGTTCCTGGGTTCATGGGCTGTTTAGAATTCTGATGATGGAGGGGAAGAAGCTGTTTCTAAAGCGTTGAGTGTGTATCTTCACTCCTGTATCTCTCTTCTGATGGTAGCAAGAAAAGGCCATGTCCCAGATGGTGTCTGTCCTCAATGATGGACGCTGCCTTCTCGAAGCATCGCCCTTTCAAGATGTTCTCGATGGTGGGGAGGGTTGTGCCTGTGATGGAGCTGGCTGAGTTTACAACCCTCTGCAGCCTCTTGCCATCCCATACATCGGAGCCGCCACACCAGACTGTGATGCAACCAGTCAGAATGCCCACTGTAGAAATTTGCTAGAGTCATAGGATACTACAACACTACAAAGTAAAAGTGGCAGGCCGACAAATCCAGGGCAAGTATCAAAAAGGGCCACTTTTCAGCATAATTGTATAAGGGCTAAGAGAGTTGTAAAAGAGCACCTGAAGGCTTTGTGTGCCGATGCAAGGAGCATTCGTAACAAGGTGGATGAATTGAAAGTGCAGATTGTTATTAATGATTATGATATAGTTGGGATCACAGAGACATGGCTCCAGGGTGACCAAGGATGGGAGTTCAACGTTCAGGGATATTCAATATTCAGGAGGGATAGACATGAAAGAAAAGGAGGTGGGGTGGCGTTGCTGGTTAAAGATGAGATTAACGCAATAGAAAGGAAGGACATAAGCCGGGAAGATGTGGAATCGATATGGGTAGAGCTGCGTAACACTAGGGGGCAGAAAACGCTGGTGGCAGTTGTGTACAGGCCACCTACAGTAGTAGTGAGGTCGGAGATGGTATTAAACAGGAAATTAGAAATGTGTGCAATAAAGGAACAGCAGTTATAATGGGTGACTTCAATCTACATGTAGATTGGGTGAACCAAATTGGTAAAGGTGCTGAGGAAAAGGATTTCTTGGAATGTATGCGGGATGGTTTTTTGAACCAACATGTCAAGGAACCAACTAGAGAGCAGGCTATTCTAGACTGGGTTTTGAGCAATGAGGAAGGGTTAATTAGCAATCTTGTCGTGAGAGGCCCCTTGGGTAAGAGTGACCATAATATGGTAGAATTCTTCATTAAGATGGAGAGTGACATAGTTAATTCAGAAACAAAGGTTCTGAACTTAAAGAGGGGTAACTTTGAAGGTATGAGACGTGAATTAGCTGAGATAGACTGGCAAATGACACTTAAAGGATTGACAGTGGATATGCAATGGCAAGCATTTAAGGATTGCATGGATGAACTACAACAATTGTTCATCCCAGTTTGGCAAAAGAATAAATCAAGGAAGGTAGTGCACCCGTGGCTGACAAGAGAAATTAGGGATAGTATCAATTCCAAAGAAGAAGTATACAAATTAGCCAGAAAAAGTGGCTCAGCTGAGGACTGGGAGAAATTCAGAGTTCAGCAGAGGAGGACAAAGGGCTTAATTAGGAAGGGGAAAAAAGATTATGAGAGAAAATTGGCAGGGAACATAAAAACTGACTGTAAAAGTTTTATAGATATGTAAAAAGGAAAAGACTGGTAAAGACAAATGTAGGTCCCCTACAGACAGAAACAGGTGAATTGATTATGGGGAGCAAGGACATGGCAGACCAATTGAATAATTACTTTGGTTCTGTCTTCACTAAGGAGGACATAAATAATCTTCCAGAAATAGTAGGGGACAGAGGGTCCAGTGAGATGGAGGAACTGAGCAAAATACATGTTAGTAGGGAAGTGGTGTTAGGTAAATTGAAGGGATTAAAGGCAGATAAATCCCCAGGGCCAGATGGTCTGCATCCCAGAGTGCTTAAGGAAGTAGCCCAAGAAATAGTAGATGCATTAGTGATAATTTTTCAAAACTCTTTGGATTCTGGACTAGTTCCTGAGGATTGGAGGGTGGCTAATGTAACCCCACTTTTTAAAAAAGGAGGGAGAGAGAAACCGGGGAATTATAGACTGGTTAGCCTAACGTCGGTGGTGGGGAAACTGCTGGAGTCAGTTATCAAAGATGTGATAACAGCACATTTGGAAAGCGGTGAAATGATCGGACAAAGTCAGCATGGATTTGTGAAAGGAAAATCATGTCTGACGAATCTCATAGAATTTTTTGAGGATGTAACTAGTAGAGTGGATAGGGGAGAACCAGTGGATGTGGTATATTTGGATTTTCAAAAGGCTTTTGACAAGGTCCCACACAGGAGATTAGTGTGCAAACTTAAAGCACACAGTATTGGGGGTAAGGTATTGATGTGGATAGAGAATTGGTTAGCAGACAGGAAGCATAGTGGGAATAAACGGGACCTTTTCAGAATGGCAGGCAGTGACTAGTGGGGTACCGCAAGGCTCAGTGCTGGGACTCCAGTTGTTTACAATATATATTAATGACTTGGATGAGGGAATTAAATGCAGCATCTCCAAGTTTGCGGATGACACGAAGCTGGGCAGCAGTGTTAGCTGTGAGGAGGATGCTAAGAGGATGCAGGGTGACTTGGATAGGTTGGGTGAGTGGGCAAATTCATGGCAGATGCAATTTAATGTGGATAAATGTGAAGTTATCCACTTTGGTGGCAAAAATAGGAAAACAGATTATTATCTGAATGGTGGCCGATTAGGAAAAGGGGAGGTGGAACGAGACCTGGGTGTCATTATACACCAGTCATTGAAAGTGGGCATGCAGGTACAGCAGGCGGTGAAAAAGGCGAATGGTATGCTGGCATTTATAGCGAGAGGATTCAAGTACAGGAGCAGGGAGGTACTACTGCAGTTGTACAAGGCCTTGGTGAGACCACACCTGGAGTATTGTGTGCAGTTTTGGTCCCCTAATCTGAGGAAAGACATCCTTGCCATAGAGGGAGTACAAAGAAGGTTCACCAGATTGATTCCTGGGATGGCAGGACTTTCATATGAAGAAAGACTGGATGAACTGGGCTTGTACTCGTTGGAATTTAGAAGATTGAGGGGGGATCTGATTGAAACGTATAAAATCCTAAAGGGATTGGACAGGCTAGATGCAGGAAGATTGTTCCCGATGTTGGGGAAGTCCAGAACGAGGGGTCACAGTTTGAGGATAAAGGGGAAGCCTTTTAGGACCGAGATTAGGAAAAACTTCTTCACACAGAGAGTGGTGAATCTGTGGAATTCTCTGCCACAGGAAACAGTTGAGGCCAGTTCATTGACTATATTTAAGAGGGAGTTAGATATGGCCCTTGTGGCTACGGGGATCAGGGGGTATGGAGGGAAGGTTGGTGCAGGGTTCTGAGTTGGATGATCAGCCATGATCATACTGAATGGCGATGCAGTCTTGAAGGGCCAAATGGCCTAGTCCTGCACCTATTTTCTATGTTTCTATGTTTCTATGTCTATACAATGTCTGTAATTCAAGATAGTTTGTCTTTCTGAAAAGGTCCCGTTTATTCCCACTCTTTGCTTCCTGTCTGCCAACCAATTCTCTATCCACATCAATACCTTACCCCCAATACTGTGTGCTTTAAGTTTGCACACTAATCTCCTGTGTGGGACCTTGTCAAAAGCCTTTTGAAAATCCAAATACATCACACCCACTGGTTCTCCCCTATCCACTCTACTAGTTACATCCTCAAAAAATTCTATGAGATTCGTCAGACATGATTTTCCTTTCACAAATCCATGCTGACTTTGTCCGATCATTTCACCGCTTTCCAAATGTGCTGTTATCACATCTTTGATAACTGACTCCAGCAGTTTCCCCACCACCGACGTTAGACTAACCGGTCCATAATTCCCCGGTTTCTCTCTCCCTCCTCTTTTAAAAAGTGGGGTTACATTAGCCACCCTCCAATCCTCAGGAACTAGTCCAGAATCTAACGAGTTTTGAAAAATTATCACTAATGCATCTACTATTTCTTGGGCTACTTCCTTAAGCACTCTGAGATGCAGACCATCTGGCCCTGGGGATTTATCTGCTTTTAATCCCTTCAATTTACCTAACACCACTTCCCCACTAACATGTATTTTGCTCAGTTCCTCCATCTCACTGGACCCTCTGTCCCCTACTATTTCTGGAAGATTATTTATGTCCTCCTTAGTGAAGACAGAACCAAAGTAATTATTCAATTGGTCTGCCATGTCCTTGCTCCCCATAATCAATTCACCTGTTTCTGTCTGTAGGGGACCTACATTTGTCTTTACCAGTCTTTTCCTTTTTACATATCTATAAAACTTTTACAGTCAGTTTTTATGTTCCCTGCCAATTTTCTCTCATAATCTTTTTTCCCCTTCCTAATTAAGCCCTTTGTCCTCCTCTGCTGAACTCTGAATTTCTCCCAGTCCTCAGCTGAGCCACTTTTTCTGGCTAATTTGTATACTTCTTCTTTGGAATTGATACTATCCCTAATTTCTCTTGTCAGCCACGGGTGCACTACCTTCCTTGATTTATTCTTTTGCCAAACTGGGATGAACAATTGTTGTAGTTCATCCATGCAATCCTTAAATGCTTGCCATTGCATATCCACTGTCAATCCTTTAAGTGTCATTTGCCAGTCTATCTCAGCTAATTCACGTCTCATACCTTCAAAGTTACCCCTCTTTAAGTTCAGAACCTTTGTTTCTGAATTAACTATGTCACTCTCCATCTTAATGAAGAATTCTACCATATTATGGTCACTCTTACCCAAGGGGCCTCTCACGACAAGATTGCTAATTAACCCTTCCTCATTGCTCAAAACCCAGTCTAGAATAGCCTGCTCTCTAGTTGGTTCCTTGACATGTTGGTTCAAAAAACCATCCCGCATACATTCCAAGAAATCCTTTTCCTCAGCACCTTTACCAATTTGGTTCACCCAATCTACATGTAGATTGAAGTCACCCATTATAACTGCTGTTCCTTTATTGCACACATTTCTAATTTCCTGTTTAATACCATCTCCGACCTCACTACTACTGTAGGTGGCCTGTACACAACTCCCACCAGCGTTTTCTGCCCCTTAGTGTTACGCAGATCTACCCATATCAATTCCACATCTTCCCGGCTTATGTCCTTCCTTTCTATTGCGTTAATCTCATCTTTAACCAGCAATGCCACCCCACCTCCTTTTCTTTCATGTCTATCCCTCCTGAATATTGAATATCCCTGAACGTTGAACTCCCATCCTTGGTCACCCTGGAGCCATGTCTCTGTGATCCCAACTATATCATAATCATTAATAACAATCTGCACTTTCAATTCATCCACCTTGTTACACAAGGATTAGTTTAATTAGCCACCTTTAGCTTAATTATTTTGGCACAGCATTGTGGGATGAAAGACCTGTTCCATGTTCTATGTTGTGCACTGTGTGAAAATTTCCAGCACCCAAGCATTTCCAGAGTTGGAAATGAATGATTGTGACAACAATTTTTGTCCAGGTCACATCATAGTTCTGTTTCACCACACTGGGGCGCTGTTTGATAAGATTTAACATCCACTGTATTGCTTTTGCTTCTTACATCTTGAAAAGTCATCTTGATTCGAATAAAGTTCAAAGTTAATTCAAAGTTCAAAGTGAACTTATTATCAAAGTAATAGGTGACCACTCAAGTTGTGTGAGATGACCGTACGGGTTTCCTCTGGCTGTTATGGCTTCCTCCCACATTCCAAAGATTTATTTCAGAGTTAGTGAGTTGTGGACATGCTATGTTGGTGGCAGAAGCCTGTCGATGCTTGTGGGCTGCCGAGCTCAATGCTCACTGATATAAACGATGCTTTTCACTGTTAGTGTGACGGAGAGCACTCACTAAATGCACGTCTTATACACACACGTACACACAAACATTGTGTGTATGTCATTCTGCTGTCATTGTGCTAAGTCTATACTTTTCACTGTCTTCCCCAGTGTACTCTCATAATTAACACATTGATTTCCCTCTGCATAGCTACAGTGCCTGTTAAAAGTATTCACCCTCCCCCCTCCGGAAATGTTCATGTTTTATTGTTTTACGTTGATTCACAGTGGATTTAATTTGGGTTTTTTGACACTGATTACAGAAAAAAACTCTTTTGTGTCAAAGTGAAAACAAACATCTGCAAAGTGATCTAAATTAATTACTAATATAAAACACAAAATGATTAATTGCATAAGTATTCACCGCCTTCAAGTCAATATTTAGTAGGAGCAACTTTGGCAGCAATTACAGCCTTGAGTCTGTGTGGATTGGTCTCTATCAGCTTTGCACATCTGGACACTGCAATTTTTCCCCATTCTTCTTTACAAAACTGCTCTGTCAGATTGCATGGGGATCATGAGTGAACAGCCTTTTCAAGTCCAGCCACAAATTCTCAATTGGATTGAGCTGTGGACTCTAACTTGGCCACTCTAGGATATTAACTTTGTTGTTTTTAAGCCATTCCTGTGTAACTTTGGCTTTATGCTTGGGGTCATTGTCTTGCTGGAAAGCAAATCTTCTCCCAAGTTGTCAGTTCTCTTTCGGACTGTATCAGGTTTTCCTCCAGGATTTTCCTGTGTGTTGCCGCATTTATTTTGCCCTCTACCTTCACAAGCCTTCCAAAACCTGCTACAGTGAAGCATCCCCACAGCATGATGAGGACGCTGCCATGCTTTACAGTAGGGATGGTGTGTTTTTGATGATGTGCGGTGCTTGGCTTACACCAAATATAATGTTTAGTCTGATGGCCAAAATGCTCAATTTTGGTTTCATCAGACCATTGAACTCTCTTCCAGCTGACTTCAGTCTCCCACATGCTTTCTGGCAAACTCTAGCCAAGATTTCATGTGAGTTTTTTTACAACAGTGGCTTTCTCTTTGCCACTCTCCCATAAAGCTACGTCTGGTGAAGCACCTGGGCAACAGTTGTTGTATGCACAGTCTCTCCCACCTCAGCCACTGAAATTCGTAATTCCTCCAGAGCTGTCATAGGTCACTTGGTGGCCTCCCTCACTAGTCCCCTTCTTGCAGTCTCTCAGTTTTGGAGGACGTTTTACTCTAGGCATATTTGCAGCTGTGCCATTTTCTTTCCACTTCTCGATGATTGATTTAACTGTACTACTCTAAGGGATACTCAGTGACTTGGAAATTTTCTTGTATCCATCTCCTGACTTGTGCTTTTCAATAACCTTTTCACAGAGTTGCTTGGAGTGTTCTTTTGTCTTCATGGTGTAGTTTTTACCAGGATACTGACTCAGCAGCAGTTGAACCTTCCAGATACAGATATATTTTTACTACAATCAATTGAAATACATTGATTACACACAGCTGATCTCCATTTAACTAATTATATGACTTCTAAAACCAATTGGCTGCACCAGTGATGATTTGGTGTGTCATATTAAAGGGGGTGAATACTTGTGCAATCAATTATTTTGTGTTTTATATTTGAAATTAATTTATATCACTTTGTAGAGATCTATTTTTTATTTTGAGAGAAGAGAGTCTTTTCCTGTTGATCTGTGTCAAAAAAAAAGCCAAATTAAATCCACTGTGATTCAATGTTGTAAAACAATAAAACATGAAAACTTCTAAGGGGGGATGAGTATTCTTTATAAGCACTGTACATACAGTACATTGAGAGTCAGACACTAAGAATTAGTTTAATTTTATTCTTCATTTCTGCTTAACTCGAAGTGTTTGATAGTATTGAGCATTCTGCTGTTTCACTGCTGGGTCCTAAACCGAGCTGAGGCACTCTGGTTGGCTCTATAGTGCCTTGCTTGCTAAGCCCAGTGGAATATTCCACTTCCTTTGTAATAAGAACTATGAATGTGTATATGTTGTTTGTATACTATATTTAAGGTAGATACTTAAATATAGTATTTATTTATTTGATATGGTTGTTTTGTAATATAATTGGAACTACACTGTGGTGTGGCACAGTCTCATAGTGGCTAGCACAATGGTTTGCAGTACCAATGACCTGGGTTCAATTCCCACCTTTGCTAGAATCTTTGGTGACATTCCAAATTTCCCCAAGTTTCTAATGGACTACAGCTGCCATTGCACCTTCCTTGTAACTGCCTCATTATGTCGGGCCTAGGATAGAGCCTTGGAGATGTTGACACCCAGGAACTTGCAGCTGATCAAAAAGTTCTAAATAAATGCCAGTTGGAAAATACATTTCCTGGTTTTACCAGGGATTCTGCAATGAAATTGTCTGACCACATTGTGGAGCTGTTAGATCAGTTGGAACCTTTAGACAGCCGAGTTTGTTGTCCGAGGGAAATTGGCTGTCACGACGGACTGGCACGGGAACTGATAAAAAAACCATGGGAAAAACTTCCAACCTAGTGTCAGAAGGAAAGGAGTGATTGTAGCTGCAGTGCAGATGAGCTAAAACCATAAATTGTTAGAAGTTTAAATCTTCTCTTCGACGGGAGTTCAGTGAAACCATCTCTCACTGCTCCCCATCTGTAATTTCTTCGGATCTTCAACTTTTCGACGACATTTTGCCTATCATTTTGGATCTCCCCCCCCACCCACTTTCAAATCTCTTACTAGCTCTTCCTTCAGTTAGTCCTGACGACGGGTCTCGGCCTGAAATGTCGACTGTACCTCTTCCTAGAGATGTTGCCTGGCCTGCTGCGTTCACCAGCAACTTTGATGTGTGTTGCTTGATTTTCCAGCATCTGCAGAGTTCCTCTTGTTTGCGTTTTTAAATTGTTATGATGTCTAGTCAAGCCTTTCAACTACTGAGACTCAGAAGGTTAAGACATAGTAGGGGTTGAAGGAGATTTGGTATGTCATCAAAGACTCTTACACATTTCCACAGATGTACAATGGAGAGGATTCTGAAAGGTTGCATCACTGTCTCGTATGGACTGGCCACTGCACAGGATTGCAAGAGGCTGCAGCAGTTTGGAGACTGCGCCAGCTCTGTCATGAGCACAGGCAGTCCACTACCGAGGACCTTTTCAAGAGCAATTCATAAACATGAGGTTCCGCAGACGCAGGAAATCTGGAGCAGCGCAGAAGCAAAGTGCTGGAGGAACTCAGCAGGTCAGGCAGCACTTATGGAGGGGAATGTACAGTCGATGTTTTGGGCTGAGAACCTTCATCAGTACTGGAAAGGAAGGAGGAAAGGCCAGAACTAGAAGGTGAGAGGAAGGGAAGGAGGACAAGCTGACAGGTGACAGATAAAACCATACGAGGTGTTGCCCCAAGAAATGGTCATCCATCAGTAAGGACTCTCACTATCTGGGACAAAACTTCTCATTGCTTCCATCAGGGAGGATACACAGGAGCTTGAAGATGCACGTCCAACATTTTAGGAGCAGCTTCTTTCTCTCAAGCCTGAGATATCAACACTACCTCACTATTCATTTTTACACTAATTACTTTGTATTTATTTCTGTCATTAACAGGAATTTTATGTTTTTGCAATGTACTGCTGTCGTAAAACAACACATTTCAGAGATTCTGCAGATGCTGGAAATCCGGAGTAACACGCACAAAATGCTGGAGGAATCCAGCAGGTCAGGCAGCTTCTATGGAGGGAAGCAAACAGTCAACATTTTGAATTCTCCTCTATAGACGCTGCCTGACCTGTTGAGTTCCTTCAGCATTTTGTGTGGGTTGCTCAAAATTTCCAAACATCTGCAGAATCTGTGGTATCTCAATTTCACATATGTCAGTGATAATAAACCTGATTCTGACTCTGAATTTCTAAATCAAAGAATACTGCACACCAAGTATGGGTAGATGGGAGTGGTTAATATGGCTCTGTGTCTCCTATAATTTCAAATGTTTTGAATATGGAAATATTTGGAAGATTTTGAATTTAGGAAGGTTGTGAAATCTTTAGAGAGGGTGCAGAGGAGATTTACCAAGATAATGCCTGGATTAGGGAAAATGCCTCAAGAGCAAGCTAGAGCTTTTCCCTTTCGAGGGAAAGAAACATAGAAACATAGAAAATAGGTGCAGGAGTAGGCCATTCAGCCCTTTGAGCCTGCACCGCCATTCAGTATGATCATGGCTGATCATTCAGCTCAGAACCCTGTACCGGCCTTCCCTCCATACCCCCTGCTCCCTTTAGCCACAAGGGCCATATCTAACTCCCTCTTAAATATAGCCAATGAACTGGCCTCAACTGTTTCCTGTGGCAGAAAATTGCACAGATTCACCACTCTCTGTGTGAAGAAGTTTTTCCTCATTTTGGTCCTAAAAAGCTTCCACTTTATCCTCAAACTGTGACCCCTTGTTCTGGACTTCCCAACATTGGGAACAATCTTCCTGCATCTAGTCTGTCCAATCCCTTTAGAATTTTATACGTTTCAATAAGATCTCCCCTCAATCTTCTAAATTCCAACGAGTATAAGCCTAGTTCATCCAATCTTTCATCGTATGAAAGTCCTGCCACCCCAGGAATCAATCTGGTGAACCTTCTTTGTACTCCCTCTATGGCAAGAATGTCTTTCCTCAGATTAGGGGACCAAAACGGCACACAAAGGGGCCCAAAACATCAAAGAGGTTGTGATGTGATCTGATAGAGATGTACAAGGTGATAAGAGGCATAAGTCGAGTAGATAGCCAGAGATTTTTTCCCAAAGTAGAAATGGCTAATTCGAGGGGCCATAATTTTAAGGTGGTTGGAAGGAAGTATAGAGGGAGGGGAAGAGGTAGGGTTTTTTTACACAGAGAGTGGTGGGTGGGTGGAATGTGCTGCCAGAATGGTGGCAGAGGCAAATACATTAGGGAAATTTTAGAGATGCTTACATCAGCGCATGAATGAAAGAACAGTGGAGGACTACATGGGATAGAAGATTTAGATTGATTTTAGAGTAGGTTAGAAGCTTGGCACAACATGGTGGGCTGAATTCCGTGCACTGTGCTGTGCTGTGCTGTTCTATTTTCTGTGTTCTGTTTGTGCCTGAAGACTGATACCAGTATCTGTTGGAACTCTCTCACATTGATCCTGTGAAGAAAATTCTGATCGAGATCTGCCTTTATCTTTCACAAGTTTAATTTCTGACACAATTTTTAAAGCCATTTCTCGTTAGTCAATGGCCCACTTGGGCTCAAGTGGGTGTCGATATGACAGCCTTGTACTTATGGGCTTAGAGAGCTAATCCCGAACATCTACATTCAAGTACCTTCTTGGGAAATTGAATTCCATTAGGTACAGCTGTCATGAAAACCGAAACAGCTATATTGTCAAAGTTGAGTTTATTGTCATCTGCACAAGCCCATGTGTTCACAGGTGCAGTGAAAAGCTTACTTACAGTAGCGTCACAGGCACAGAGCGTCAGTTAAGCTGCATTCGCAAGAAAAACATTAATTATACACAACTTCTGCAAGTAAGAACACAATGTGGACAAAAAACGTCTATTAACACAAGAGATTCTGCATCCTCTCTTTGGAGGAGAGGATGAGGCTGTTTCCTACAATGAGGGAGTCTAGGACCAGAGGGCATGGCCTCAGAATACAAGGGCAACCTTTAGAATGGAGATGAGAGGGAATTTCTTTAAGCAGAGGGTGGTGAATCTATGGAATTAATTGCTATAGACAGCTGTGGAAGTCAGGTCATTTAAAGCAAGAGGTTGATAGATTCTTGATTAGTCAGGGCATTAAGGTTGTGGGAGAAGGTAGGAGAATGGGGTTAGGAGGGATACTAAATCAGCCATGATGGAAAGGCAGATTAGACTTGATGAGCCAAATAGCCTAATTCTGCTCCTATGTCTAATGATCTGGGCACAAAATGTTATATATTTATTCCCATCCATAGATGCTTCTTGACTTGATGAGTTCCTGCAGACTCAGATTCAGATTAATTTATTTATCACACGTCCATGAAAGCATACAAGGAAATGTATTATAAACACAAGATAGTGTGAAGATGCTGGAAATCTGAAACAACACACACAAAATGCTGAAGGGACTCAGCAGGTCAGGCAGCATCTATGATGAGAGGCATTGATCGTGTGGATAGTCAGAGGCTTTTTCCCAGGGCTGAAATGGCTAGCACGAGAGGGCACAGTTTTAAGGTGCTTGGAAGTAGGTACAGAGGAAATGTCAGAGGTAAGTTTTTTATGCAGAGAGTGGTGAGTGCGTGGAATGGGCTGCCAGTGATGGTGGTGGAGGCTGAAATGAATGGGTCTTTAGAGAGACTCCTGCATAGGTCGGTACATGGAGCTTAGAAAAATAGAGGGCTATGGGTAACCTTAGGGAATTTCTAAGGTAAGGACCTGTTCCACATAGCTTTGTGGGCCGAAAGGCCTGTATTGTGCTGTAGGTTTTTTATGTTTCTACGTTTCTATGTAAATGAACAAACAGTCAATGTTTCAGACCAAGACTGTTCTTTAGGATTGAGAAGGAAGAGGAAGAAGCTAGAATAGAAAGGTGGGGGGGGGGGGAAGCAAAGAGGACATCTATAAGGTGATAGGTGAAGCCAAGTGGGTAGGAAAGATAAAGGGCTGGAGAGGAAGGATTCTGATAGGAGAGGAGAGTGGACCACAGGGAAAAAGGAAGGAGGAAGGGAACCAGAGGGAAGTGATAAGCAGGTGTGAAGAGGTAAGTGGCCTGAGTGGGGAAGAGGGAGAGGAAGGGAAAGTCTTTGCTTTACCAGAAGGAGAAATCAATATTCATGCCATCTGGTTGGAGGCTACCTAGACGGAAAATAAGGTGCTGGTCCTCCTCCCTGAGGGTGGCCTCATCTTGGCACCACGTACCAACATGTCAGAGCGGCAATGGGAATGGGAATTAAAATGTTTGGCCACTGGGAAGTTCTGCTTTTGACGGATGGAGTAAAAGTGCCTAACGAAGCGGTTTTCCTATTTACGGCGGGTCTCACCGTTGTTGAGAAGGCTGCATCGTGAGCACCGGACACAATAGACAACCCCAGCAGATTCGCAGGTGAAGTGTTGCCTCACGAGGAACGACGGTTTAGGACCCTGAAGGGAGGTGAGGGAGGAGGTGGATGGGCAGGTGTAGCCCTTAAGGTGCTTGCGGAGAGGTCGAACTGTATTGTTTGCATTGATAATTAACTCACCCAAGGATGTGCTGGGGGCAGCCTGTAAGTGTCATCACACTTTCCAGCTTCAACGTATCATGCCCACTGTGCTCGGCAGAACAACCCAGAACACAACACGCAACAAAGTGAAGCAAAGTATTGTGTGTGTGTGTGTGTGTGTGTGTTACTAAAGAAAGTCGATTGTGCTCAAAATGGTCCTAGTTGTTGCTATAATGAAGTATTGAATAGGGTTGTGCTAGTTAATTCAAGAACCGAAAGCTTGAAGGGAAGTAGCTGTTCTTGAACCTGGTGATATGGGGCTTCAGGCTTCTGTACCTCCTGCCCAATGGCAGCTGTGGGAAGATGGCATGGCCCGGATGGTGGGGATCTTTGACGACAGATGTTGCCTTCTTGAAGCAGCACCTCCTGTAGATACTAAAGATAAAAATTAGCTTTAATGGTCAAATGTATATCAAAGCATTGAAACATACAGTGAAATCTGTTGTTTGCATCAATCGCCAACACAGTCCGAGGATGCGCTGGGGGCAGCCTGCAGGTGTCCAGTATCAACATAGCATGTCCCCCACTCACTAACCCCAATCCATACAACTTTGGAATGTGCTAGGAAACCAGAGGAGAGGAGCACCCAGACGAAATGCACGGGGTCGAGGGAGAATGTATGGACTCCTTACAGACGGCGTCTGAATCGCACTCAGATTTACCGCTGGTGCGGTAAAGTGTGGTGCTCACCGCTACGCTGCCATTCTGCCACACCACGGTGAGGAAGGATGTGTTAACACAGTCCATCCAGCTTCTTACTGCCAGTTTTCCGTGGCAAAACAATTTGCCAACTAATGCCCTTCAGAGCAAGAACTCCTCTGATCTCTGCTCAGCCGGGCTATGTGACTCCCAACTCAAGTTGCTCCTAATGGTGTCAGGCCAGCTGATGCAGAGCAGGAAATGAAGCAGGGATTCCGTCAACCTGAAATCTATGTTTTAGATCCAAGCGATGTTAAAACCCATCTGTTCTTGATCCATATGGACTGGTCATTTTCCGAATCTTCTGTTTGCTGGACAGATGGAGGCTATTTACTTATCCAGTTAAGTTTGTGCTCCTTCCCTTTGTGGTCTTGGACATTGCTCCATCTTTACCCGTTTTTATTCTGAGTTCATTTCAGCACAGGTATGTGATTATATGGCTGATTAAGCCCTCATTGAGCCGTACTGTCAGTTCCATCCTCATCTGCTGGGTGCTACAGTTTATTCACCCTCAAGGGTGAGAAGACTGCAGAGGAGATTTACCAGGATGGTGCTGACAAAGGAATCTACCCACAATACTCAGCAGCTCAAGATGTACAAATGGAAACAGAGTTAACATTGCATGTCAAAGACACTTCGAAAGTCAGAGTTCCTTCTTTCCTCCCTCCTCCCTTCCCTTCTTCCTTCTTTCTGTCCTTCCTTCCTTCCATCCTTCCTTCCTTCAAACATTTATCCATTCCTTCCTCCCTTCATTCAGTCACTGAAAGTAAGCATGCAAGTACAGCAGGCTGTGAAGAAAGCTAGTGGCATGCCGGCCTTCATAACAAGGGGAATTGAGTATAAGAGCAAAGAGGTCCTTCTGCAGCTGCACAGGGCCCTGGTGAGACCACACCTGGAGTACTGTGTGCAGTTTTGGTCTCCAAATTTGAGGAAGGACATTCTTGCTATTGAGGGAATGCAGCGTAGGTTCACAAGGTTAATTCCCGGGATGGTGGGACTGCCATATGTCGAAAGATTGGAGCGACTAGGCTTGTATACTCTGGAATTTAGAAGGCTGAGAGGGGGTCTTATTGAAACATATAAGATTATTAAGGGATTGGACACGTTGGAGGCAGGAAGCACGTTCCTGCTGATGGGTGAGTCCAGAACCAGAGGCCACAGTTTAAGAATAAGGGGTAGGCTATTTAGAACGGAGTTGAGGAAAAACTTTTTCACACAAAGAGTGGTGGATGTATGGAATGCTCTACCCCAGAAGGCTGTGGAGGCCAAGTCTCCGGATGCTTTCAAGAAAGAGATGGATAAAGATAGTGGAACCAAAGGTTATGGGGATAAGGCAGGAACTGGATACTGATTGTAGATGATCAGCCATGATCACAGTGAATGGCGGTGCTGGCTCGAAGGGCTGAATGGCCTACTCCTGCACCCATTGTCTATTGTCCCTTCCTTCCTTTCTTTGTTTTTTTCTTTCCTTCCTTCATTCCATCCTCCCTCCTTCCCTTCCATCCTTCCTTCCCTCCTTTGTTCATTCATTTCTTCCTTCCTCCTTTCCCACCTCCCTTCTTTCCTTCCTTCCCTCCTTCATTTATTCATTCTTTACCTTCTACCTTCCTCCCTTCATTTGTTCTTTCCTTTCTTTCTTTTTTCTTCCATTCATTTCTTTCCTTATTTCCTCCTTTCTTTAGAGTCATTGAGTGAGAGAGCATCTCAGCACAGAAACAGGTCCATCAGCCCATCTCGTCCGGTCTAGTTCCATCGAGGGCACCCAGACCATAGCCCTCCCAACCCTTCCCTTCCATGTACCTGTCCAAGTTTCTCTTAAATGTTGAAATCGAATCCTTATTCAGCTCTTCCGCTTGCAGCTCATTCCACATTTTCACCACCCTCTAAGTAAAGAAGTTTCCTCTCACATTCCCCTTAAACATTTCACCTTTCACCCTTAACCCATGATCTCCAGTTTTAGTCTTACCCATCCTCAGTGGAAAAAGCCTGCTTGCATTTACCCTGTCTATACCTTTCATAATTTTGTATACCTCCATCAAACTTCCCCTATTCTCCTCTGCCCCAGGGATTAAATGCCTAGCCTATTTAACTTTTCCTTATAACTCAGGTCCTCAAGTCCCAGCAACATCCTTGTAAACTACCTTTGTACTCTTTAAACTTTATTTACATTTTTCCTGCAGGTAGGTGACCAAAACTACACACAATATTCCAAATCAGGCCTCAACAACATCTTACACAACTTCAACATAACATGTACTCAATATTTTGATCAATGACGGCCAATGAGCCAAAAGCTTTCTTTACAATCCTATCTACCTGTGACATCTCTTTTAAGGATTTATGGATTTGTATTCTCAGATTCCTCTGTTCTACCCCACTCCTCAGTGTCCTACCACTTATGGGTAAGCCCTACCCTGGTTTGTCCTTTCAAAATGCACCTCACACTTGTCCACATTAAATTCTGTTGGCCATTTTCAGCCCTTTCTTCCTTCCTTTGTTCCTTCCTTTCTTTCTTCTTTTCTTCGTTACTTTCTTTCTTTCTTCTCTCCTTCCCTTCTTTCCTTTTCTTCATTTCTTCCTTCCTTTCTTCCTTATTTTTTCTTTCTTCCTTTTTTCCTTCCTTCCCTCACTCTTTCCTCTCTTCACCCCCCTTCCTTCCTTTCCTCCTCTTTTCCTTTATTCTTTCATTCTTTCTCTCCTGTTCTGTGCTAGAGGTGCCCAGCTCCCCCTCCCACACTATAACAGTTGCTGGTGTACTCCTTTTTTTCCTGTCTGCAGGGGTTGACATCATGACATAGTGTCTGCAGCTTCTGAAACTGGTGTCAGCATCTGTTAAGTGAAGCAGATCAAACTGCAAAAAATCAGATAGTTTGTAAGTCAGTCAGACGCTGGTGGTGAGATGAGTAAACCCCACTGGAAAACTCGTGCAGAACCAGAAACATTACCGAAAGTGAAGATCCGAACTTTATAGAAGTTTGGAGAACGCATACGAAATGCTGAAGGAGCTCAGCAAGTCAGGCGTTTATGGAGAGGAATAAGAAATTGATATCTCTGGCTGAGATGTCCTAACGA
This sequence comes from Mobula birostris, assembly GCF_030028105.1. Taxonomy (NCBI): domain Eukaryota; kingdom Metazoa; phylum Chordata; class Chondrichthyes; order Myliobatiformes; family Myliobatidae; genus Mobula; species Mobula birostris. The sequence continues at coordinate 111,255,302 of NC_092380.1, forward strand.
AGGATCTCAGTCCCAATCGTCGGCTGTTTCATCGTCGCCAAAGATGCTGTAGGACCCGCTGAGTTCCTCCAGCATTTTGTGTGTGTTATTCTGGGTTTCCAGCATCTGCAGAATCTTCTGTGTTTATAAAAGGAAAATGCAGAGGGTTGTGGACACAGCTCAGCACATCATGGAAACCCACCTTCCCTACAATAACTCTGTCTAAACCTCACTAACTCAGGAAAGCAGCCAACATAATGAAGGACGCCTCGCATGCCAGACACTCTTACCATCAAGCAGAATATGAAAAGCTACAGATCATGACCCTGCTGTTATAAGACTCAAGAAGACCTCCGGCCTGGGGAAAAACCCTCTGGCTGCCCACTCTATCCATACCTCTATCACCATAACAGACAAATGGTAAAGATGAAATGTAATGGAGGCATTTAAAACCTTGAGGTGATTTGACAGAATAATGAAGAAGAAACTGAGGAAACATCTCTCTCTCCCTTGGTGCTGTCAGAAGATGGTGCTGGAGCAAGGCGTAGCGACGCAGTTTGTGGATTGGACTCTAAATCACTGTTAATGCATTTCTCAACTTCTGGTCACACTTTTTTTGTTGTGGGTTTGGGTGATTTTGACCTCCAGAACTTGAACACCGAGCTGAACTGAAATATGCCTTTTGATTTGGAGTTTTATATTTTGAGTTTTTGTTTGGTCTTTTTTTGCCATTTGCACAATTTGTGCACGTGGGAGAGGGGGTTGGATGTTCGATGTTTTTTTTCTTCGAACAGATACCATGGTTTTTCTTTGTTTCGTAACTGTGGAGAAGACAAATCTCAGGGTTATATACTGCATGCATACTTTGATAATAAATGTACTTTGAATCCTTTGAGAAACTGGTTCTGCTGACTAATGGATTGATCACAAGAGCAGATGGATTGAAAGTGATTGATAAAAGAATCATTGCTATGAAACATTTATGACAGTGTGAGGTTGTATGATCTGTATTTAATAGAGGCTGGAGGTAAAGAGGTGACCTGTCCTGGGGTTGAAGGACAATCTGGTGTGTGAGGGGGTAAGTGGGAGTGGGGAAGGGACTTGCTTTAATGCTGTTGTTTCGTTGATGTTGTTCTACTGAACATATTGGCAATGCTATGTTTGTGCTGTAACATGTGATGAATTTACGGGTTGCCCCCAGCACATGCTGGTTGTTAACATAAACAATGTCTTTCACTGTATATTTCAAAGTACATGTGATGAATAAATCTGAATCTGAATCTCAATTTCAATAATGACCCTTATACCTAAATACACCAAATGGCCACTTCATCGGGTACCTCCTGTTCCAAATAAAGTAGCCACTGAGTGTACGCTCATGGTCTTCTGCTGCTTCAGAGATGCTCTTCTGCACACCACTGTTGTAACTTGAGGTCACATGAGTTACAATCGCCTGAAGCAGTCTGGCCATTTTCCTCTGATGTCTCTCATTGACAAGGCATTTTCACCCACAAAACAACCGTTCACGGGATTGTTTTTTGGTTTTCACACCATTTCGTGTAAACTCTAGACTGTTAAGTGTAAAAATCCCAGTAGATCAGTGGTTACTCAAACCATCTCTTCTTGCATGAACAATCATTCCGTGGTCAAAGTCACTTAGATCACATTTCTTCCTGATTCTGATGTTTAGTCTGAACAACAACTGAACCTCTTAACCATGTCTGCTTGCTTTTATGTATTGAGTTGCTGCCACATGATTGATTAATTAGATATTTGCATTAATGAACAGTTGTACAGATGTAACTAACACAATGGCCCCTGAGTGTATGTAGAGTTATAGCCACATTCTTAAAATGCTCCCACACTCATCAAGTCCTGTTATAACAACTATGGGATTATTTGAAAGTTATAATATTGGCCAGTGGGTGGGAAGTGTTAACATTTACTGAAAATCGGTTGACACAGAGATCAGTTCTTGGACCCAGTTATTTATGACTTAATATATATAAATGAGTAGAACAGATGGGACATCATATTCCAGTTAGTTAGACTGGAATTGGAGCATTGTGTGCAGTTCTGCTCACCATCCTATGGGAAGGATGTGATTAAGCTGGAAAAGGGGTGGCGAAGATTCGCAAAGAGCAGTGCACATAAAAGCCTGCAGGAACTCAGCTGGTCAGGCAGCATGCTGGTTAATCATCTGAACTTCTCCAGCATTTTGTGTGCGTTGCTCCAGATCTCCAGCATCTGCAAAATGTCTCGTAACCCATATTTATAAGGTTGCCGCTGGGATTTAAGGGCTTCGGTTAAATCAACACAGTAGTATGATGGTTAGCAAAATCGCTTTACCGCACCAGCAATGACCAATCAGGGTTCAACTCCCTGTGGTGTCTGTAAGGGGTTTGTACATTGCCCCTGTGACTCTGTGGATTTCCTCCAGGTGCTCAAGTTTCCTCCCACATTCCAAGGGTGTGCAATGAGCTCTTTGAGCCTGTGCGGGGCCTCAGAGAGTGTTGGACTCTGAGGTTCCTAGAACGCCTGAATTGGTTAATTGCTGTTTAATAAGCAGCATTAATCATTTAGAGTTCCTTGTGTTTTTCCCAGTGATTTGCTCATTGTAACACAGTCTCCTACTGCTTTCTGTTTAAACTTGTTAAGTTTATTTTGATAAGCTCGGGGAATCTGTGTTACTTGTATTATTTAAGCAGATGCCTGATTAGCGCTAATCACGGTCCTAGCTTTGAGAATGTTACATCTCACGGTGTCATTCAGCCGAGCCATCGACGTTCTTTCGGAATGATAGTAAATAAACTTTCAGTGTTCCTCACATTCTGAATGCCACCTTGGCTGAACAGAGGAGCACTTCTAGTAACAAACTAAGACAATCGTGCTGCTCCAAAGTGCGCCATATAATGTCATTCTTAACATAGAAACATAGAAACATAGAAAATAGGTGCAGGAGTAGGCCATTCGGCCCTTCGAGCCTGCACCGCCATTCAGTATGATTATGGCTGATCATCCAACTCAGAACCCTGTACCAGCCTTCCCTCCATACCCCCAATTCCTTTAGCCACAAGGGCCATACCTAATTCCTTCTTAAATATAGCCAATGAACTGGCCTCAACTGTTTCCTGTGGCAGAGAATTCCACAGATTCACCACTCTCTGTGTGAAGAAGTTTTTCCTCATCTCGGTCCTAAAAGGCTTCCCCTTTATCCTCAAACTGTGACCCCTCGTTCTGGACTTCCCCAACATCGGGAACAATCTTCCTGCATCTAGCCTGTCCAATCCCTTTCGAATTTTATACGTTTCAATAAGATCCCCCCTCAATCTTCTAAATTCCAATGTATAAGCCTAGTCGATCCAGTCTTTCTTCATATGAAAATCCTGCCATCCCAGGAATCAATCTGGTGAACCTTCTTTGTATGGCAAGGATGTCTTTCCTCAGATTAGGGGACCAAAACTGCACACAATATTCCAGGTGTGGTCTCACCAAGGCCCTGTACAACCGCAGTAGTACCTCCCTGCTCCTGTACTCGAATCCTCTTGATATGAATGCCAGCATACCATTCGCCTTTTTCACCGCCTGCTGTACCTGCATGCCCACTTTCAATGACTGGTGTATAATGACACCCAGGTCTCGTTCCACCTCCCCTTTTCCTAATCGGCCACCATTCACATAATAATCTGTTTTCCTGTTTTTGCCACCAAAGTGGATAACCTCACATTTATCCACATTAAATTGCATCTGTCATGAATTTGCCCACTCACCTAACCTTTCCAAGTCACCCTGCATCCTCTTAGCATCCTCCTCACAGCTAACACTGCCGCCCAGCTTCGTGTCATCCGCAAACTTGGAGATGCTGCATTTAATTCCCTCATCCAAGTCATTAATATATATTGTAACCTCGGCAATTAGGCTCTGTAATAAGTCAACCTGTAGCTGGGGACAAACAACAGGAATTCTGCAGATGCTGGAAATTCAAGCAACACACATCAAAGTTGCTGGTGAACGCAGCAGGCCAAGCAGCATCTGTAGGAAGAGGTGCAGTCGACGTTTCAGGCCGAGACCCTTCGTCAGGACTAACAGAAGGAAGAGTGAGTAAGGGATTTGAAAGTTGGAGGGGGAGGGGGAGATCCAAAATGATAGGAGAAGACAGGAGGGGGAGGGATAGAGCCAAGAGCTGGACAGGTGATAGGCAAAAGGGGATACGAGAGGATCATGGGACAGGAGGTCCGGGAAGAAAGACAAGGGGGAGGGGGTACCCAGAGGATGGGCAAGAGGTATATTCAGAGGGACAGAGGGAGAAAAAGGAGAGTGAGAGAAAGAACGTGTGCATAAAAATGAGTAACAGATGGGGTACGAGGGGGAGGTGGGGCCTTAGCTGAAGTTAGAGAAGTCGATGTTCATGCCATCAGGCTGGAGGCTACCCAGACGGAATATAAGGTGTTGTTCCTCCAACCTGAGTGTGGCTTCATCTTTACAGTAGAGGAGGCCGTGGATAGACATGTCAGAATGGGAATGGGATGTGGAATCAAAATGTGTGGCCACTGGGAGATCCTGCTTTCTCTGGCGGACAGAGCGTAGATGTTCAGCAAAGCGGTCTCCCAGTCTGCGTCGGGTCTCGCCAATATATAAAAGGCCACATCGGGAGCACCGGACGCAGTATATCACCTCAGTCGACTCACAGGTGAAGTCTTGCCTCACCTGGAAGGACTGCTTGGGGCCCTGAATGGTGGTAAGGGAGGAAGTGTAAGGGCATGTGTAGTACTTGTTCCGCTTACACGGATAGCTGGGGAATCCAGTTAGACTGTTTGAGGTAACATTTTTATCCTTTCTTACTCCTCTTCTAATACTTGTATATTTGTATATCTGTGAAGTTATAATGTTACTGTGACACTGTAATTTGCTTTGGGATCCGTAAAGTATCTATTTATCTACCTACATCAGAGACTATCGTTCCTCCGCTCTTGGGTTTCCATATTGTCGGCGCAGATTGTGACAAGATGTAGGGGTTAGGGTTATTAAGTTGTGTCAGGGGAGTATAAAAACACTTGCATGCAACCTCCAGCACAATCCTCACTGATTTGGTTTACTGAAAACCATGCATTTCACTGTATATTTTAATGTTTGATGTACATGTGACAAATAAAGCTAATCTTTATCTTTATAAGAGGATGCTTGATAAGTCAAGACTGTTTGCCCTGGAGTGAAGGAGTCTGAGGGGTGAATGTATAAAAGTTCATAAATTCATAAGGTGAATGCCCGCAGTCTTTTCCCACGGTTTGCTCATTCATTATGTACCGTGTCCTATGATATAGGCGATCATGGTCTTTCCATCACCATAATTGTTCTTGGCAATTTTTTTTTACTGAAGTGTTTTGCCATTGCCTTCTTCTGGGCAGCGTCTTCATAAGACGGGTGACCCCAGCCATTATCAATACTCTTCAGAGATTATCTGTCTGGTGTCAGTGGTCGCACGACCAGGACTTGTGATATGCACCGGCTGCTCGTACGACCATCCACCACCTGATCCCATGGTTTCACATGACCCTGATCAAGGGGGGGGGGGTGGTCAGGGGGCTAAGCAGGTGTTACACCTTGTCCAAGTGTGACCTACAGGCTAGTGGAGGGAAGGAGCACCTTACACCTCCTTTGGTAGAGGTGTATCTCCACTCCGCTACCCAGGGTGTAGGGGTGTCTGAAAATGGAGGGCATAGGTTTAAAGTGAAGGGAGACCTGAGGGGCAGCTTTTTCACACAGAGGGAGCAGAGGGTGGTGGATACATGGAACGGACTGTTAGAGGAAGCTGTGGAGGTGGGTATAATTACAATTATTATATACTTGGAAAGACACAAAGTTGACCGTTCATCAACGGAATAAGTTTGGAAATACACGACGCAACTTGCCATTAATCAAAGCTCACACTTTATTGTCTCTGTACGAACAACAACATAACGATGTTGACCCTGGGTCAACAGCCTAGAACATGAATTCCACTGTTCCCGCTGTACCAATACTCACTGAGAAAACTTGTCCAGTTTATAAATTAGGGGACCTCCGTTGGCCAGATGATCGATCCTTTCTTGTCCTAGCCCTTGGTGTGGGGTTCTTCCTTGAGGTGATGGGTCTCTTGAGAGATTTATTGCTGATAGCACACTTGAAGTGTCCACTTTTATACTCGTTCCTTACCAATTCAAATATTGCATTCGATGTCATTGGCTGTAGGTCATCTACTGACCTTTAACACCTTGTTATTGGCTCTGCTCCAGGCCAGCATCCACTTATTGCCTTCTTCCCAGCAAGTGACAGTCAGTAATTTATGGCTCTTTGTTCTCTTCAGTAACCAGATCGAATCACTCCAGGCAGGCACCAACCCCAACGTTCACAAACCTGCATGTTACATCCAACCAAAGGATGTCTCACAAATAACTTCTTATTTGGAAATAATCCCTTGTCCCGCAGATTACCTGAAGCATTATTGCATCTACTTTAAAACACAGAAAGCAAAGCAACTCCATCTCACAAAATGGAGGATGTGAAACAGTTCTCCAGAATGGTAGCCTCCATCTCCAAGCACGTGGCAGGAACAAAGGCAATTGATCTGTCTGCTTCCACTGTCCTTGACCCACTCAGTTCAACATTTTCTTCCATATTTTAAATCCGCCATGGCCAACAACTGGGGTATGAAAGGTTTAAAGTTTAAAGTAAAATTTATTATCTGAGTACATATTACCAGATTACCAGAGTGGTGTTCAGGGCTTCCTTCATGGTGTCAGTAGCTTCCTCTTAGTTTTCACCACTGTCAGTCATACAAGTCCTGGGTGGAGACTCAGGGATACCGTTACACTCAGATGTACAAGAACTCTTCATTGCTGTTTCTGTAGCAATTTTGTTTTACCAGTCAGGGGTGTTAGCCCTGATTTGAACCTTCTAACTTAAAGGACCAGTAGACCACATTGTCTGGCCTCTACCCTTTCATCTGTTTGACATGGGTGACCCTACCAAGAGCCAAAGCATAAAGCCCTGACTCCAGCCAATATAACTCATTGAGGCACGCAAGCCTCCGAACTACAAGATATATGTCGTCCTTTTGGGGTTGCATATCATCATACAGATCAGGTCATTACACAGTGCATTGAGGCAGAGCAGAGTAAAACAATAACAAAGCACAATAAAGTGTAAAAGCTACAGAGAGAGTGTAGCACAGGTAAATGACAGCATCATAACAAGGGAAAGAGTCTATCTTATCATGCAAGAGGCCTGTTCAGGAGTCTGATAGCAGCAGGAGAGACTCTGTCCTTCAACTAGGCCCGATGAGAAAGGGGAGAAAAGAGAATGCCTGAGGTGGGTGGGGTCTTTAGATATGTTGACTACTTTACTGAGGCAGTGGGAAGTGTCGTCAGGGAGTCCTTAAAAGGCTGCTGGTTCCTGCAATGTACTGAGCTATTGTCATGGTCCCAACCGAACAGTGGCAGGTATCTTGTAACTCCCGGTAAGATGGTACGTTATGCAGTTGCAGTGGCTTTGATGTGATCAGCAAAAGGTGCCACTGACCTACTTAAACCTATTTTTAATGATTGCAAGATCCTGCTGTACATTAAGAACTTGAAGTACTGCAGGTCTACACCATCAACAAGTTGCTCGCTGGTGGAAATTATGAAGGTGCTGCGCCACGTGCTGCTGTCCCAGTCGATGGAGGCTTGCAGTCTAATAGCGAGTCGCCTTCATCGTCACTTTTCTTGTAATTGTTTTAGACTTTGTTAATCTTGATTTGCTGATTTGTTGCCTAAGAGCAAGGGCAGATGCGGGGTAGCAGCATGGCCTTGGTCATAGCTAGAACTAGGCCTCAAACCACAGTGTCATCTGTTTGCAGCCACCAGGAGAGACGAGTTGAAGCCGATGCGAGCCACTAGGAGTGGTGTGGTGAGGCATCGAGGGCGGGTCAGTGCTGCCATCTCAGCACTTTGCTCAGCAGAAGACGAGCTCTGTTGTGGTCAACTGCAATTTTTGCCAGCACTCAGTGGACTCTGGGCCTCAAGTCGTGGGGTCGCTTATTTTACAGCCACTGGTAGAGAACCATCCAAGCTGGCGCGCTCCACCAAGGGTGGCGTGGCACGACATCCAGGCTGGAGGCACTGTATAAACTCTATTGTGGCCAATTGAAGATTTCAATGGACCGAAGGGTATATTTTGTGTGGTTGTACTTCTACTGATATTTTATATGGGTTTATTGTGTTGTATGTGCAAGGACTAGACCTCAAGCCAGTGTTGGCTGGGGGGGTGTGGGGGCATCAGTAGCAGTGTGGAGTGGCATCCAGATCGGAGCCAACCCCCGCTCCCCGCTCCCAGTGTTTGCTCAGCGAGTGGCAGGCTCTATTATGGCCGACTGTGGATTGATGGGGCGAGTTTTTTGAGTCTTTTTTTGCATGGTTATGATACCATTGTGTTTGCTATCTTGTGCCTGCCTGGTGACTATTGGTACTGCGTTTGGCACCTTGACCCCACAGTAATGCTCTTTTGTTTGGATGAATTCATGGATAATCATATATGGTTGAATGACAATTCAACTTGAATTGAATCGATCCAAGTTTTGGCACTCCAATCCCCTGGAGTGAGATTCTGACTGCCAATTATTGCCTGCCACATTTCCTCATTACAACTCTGTATTCAATGCTCAACTCAGTGCTCAGTTGTAGGAGTTCCATTTCTAGTACTACTGCTCATGATTTTGCCATTGGATTTTGTTTGTGTCATCTTGTTTATTTTGAGTTTGAGTCTGAGTTAATTCTGGACCTTACCCTACACTTGGGTCCACAAATTTTTGCTGTTTTCTGCAGTCATGAGCAGAGCAGTTGCCATACGAAACTATTATGTATCCAGACAGTATGTTTTCTACGATGCATCAATAAAAAATTGGTAAGAATCAACAGGGACATGCCAAATTTCTTTAGCCTCTTTAGGAAGTAAAGGCATTAGTGAGCTTTCTTGGTATGACAGCAAAGTGGTTGGACATGGACAGTCAGTTGGTGATGTTCATACCTACGAACATGAAGTCCTCAACCCTCTCAGCTTCGACACCATTGCTGTAAACAGGAGCATACATCACCCTTTGTCTGAAATCGATGACCAGCTCTTTTGTTGACGTTGAGGGAAAGGTTGTTGTCATGACACCATGTCACCAAGCTCCCCATCACCTTCCTGTACTCTGACTTGTGGCTATTTGAGAAATGGCCCAGTACGGTGGTGTCATCTGCAAACTTGTCGATGGAGGAGGAGCAGAACCTGGGCTCGCGGTCGTGACTCTAGGTGACTCAGAGCAGGAGTCAGGATGTAAGGTATCCAAGTTTGCCGATGACACAAAAAAAGGTTATTGGCAAAAAAAAAGGTGATAGGTTGAATCAGTGGGTGAAAATTTGACATGTGGAGTTGAGAAGTGTGAAATCATGCACTTTGGTAAGAGGAATCTAAAAGTAGACCGTTAACTAAATGAAGAAACATGGTTGATAATTCAAGTACAGAGGGATTGAGTATTCCTGTGCATGAATTGCAAAAGGTTGGCTGGCAGATACTGCAATTGATTAGAAAGGCAAGTGGTGTATTGGCCTTTACTGCAAGAAACATGGAGAGTACAAGGGCAGTGCTGTTAGAGCAACACATACAAAATGCTGCTGGAACTCAGCAGGCCAGGCAGCATCGACTGGAAGGAATAAAGAGTCGATGTTTAGGACCAGGGCCCTTCATCAGGAATTTATTCATTGCCACAGATAATGCCTAACCTGCTTAGTTCCTCCAGCACTTAATGTGTGTTGCTGTAGATTTCCAGCATCTCAAAGTTCAAAGTTTGAAGTTCATTTATTATCAAAGCATGTACAACGCTGAGATTCAACCAACACTATACAACCTTGAGATTCATCTCCTAATAGGCAGCCACGAAACAAAGAATCCAAAAAGAGCAGATAAAAAATAGAAGACCATCAAATGTGCAGAGAAAGAGAAACAAATCATGCTAACAAATAGTGTTCTGAACTGAAGTCCACAAAGAGAGTCCATCCACAGAACTTTAGTTCAGTGCAGAGTGGAGCAGCAAGCTGAATCAACCCTGACCTCAGGCTTCAACACCTTGATCTTCACGGTCTGGCCCAGCACCTAAATCGCCATCCAAACATCGGGTTCAGTCACCTCGATACCCCTTGGTGCCTGGAGCATGCAGCCTCATTTGAGACTGTACTTGCCCTTTCCGATTTGGCCCAGTGCTTAAATGGATCGGACTTTCAGTGACAGGCTCACATCCTCGCCTCGCCTCGCCTCGCCTCGCCTCGCCTTGGTTCTGCCGTGTCTGCAGAATCTCTTGTGTTGATGAAGTGCTGTTCAGGATATATGTAATACACTGTTCAGTTCAGGTTCCCTTGATTTAATAAAGTGCTTAGCACAGTCCAGAAGAGATTTATTACACTAATTACTGTAGGTCCATACTCCAAAGTATATAGCGTTGAGAATCAGGTTTAGTGTCACTGACATTTGGTGTGAAATGTGGCGTTTTGTGGCACAGTTCAGTGCAGAGGCATAAAAATGACTATAAATTACAAAATAAATACATAGTGTAAAATAAACAGAATAATAAGATAGTATTAACAGGGTCTTGATGGTTCAGTAAACTGATTAGGGAGGGGAAGGACTTGTTCCTAAGTCAATGAATGTGGGTCCTCAGAGTCCTGTACTTTCTCCCCGAAGGTAAAAATGAGGAGAGGGCATGTCGTGGATGACGAAGGTTCGTAGTGATGGATGCCACCTTCTCGAGGCACCACATGTTAAAAACGTCCTCGATGGGAGGTCTGGGAGGGTTCCGCGAGTGATGGAGCACGCTAAGGCTGCGACCCTCTGCATCCTTTGGCGATCCTGTGCATCAGTGTCTCCATGTCAGGCTGAGATGCAGCTGTAACAGCCTCTGCCCCGACTGACTCCTGTTGCCTCGGGTGAATAGCTGTCGACCCTGCCAAATAGTGCAAATGCTTTGGTGCGCATACGGTGCGAGGCGCCCAATGATCAGCCACGACACAAATATCAAACAATATACCAAGTGCGAGTAAAGAATTATACTTTATAGCAAGTTTTGGTGATGGGTTAGTCATAGTCATAGTCATACTTTATTGATCCCGAGGGAAATTGGTTTTCATTACAGTTGCACCATAAATAATTAAATAGTAATAAAACCATAAATAATTAAATAGTAATATATAAATTATGCCAGGAAATAAGTCCAGGATCATCCTATTGGCTCAGGGTGTCTGACCTTCCAAGGGAGCAGTTGTAAAGTTTGATGGCCACAGGCAGGAATGACTTCCTATGACGCTCTGTGCTGCATCTCGGTGGAATGAGTCTCTGGCTGAATGTACTCCTGTGCCCACCCAGTACATTATGTAGTGGAATGGGAGACATTGTCTAAGATGGCATGCAACTTGGACAGCATCCTCTTTTCAGACACTGCCGTCAGAGAGTCTGACAAATAAATAGTAGCAACAAATAAAAGGCGCCACATAAATAACTTATCAGTCTTGTGCACATAATATTTCAATACATTGTAGCTCACGCCTCCGATTCCATCCACAACATTCTTCCGAGACTCCAGTCACCATCCGAACCCCCAAGGTCCAGTATCTGCCGCCCTGGAACCGCTGTCCGTTCCCCACACATCTGTCCTCTCTGCTCGCCTCCCGAAAAAGCCCATGCTCCTCAACTCATCACACACGTACAAGATAACATAATGTGACTTCCACTGGCTAGCAAATTAATACAATTTCCATTATCACTAAGTATAACCCAGACATGCTGTTACAGAGAACCCCTTGCTCAGCAGTTAACAGTACGAGAAGCCATTTTAGTATAAACACTTCAGAGAAGCCATTTTGTAATAGGCATGTAACAGGTAACAGTCCAGCTAATATTACTGAGAACCCTACATTCTCCCCCCACCGAAATAAGTCATGCCCCATGACATTCAGATAATTCACCATCCCTCCCTGCAGAACACAGTGGCTTGACTCTACAAAACAGTTGAGATCATACCTTGTTCCCCGGGTGCTACATAGGCCAACCTCTCTGGGGGTTTCCGACTTCTCTGAGACCTACGTACCCCCTCATCTAACTCTTCTGCTTCGGACACTACAGGGGACCCTTTGAAACTATGAGGCCAACCCTTCCCCGAGCGATCACCCACGCCCCTTTGCACCTCAGAACCCTCTATCTCTGGTTCAGGCCCTACATCCTCTCCTTCAGCGCCTTGTGGTACCACAGACTGCCCCTCACTAGCCCCATCTAACCCAGTGGGGGAAAGGCCAGGAGTCTCTTCCTCCGTCACGGGAGCATCAGCGAACGGCAGAAGGTACCAACCATCCCAGTCATCATCCTCCGAGTCAGTATCCCTCATGGGGGCTGGGTCCGGACTCGTCTCTCCCGGGGTAGGCACGTCCTCCATCCTGCGGGGACGCAGAGTCCTGGTACTGGGTGCAGCCACCTCGTCAGGCTCCTACTCTACCTGTACATCTTGCCCCAGGGGCAACAGGTGATTCCGATGGAGAATCTTGACAGGCCCCTTTCCATCCTCGGGCCGCACCCAGAAAACCGGGAGGTTTGACATCCGACTCTCCACCACATAGGGCGTGACTGCCCAGCGATCAGCCAGCTTGTGTTTTCCCGGTAATCCCAGATTCCTGATGAGGACTCGGTCTCCCAGTAGGAGTTGAGGGAACTTTACTTCTAGTCATTCCTCCTCTTATTTCCCCGATTCTGCCGGGCGGCTGCCTTCCTGGCCAACTTGTAAGCTCTTTTCAGTTCTTTCCTCATATCAGACACATACTTCAAGTAAGGCTTCGCCGACAACTCACCCGCAGCAGTCCTGAAACAAAGGTCAATGGGCAACCTTGCCTCGCACCCAAACATAAGATAATAGGGAGAGTAACCAGTAGCTTCATTGAGTGTACAGTTGTAACAGTGAACCAGATGCCCAATATGTCAACTCCATCAATTCTTTTTGCTGATCTCCAGAGTCCCGAGCATGCCTAGCAGCGTCCAATTGAACCTTTCTGGCTGGGGATCACCCTGCGGATGATAGGGCGTGGTCCTCGATTTCTCAACCCCAGTGCCCAGTAACTCATAGATGAGTTAACCTCAAAGTCCTGTCCCTGGTCCCTATGTATCTGCCGGGGAAGGCCATAATGCACAAAATACTTCTCCCATAGCATTTTCACCACTGTAGTCGCCCTCTGATCCTTGGTGGGAAAAGCCTGAGTATATCTAGTGTAGTGGTCCATAATGACCAAGACATTCGCCGTGTTGCTGGCATCGGGTTCTATGACCAGGAAATCCATACACACCAGGTCTAAAGGCCCCGAACTCTGCACGTGGACAAAGGGGCAGCCTGCCTGGGCAGCATCTTCTGCCGTATGCATCGAATGCAGGACTTGCAGCACTCTTCAATCTCAGTCCTCATTCGGGGCCAGTAAAACTGATCCTTGAGTCTCACCAGCACCCCAGCAGGGAATCTCGACTCCCCGACGAGATCTTCTGGGGTGTCCACTAAAAGGGCTTCACCCTCAGGCAGTCCCGGGAATCTAGGGATCCCCATCACTCTCGCTACTTCACCCGGCCGTACCAGCCTGGGATTCGACTGGGCACACCACACAGTGCCTCGTTCACACGACGCGTCCAGCCCAGGGCGACCCCACGCTTCCTCAAAAGCAGCTCGGAACACTGGGTGCACTGACAGGGTCTTCACCCGGCTCCTCCTTACAGGTTCCCAGGAGTCCCCACACAATAGGGGTGTTGGTCCCCACCACAACTGACACACCCCCAGTCTCACCGGGGTCTGGGCAAACCAGTACCAGGGCCCTCATGAGCCTCAGACACCCCCACCTCAGCTTCCAGGAACTCCAATTTCACAGACAAATAGCCATCGTACAGGTAATCACCATCACTGATACCCCATATCTCCAATGCACTGAAAGGTATCGGGTTAAATGCACCAGATACTGATCGTAGAACGACTGATACAGTAATGTGACCTGCGACCCAGTGTCGAGTATGGCTTTTACATCTATCCCCTCTATCTGTATCAACACGCTGGATCGGGTCCCCACCAATCCTTCCGGGATAGGGTCTTTTCCTTTCGATGGGCCCGCAGCACATTGCTGGGAACGTATTTTCCCAGAGACTCCAGTGCGTTCCCTCACTGAGCCTCTTCTAAGTTTCCCAAACGCCCTTCCTGCTGGGACACCCGGGGGCTCTCCCTCTGAGGGACTCCCTGCCGTTCACATTCCCGCCTGAAGTGCCACTCTTCCCCGCAGTTATAGCACACGCTTCGCCTCGCGGGACCCCGGCCTCCACCTGGCCTCAGTCCCGTCCGTCCCACCCAGGAGGGGCCTTCTCCGCTAGTCCCCTCCCGTGGAGGGACCCCACCTGCCGCGACTCCCTTATGTGTCTCCCGCGTGGAGCTGGCCCCGGTCATTGCACCACAAGGAGCTACTACCGAGGACTGTACCTTGTTAACGGAGCCTTCTTCCGCTTCCAATTCATCCTCCTCCTCCCTTACCCCTCTGAACAACAGAACAGAAGACGGGGGTGGGGGGGGCGCGCTCTACGGGACTGCTGGAGGCTCTCAGCGATCGCATCATGTCTCTGCGCGCCCCTGACTACCTGGTCGATCCTTATCCGATCCACCTCAGCAGCCAAAATGACCCCTCGGCGACTCAAGCAATTTAGCCTACGCTCAAGTCGGAGAAGGTACTCAGAAAGCTTTTCCTCTTTCTCCTGACGCAAATTCTGAATCCCCCCTAAAAGCTCCACTGTGCTTCCCGTCAGCCCAAACACCTCCTCTAGGGCGACTAGACACTCCTTCCAAGAAGCCAAGGCTGGTTAATTCTCACCCCTTTTACCACCTCAGCTGCCGCCCCTCTCAAACTGTCCCCCAATCTTTGCCGCTTCTCCTCCTCAGAACATTGCCACTCACCTAGAAGCTGAGAGGTATGTTCTACCCAGGACTCATAATCCTCCACCCCGTTGGGGTTGGGGGGTCCTCCCTAAGAAAATTCTTAACTTCTGTCACGGACCCACCGGCCCTGTTCACCAAAGAGTTAATGGCTGAGGCCAACTCAGAGCCCTCTCCCTTCCTTGGGGAATGAGAACGAATTACATTCTCCAAATCCAACCACTCCCTTCCTTCATCCTTCAAAAACGATTGAGGAGGCCCTGCCTCACCAAGGTCACCGATACACTGTGGCAGTCCCAATTCCTTGACATCAGCACCCGTATGTATCAGCACAAAGGCTGAGTCCCCCGTTTTACCAATCTTTCTGCTTACAATTTCAACCTTACCAATAGCTCTGACCGTACTCAAACATTGAATTAACACATCATCCAGGGTACGTATATCCACCCCACTTAATACGCAGGCATGAGTAACCCGGACATCCTCAATCTCACACCAAAGTTCAATCTTATCCGCGTCCATCTCTTCTAATTTAACCCGGGCGACTTCCACCATATCCGACAGAATTCAAATCCGTGGGACGAGCCCCCACAATGTAACAGCCTTTGCCCCAACTGACTCCCGTTGCCTCAGGTGAATAGCCATCGACCCTGCCAAAGAGTGCAAATGCTTTGGTGCAGATACGGTGTGAAGCACCCAATGATCAGCCACGACACAAATATCAAACAATATACCAAGTGCGAGTAAAGAATTATACTTTATAGCAAGTTTTGGTGATGGGTTAGTAGCAACAAATAAAAGAAAATGAGCCACATAAGTAATTTATCAGTCTTGTGCACATAAGATTTTAATACGTTGGAGCTTACACCTCCGATTCCATCCACAATGTCCTTCCGAGACTCCGGCCACCGTCTAAACCCCCGAGGTCCGGTACCCGCCACCCTGGAACCGCTGTCCGTTCCCCACACATCCGTCCTCTCTGCTCACCTCCCAAAAAAGCCCACGCTCCTCAACTCAGCACACACATAAAAGATAACATAACATGACTTCCATTGGCTAGCAAATGAATACAATTTTCATTATCACTAAGTATAACCCAAACATGCTGTTACAGAGAACCCCTTGCTCAACAGTTTACAGTACGAGAAGCCATTTTAGTATAAACACTTCAGAGAAGCCATTTTGTAATAGGCAATTAACAGGTAACAGTCCAGCTACACAGAACCCTACACAGCCAACCAGAATGCTCGCCACTGTACCTCTATGGAAATTTCCTAGAGTCTTTGATGACATCGGAATCTTCTCAAACTTCCTAGTGGAAGTAGAGCCAGTGCTGTGCCTTGTTCGTGATTGCATCAATATGTTGGTCCCAGGGTAGACAGTTCGAAATGTTGATATCCAGGAACTTGAAACTGCTCACCCCCTCTACCACTGCACTGATCCCTCAATGAGGTCTGGCGTGTGTTCTCCCAACTTCCCATTCATGAAGTCCACAATCATTTTCCCTGTTCTTGCTGACACTAAGAACAAGGCTGTTATTGCAACACCACTGTACCAGCTGAGGGGTGCTCAGCAGTGAGCAGTCTGCTGTGATCATATTCAATGGTGGGACAGTCCTGTGCCGATGAAGGGTCTCAGCCGAAACCATTGACTGTTTATTCATTTCCATAGATTCGGTTCAAAAGATTTCGTTTATTATCAGAGAATGTTTACAGTATACAACCTGAAGTACTTGTCTGTGCAGACATCCATGAAAACAGAAGAACCTTAAAATAATGAATGCTAGAAAAATGTTACAACCTCAAAGCCCCACTCCCCTTCCCCTACGCAAGCATCAGCAAACATTAACAATCAACCTCCCCCCCAACCCACTTCAGCAAAAAAAAGTGTCTGCACCCGCCACCCTCCAAGCAAGAGCAAAGCACCAAAAGAGAGTCCATGATCTGCAGTCGATAAAATCTATTGTTTACCCAACAGGTTGACATACGACATGCTTTCTTTCTCACTAACAAGAGACAGAGAGATGTCACCCATTTCGCAGCAAAAGGGGAGATCGATAGTAGCTGTTACAATATCAATCTTGAGAATCTGCAGCAAACTCTCCCCACCATCGAGAGAAAGAGAGCGCAATTGCTCGCCTGCAGAGACCTCCGCAGCGAAATCCTGATGTTTCTTCTCCTGTGATGCCTCAAGGCAACAATGAACTGGTCATCCAGAGGGCCACGCGAGGCCACATCCCAGGGGCGGCATCTTCTGCTGCAACTGGAGAATGTCGGAAAGCAGCCAGCCAGCCAGCTCCAGGAGCAGAAACTGATCCACAATGAAAAATCGCAGGTTTTGAGTGTCGTTGCTAATCAGGACCTCGATAGCACCCCAACCAACTTGAAAAGGGAAAAAAAAGAGACATTAAAGAGAGGAATTTAAACTGTTTCTGCAGATGAGATCGAAGAAGCGGCCACTTGGTGCTTTCTTAACTCCGTCCCGGATCCCGACACCCTGTCTTTTCAACTTGTCGGGGACAGTGCTTAAATTGCCCAAACATAGGAACAGCGGCAAAAGACTCCAGTGCCCTCGTGAGAGGGGTGCACATCACAGAGGGTGAGCGAATTTGGCTCTCACCTCCAATCTGGACCGGTATTTAAACTGTCTGGTTGGCTGCCAGTGACTAGTGGTGTTCCACAGGAGTCTGTGATGGGACAGGTTCTTTTTACGTTATATGTTAATAACTTGGATGATGGAATTGATGGTTTTGTTGCAAAGTTTGCAGACGCAATGAAGATAGGTGGAGAGGCAGGTAGTTTTGAGGAAGTAGAGAAGCTACAGAAGGACTGAGACAGGTTAGGAGAATGGGCAAAGAAATAGCAGATGGAAAATTTGTGTCGGGAAGTGTACGGTTTTGCATTTTGGTAGAAGAAATGAAAGGGTTGACTATTTTCTAAATGGAGAAAAATACAAAAACACTGAAGTGCAACGGGACTTGGGAGTCCTTGTGCAGGATTCCCTAAAGATTAATTTACAGGTTGAGTCTGTGGTGAGGAAGGCAAATGCAATGTTAGCATTCATTTCAAGAGGACTAGAGTATAAAAGCAAGAATGTAATGTTGAGACTTTATGAAGCACTGGTGAGGCCTCATTTGTAGCATTGTGAGCAGTTTTGGGCCCTTTACCTTCGAAAGGATGTGCTGAAACTGGAGAGGGTTCAAAGGAGGTTCACAAAAATGATCCCAGGATCGAATGGTTTGTCATACAATGAGCGTTTGATGGCTCTGGGCCTGTATTCACTAGAATTCAGAAGAATGAGGGGTGACTTCATTGAAACCTATCAAATGGTGAAAGGCATTGAAAGAGTTGATGTAGAGAGGATGTTTCCAATGATGGGAGAGTCGAAGACCAGAGGACACAGCCTCAGAATAGAAGGCTGTCCTTTTAGAATGGAGATGAGGAGGAATTTCTTTAGGCAGAGAGTGGTGAATCTGTGGAATTCTTTGCCACAGCCAGCTGTGGAGGCCAAGTCCTTATGTTTATTTAAGGGAGAGGTTAATAGTTTCCTGACCGGTCAGGGCATAGAGGGATGTAGGGAGAAGGCAGAAGGCTGCGGCTGGGAGGAAAATTGGATCAACAGTGATGAAATGACAGATCAGACTCGATGGGCCAAATGGCCTAATTCTGCTCCTATATCTTATGGTCTTATGGTCTAACAAGATGACAGGAAACAGCATTTCCTGGTCAGTCCCCGTATGTAGAGAAACTCCTGTGTCTAGGGTCCCTTTATGGACACACGATTAATCTATGTATATAATCTATCCTACAGTACTGTGTAAAAGTCTTAGGCACCCTTGAATTTTTTTTTATTATGGTTTCAGATGTTATGGCCTCCACAGAACCCTGATCCCAACATAATCAGTGCTGTCTGGGAATACCTGGAGAGGCAGAAGGAAGCAAAACAGCTAAAGTCTGCAGAAGAACTATGACAAGTTCTCCAAGATGCTTGGAACAACCTACCAGCTGATTTTCTTATAAAACCGCACAACAGTGTACCTAACAGAATTGATGCAGTTTTAATGACAAAGAGTGGTCACACCAAATATTGATTTGATTCACTTTTTTACTGTTTACCGCTCTTCATAGTATGTTTTTGATATTTAGAAACTTCATTATTTTTGAAAGCATCTCCGCTTTACATAATTTTTTAAAAATGTGCCTGAGACTTTTGCACAGTACTGTATATATTTATATTATTGTGTTCTTTACCTTATTGCATATTTTGGACTGCATCGTATCCAGAGTAACAATTATTTCATTCTCCTTTACACTTGTGTACTGGAAATGACACCAAACAATCTTAAATCTTGAACTTTGGATCTTGAATTGACATTTAACAATTTTTGCATTAACTCAGTTTGCACAACTGTACTCCACAGCATTCTGTAATGAATGATGGTGCCAGACAGGGTGGTTTGAATATCTCAGAAACCTTACTGATCTCCTGTTTTTTTTATGCTGGTAATGAAAAGAGGGCATGTCCTGGATTGTGAGCATCCCTAATAATGTATACCACCTTCTTAATGCGTCACCTTTGAAGTTGTCCTCTGTGGTGCCCCATGATGGAGCTGACAGAGTTTACAACCCTCTGCAGCTTTTTCCAGTCCTGTGCATTGGTGCCTCCACAGCAGTTAGAATACTCTGTACACTACATCTGAGGATTTTACTAGAGACTTAATGAAATATAGTCTCGGGCCATTTTTCTATTTTTGCCACTGACTAATCAACTTGGGTCTTCCCAGGTGACAATTCCACCCACCTCCTCCCCCACTCCCACCACTGCCACCTCCTCCCACCTCCCACTTGTACACTCATTGCTGTTCCTATGTGACACACCCAAAATGCTGGAAGAACTCAGCAGCTCAGGCAGCATCTATGGAGAGGAGTAAACAATCACCGTTTTGGGCTGAGACCCTTCTTCAGGACTCTGACTCATCAGGATTCATGAGTCAATAAGAAGGGTCTCAGCCTGAAACATCGACGGCTTACAGTCGGCCCTCCGTATCCGCGGGTTCCGCATCCGCGGATTCAACCAACTGCAGATCGGGATCGAGAAAAAAACCGGGAAGTTCTCTCTCCAGCACTCGTTGTTTCAGCATTGTGCGCCTTGCGTCTCATTCGTTCGCTACTTGTGCTGTGAGCGAGGGGAAGGAGTTTAAGGCTAGTGAGGGATGGCTGGCTAGCTATGTAAAGCACTACAGCCTCAAGAACTTAAAGATCACGGGAGAATCGGCATTGGCTGATACCGCGGCAGCATCATTGTTCCCAGAAGAGCTACGATGGTTGCGTCAGTACTGAACATGTACAGACTTTTTTTCTTGTCATTATTCCCAAAACAATACAGTAGAACAACTGTTTACATAGCATTTACATTGTATTAGGTGTTATAAGTAATCTGGAGAGGATTTAAAGTATACAGGAGGACATGCGTAGGTTATATGCAAATACTACACCATTTTATATATGGGATTTGAGCATCCGTGGGATTTGGTATCCACGGGGGCTCCCGGAACCAAACCCCTGCGGATACGGAGGGCCGACTGTATTCTCCTCTATAGGTGCTGCCTGACCTGCTGAGTTCTTCGAGCATTTTGTATGTGTTACTCTGGATTTTCAGCATCTGCAGTATGTCTTGTGTACCATTCCTCCAGTTCATTGATAGGAATCGTAAACAAGTGGTACAACCATTTTCATTCCTATCCCCAGTCCCATTCTTACACGTCGGCCAACGGCCTTCCCTTCAATTTCCCACCCTGGTCTCTTATCCCCTTCTCTTCACCTGCCTATCACCTCCCATCTCTTCCCTTTCTCCCACAGTTAACTCTCCTCTGTTATCAGATTCCTTCTACTAGAGCCCATAGCCTTTTCTGCCTGTCACCTCCCAGCTTTTCCTTCACCCCCTTCTCACCCTCCTGGCTTCATCTATCACCTTCTAGGTTATACTTCTTCCCCTCCCCCCAGCTTTTTGTTCTGGCTTCTTCCCTCTACCTTTCCAGTCTTGATGAGGGATCTTGGCCCGAAACATTCACTGTTCATTCATTTCCATAGATGCTGCCTGACCTGCTAAGTTCCTCCAGCATTTTGTGTGTGTTGCTCTGGATTTCCAGCATCTGCAGAATCTCTTGTGTATCTGTTCCTACGGTTCATTAATAAGACTTGTAGACAAGTGGATGCAAAATAGCAACATATATGATTTTATTTTACATCATTCTCAGAAAGATTAGCTCTGTAAAATATGCAGTGTGATAATTAATTAAGACATCAAGAAAAAAACGGCTGTGAGCCACATGCAGATGTTCCAAGTGGCCGGATATGATTTTTAGCAATATTTCATGACTCTGAGGGCTTTTAGCCAGTGGTGAGATCTGCTGTTCTGTCTCCAGGAAGGTGCCAGGTTTTGATCTATTGACTGAACAGAAGCAAGGAAAAGAGAGCCGCTCCACCTTCTGCAGAGTCAGTGAAGGCAGGAGAGCAGAAAGCCTGGTGTGTCAGTGCAGTCACGCAGCACTGATGTCAATCTTTGATGCGACGCTCTCTGTGACCACCGACATTCCAACACAATGCATCAGAGTAACTGCTAGAGTGATCTTCTCTCTGATTCTTCACCTTGCTCTGAACTCTTATTTGCATTCTCAAACTGAACCAGTTACCTGGTGCATTAACCATTCAGTTACCATGTCATGGGAAGGTTTGAAAGGAGGGGCAAGTAGGTTCCCAATGGTGGAAATCAGAATCAGGTTTACTATCACTGACCTATGTCGTGAAACTTGTTGTTTTTTGGCAGCAGTGCAGTAAAAACAATATTAAAAATAAAAGCATCCATTAGTCTTGCGAGACCATGGATCTGCGCCTGGAAAGTCTTCACTCTCCAGGGCGCAGGCCTGGGCAAGGTTGTATGGAAGACCAGCAGTTGCCCATGCTGCAAGTCTCCCCTCTCCACGACACCAGTGTTGTCCAAGGGAAGGGCATTAGGACCCATACAGCTTGGCACCAGTGTCGTCGCAGAGCAATGTGTGATTAAGTGCCTTGCTCAAGGACACAACACATTCCCTCGGCTGGGGCTCGAACTTACGACCTTCAGGTCGCTAGTCCAATGCCTTAACCACTTGGCCACGTGCCCACACAAAAACAATATACTATAAATTATAATAAGATATACATATACATAGTAAAAAAATAGTGAGGTAGTGTCCGTGGGTTCATTGTCCATTCAGAAATTTGATGGTGGAGAGGAGGAAGCTGTTCCTGAAACATTGAGTGTGTGTCTTTGGGCTCCTGTACCTCCTCCCTGATAGTAGCAATGAGAAGAGGGCACATCCTGGGTGGTGAGGGTCTTTAGTGATGGATGCCATGGAAAGACTTGGATTGCCCAGGTCATTTGACATGACATATTCTGATGGTGATAATGAAACAGGGTAGATAAGATAGGTGGAGCCTTTTTCACGGGATAGTAATGTCAAATAATAAAGTTCAGAACGTTAAGGTAGGAATGGGAGTGTTTGAAGGATTAACCATTTATCACATATACATTGAAACGCATATTGAAATGCGTCATTTGCATTAACAACCACTACAGTCGGAGGATGTGCAGGAGCAGCCTACAAGTATCACCATGCTTAAGCACCAACATAACATGCCCACAACTCAATAACCATAACAACGCATTCTTTTAACAAGAGAATACAATTAGATCAAAAAATCCATGTTATCACCAGGTCAAATTCTAGAGCACTGCCATAAATAATTTCAAGTAATTAAATTAAAGCTAATCTCAGTAACAGTGCCATTGGAGTTACAAAACTGTTGGAGAAGCCCATGTAGTTCACTAACATCTTTTGGGAAGGGAAATCCTTTGTTCTCACCTGGTTTGATTGATATATGAAAGAAAGAATATAAAAGCAAGTCAAGTCAAGTCAAGTCAAGTCAAGTCACTTTTTATTGTCAATTCGCCCATAACTGCTGGTTCAGAACATAGTAAAATGACACGTTTTTCAGGACCATGGTGCTACATGAAACAATACAAAAACTACACTGAACTATGCAAGAAAAAACACAGAAACTACACTAGACTACAGATCTATCCAGGACTGCATAAAGTGCACAAAACAGTGCAGGCATTACAATAAATAATAAACAAGACAATAGGCACAGTAGAGGGCAGTAGGTTGGTGTCAGTCCAGGCTCTGGGTATTGAGGAGTCTGATGACTTGGGGGAAGAAACTGTTACATAGTCTGGTCGTGACAGCCCGAATGCTTCGGCGCCTTTTGCCAGATGGCAGGAGGGAGAAGAGTTTATATGAGGGGTGCGTGGGGTCCTTCATAATGCTGTTTACTTTGCAGATGCAGCATGTGGTGTAAATGTCTGTCATGGTGGGAAGAGAGACCCCGATGATCTTCTCAGCTGACCTCACTATCCGCTGCAGGGTCTTGCGATCCGAGATGGTGCAATTTCCGAACCAGGCAGTGAAGCAGCTGCTCAGGATGCTCTCAGTACAGCCTCTGTAGAATGTGGTGAGGATGGGGGATGGGAGATGGACTTTTCTCAGCCTTCGCAGAAAGTAGAGATGCTGCTGGGCTTTCTTTGCTATGGAGCTGGTGTTGAGGGACCAGGTGTGATTCTCCGCCAGGTGAACACCAAGAGATATGGTGCTCTTAACGATCTCTACGAAGGAGTCGTCGATGTTCAGTGGAGAGTGGTCGTTACGCGTCCTCCTGAAGTCCACAACCATCTCTTTTGTTTTGTTCACTTTCAGAGACAGGTTGTTTGCTCTGCACCAGTCTGTTAGCCACTGCACCTCCTCTCTGTATGCTGACTCATCATTCTTGCTGATGAGACCCACCACGGTCGTGTCATCAGTGAACTTGATGATGTGGTTCGAGCTGTGTGTTGCAGCACAGTCGTGGGTCAGCAGAATGAGCAGCAGTGGACTGAGCACACAGCCCTGGGATCACAGACTCCTAAGGAAGTAGAAGCACAGCTGTGCTTTCTTCGTAATTGCATTTCCATGCTGGGCCCAGGACCGATCCTCCAGAATGAAAACACTGAGGAATTTAAAGTTGCTGACCCTCTCCATCTCTGATCCTCTGATGAGGTCTGGCTCATGGACCTCTGGTTTCCCTCTCCTGAAGTTAATAACCAGCTCCTTGGTCTTGCAGACAATGAGTAAGAGGTTGTTGTTATGGCACCACTCAGGGTGATTTTCAATCTCCCTCCTACATGCTGATTCAGCTTACAACAGTGATGGCATCAGCAAACTTGAATATGACTTTGGAGGTGTGCTTAGCCACACAGACGCAACTGTGAAGTGAGCAGACTATGGGGCTAAACACACAGCCTTGCGACACATCTGTGCTAATGGAGATCATGGAGAAGATGCTACTGCCAATCATTGTTGGATACGATGGATAGCTCCTTTTCCTATCCTTTATGTTCAATGGGAAGTGTAGACAGCGCCCACGGTGGAAAGGCAGGTCTTCCTGATGGACTGAGGTGTGTCCATAACCTTGCAGTTTCTTGCGGCCCTGTGGTAGACTGAAGGGACTATTTGTGCATTGGAGGTGGGTGATAAATACAGCGTGTGGCTGAATTTGCCGATGTCTTTGGTGAGCAGATAGATAAGACCAGTAACTTTGTGGCAAAAATATTGTGTGTATTTTACTTTCAGGAATATTGGATGATCCCCTGGTTCACAGCAATGAATGTGACAAACTATTTCACAAAAATTCCGTTTGTGCCTTGATAAAATATTTAAACATGCTCCTCTTGACTAAACAATGACTCAGTACAAAGCTGCCACTTGTGCTCCAACGGCAAATTGTCCGAAAAGATAAGAACGTATCTACACTGAAAACCTGATACTGACCCATGTTTTTTGCTAGTGTGCAAATACACTGAAAGAAGCTGAGACCGATCTGGTTCTTTAATTGTTGTACAACTACACTGGAAGATGGGGCTCATCAACCATGGTTAGCAGCTCATGGAGGAGAAGGAAAACTCCGGTTTTAAACATCCATTGACTTGCTATACCCACTCATGGGGGAAGCTTTGGGAGTAAACTCCAAAGAAAAATCCAAAAGTGGAGTCCCTAAGGCAGTCCTACGATGAGTTTGATGTTAACAGGCAACTCCTGCGAAGCTGCTGGTGCTAAAATGTATTGGATTCTGCTGTTCCTTTGTATTCATCTGATGCGTGGAGAGGGGGAGCTTGCTACATGGGCAACAGCTTGCTCTCCATATTGTACTGCCCTGGATTGTGATTCTAGGCAGCTAGGACACAACATCTATAGCCAGCCCTGCACAATGGAGGCCTCAGTCAGTGGAAGGACATGATACTGACCTGGTTTTTTAGTTGGCGTGCATCTACACCTGCTGCTTTTATCCTGGTACCAACATATCAATGCAATTAAGAAGAAGGCATGCCAGCGACTATATTTCATTAGGAGTTTGAAGAGATTTTGTATAAGAACATAACATAATAAGATATAGAAGCTGGATTAGGCCATTTGGCCCATCAAGTCTGTTCTGCCATTTCACCATTTTATCTCCCAGCCCCAATCTCCTGTCTTTTCCCCATACCCCTTCATGCCTCGACCAGTCAAGAATCTCTCAACCTCTGGCTTAAATATACGTACAGACTTGTCCTCCACAGCTGCCTGTCACCAAGGACTTGCAAACTTCTGCAGATGTAGCATGGAAAACATTCTAACTTGTTACATCACTGTCTGGTATGGAGGGGTCACTGCACAGGATCAGAAAAAGCTGCAGAAAGTGAAATACTCAGCCAGTTCCATCATGGACGCTAGCCTCACAGGCATCCAGGACACCTTTAAAAGTCGATGCCTCAAAAACCCAGCATCCATCACCCTTGGTGTGCTCTCTTCTTATTATGACCATCAGGGAGGAGGTATAGAAGCCAAGAGACACATATTCATTATTTCAGGAACAGATTCTTCCCCTCTGCAATCAGATTTCTGTACAGCCAATGAACCATCCCATTAACACTACCCCACTATTCTTGCTCACTTTTTGCACTACTTATCTAATTTAATTTTTGTGCGCAATTCTTATTGTAATTTGTAGTAATTTTTAAGCTGAAAACAATACACTTCATGACATTTGTCAGTGATAATAAACCGTATTCTGACTCTGCATCTCTCTGTGACATCATTACCCAGTCCTTGGTCATGTGACACAATGCACCCGGATCAAACCACCTAGATGTCACGGCCAGGAAGGCTCACCAACACCTCTACTCCCACAAGAGGCTAAAGAAATTTGGCATGTCCTTGTAGCTCCTTAAAAATTTTCATCGGTGCACCGTAGAAAGCATTCTGTCCAGATACGTCACAGCTTGGTATGGCAACTGCTCTGCCCATGACCACAAGAAAGTGAAGAGAGTTGTGGACACAGCCCAACATATCGTGGAAGTCAGCAGCTCCTCCATGGACTTGGTCTATACGTCTCCCTGCCTTGGTAAAGCAGCCAGCACAGTCAAAGGTCCCACCTCCCCTGGATAATCTCACTTATCACCCCTTCCACTGGGCAGAAGATACAATAGCTTGAAAGTGCCACCAAGCTCAAGGACAGCTTCTATCTCACCGTTATTAGATTATTAGATAGTTTTCTAGTATGATAAATTGGATTTTTGACCTCACAGACTACCCTGTCATGATGTTACACCTGAGTACCTGCACTGCACTTTATCTGCATGTGTTACATTGGTATCGTTTTGCCTTGTTCTGTCTGAGTGCACTGTGTAATGATGTGATCCATATGAACAGTATACAAGGCAAGCTTTTTAAAATTTATTTTGTTTAGAGATACAGTGGGGAACACACCCTTCCAACCCAATAAATCACACCACACAACAACCTACCTATTTAGCACTAGCCTAAACACAGGACAATTTACAATGACTAATTAATCCACTAGCTGGTACGTTTTTGGACTTAGAAGGAAACCGGAGCACCTGGAGGAAACTCACGAAGAGAAGGTTTTCACTCTATCTCAGCATGTGACAATAATAAGCCAATTTCAATTCCATCTCCACAATGCAATGTCAAATGATTTATGTATAGCCTCTACTGCAGACGAAGCTGCTGTAAGTAGAAAGATATACTTTCCTACAAGTTTCTGCAAGAACAATTATTACCATCCAACCAACTGACTCGCGAACCAGAGTGGATAATTTCACTCACTCCAATGCTGAACTTTTAACACAACATATGAACTCACTTCCAAGGAGGTGTCACTCCTAAGCTTAAAACTTTGAAAAGCCTCTATAAATGTTTGGTGGAGAGAATACTGACTGGCTGCATTACAGCCTGATATGGAAACACCAAAGCCTTGAATGGAAAATCCTACCAAAAGTCTTGGATACAGTCCAGTCCATCATGGGTAAAGCCCTCCCCACCATTGTGCAAATCGACATGGAGTGCTATCGCAGGAAAGCAACATCCATTATTAGGGACTGCACACCACCTAGGACATGCTCTTCTCTTTCTGCTGCCATCAGGAAGAAGGTACAGGAGCCTCAGGGCTTACACCACCAGGTTCAGAAACAGTTACTGCCCCTCAACCATCAGGATCTTGAACCAGAGGGGATAACTTCACTCAGCTTTATTTGCCCCGTCATTGAAATGTTCCCACAACCTATGGATTCACTTTCCAGGGCTCTTCATCTCAAAGATTCAAAGTACATTTATTCACAGTACCTTTATTATCAAAGAACATATAAATTAAATAACTTGAGATTTGTTCACTTACAGGCAGTCACAAAGCAAGAAACCTGAAACCCAAAGAGCCTGATTAAAAAAAGAAAGACCATAGCCACTACACAGAGAAAGAGGGGGAAAACACACACACATCATACAAACAATAGAAGCAAACGACAGCATTTCAAACCAGATTGAGTCCTTAGATCCATTCAATGAAGTAGCTGGAGTAGGCTGAAGCCTCGATCTCAGTTCTTCACATTAGCAAGGCAAAAACACCATGAAACTTGCAAAGGCGACGTCTCATGCTTAATACTGCTTACTTATTATTACTTTATCTCTTTTTGTATTTCTTCAGTTTGTTATCTTTTGCACAATGGTTGAATGCCTACATTGGTAAGGTCTTTCATTGATTCTGTTATGGTTATTATTCCATAGATTTATTGAGTATGCCTGCAAGAAAATGAATCTCAGGGTTGTATTTGGTGACACGTATGTACTTTGATGATAAATTTACTTTGGACTTTGATAGAAAACCTGTGCAGGAGAGTTTTTAAAGTGGAAAAGCCATGCATGGGAAGAGTTTCACTTTCTCGAGATCGGAAGCCCGGGTCCAGTGGTCACGATGACTGGGGTCTTCCTTGGTTGCAATGGAATGAACATGACTTCTTCTGTGCCTTGTCGTGCTCTTTACTCTCCATGGAGCATTGCAGAACCGCCTTCTAGGCCATAGGATCTTACTGTAGATCTCATCTGCTCAGTCCGCTGGAGCTGACTTCACATGCTAGGACAAGCATGCCCCTGTCTCATAGAGTATGAGGCCACCAGCTACACTCGCATGGTTTGGCCCACCTGTCAAAACAGAATACCAGGCCATGGCTGCTCTTGTAGGCAAACAGCTACTTGGAGCCGCAGGTGAGGGCTTAGTGTCCAGCGGAGATCAAAATTGAGTGAACTAGCCCTTGACCTTTCCCATCCACCTGGCTTCACCTATCGCCTTTCCCCTCCCTCCACCTTTTTATTCTGGCATTTTACCCATTCCTCTCAGTCATGAAGAAGGATTTTGGCCCGAGACTGTTTACTCTGTTCCATAGATGCTGCCTGACCTGTTGAGTTGCTCCAGCATAGTGGGTGGGTGGGTGGGTGGGTGTGTGTGTGTGTGTGTGTGTGTGTGTGTGTGAGTGTGTGTGTGTGTGTGTGTGAGTGTGTGTGTGTGTGTGTGTGTGTGAGAGTGTGTGTGTGTGAGTGTGTGAATGTGTGTGTGTGGGTGAGTGTGTGTGTGTGGGTGAGTGTGTGTGTGTGTGAGTGAGTGTGAGTGTGAGTGTGTGAGTGTGAGTGTGTGAGTGTGAGTGCGTGAGTGTGAGTGCGTGTGTGAGTGTGTGAGTGTGAGTGTGTGTGTGTGTGTGTGTGTGTGTGTGTGTGTGTGTGTGTGTGTGTGTGTGTGTGTGTGTGTGTTGCTGAGAGTGAGAGATGCCTGGAGTGAACATGCTGCCAGGGGAGATGTTGGAAGCAGATACTGCTGCCGTGTTTAAGAGCCATTTAGAGAGACACATAAACAGGCAGGGAGCGGGTGATATTATGGGCTGAACAGCCTGATCAAGTGCATGCTCTAAAATCGACAGTCTTGAGCCAATTACATGGATGAGAGCGAATTACAAATGACCTCTGACCTGAAAAATTCATTCTGTTTTTTCTTTATGTAGAAGTTGTCTGATACGTATTTTTGTTTGTATTTTAGATTTTAGAGTCATAGAAAACTGCAGCACCGAAACTTCGGCCCACCTAGTCTGTGCTGAACTATTTAAACGGCCATCGCCTGCACTGGCCTCCATAGCCCTACCATCCATGTACCTATCAAAGCTTCTCTTAAATGTTGGAATGAGCTTGTATGCACTACTTGTGCTGGCAGCTTGTTCCACACTCTCACCATCTTCTGAGTGAAGAGGTTTCCCCTCATGTTCCCCTTAAACTTTTTACCTTTCACCCTTAACTCATGACCTCTAGTTGTAGTCCCACCAAACCTCAGTGGAAAAAGCCTGCTTGCATTTACCCTACCTGTACTCCTCATAATTTTGTATATCTCTATCAAATTTCCTCTCTATCTTCTGAATTCCAGGAAGTAATGTCCTAACGTATTCAGCCTTTCCATATAACTCAAGTCCTCTGGACATAGTAACATCCTTTCATATGAAGAATGTGGAATCTTTAGAGTGGATGCCAAGGAGATTTCCCAGGCGATGCTCAGTAACAGCCGTTAGCACGATGCTTTACAATGATCAGGGTTTGATTCCTGCCACGAGCTGCAAGGAGTTTGTACGTTCTCCTCATAACCATGTAGGTTTTCTCCAGGTGCTTCAGTTTCTTCCCACTTTCCAAAGACGTACAGGTTGGAGTTAGTAAATTGTGGGTATGCCGTGTAGGCGCTGGGAGCCTGGTGGCACATGCAGGCTGTCCAGCACAATCCTCGCTGATTTGAGTTGACAAAATGACACATTTCATTGTATGTTTTGATGTATATGTGACAAATAAAGCTAATCTTATCTTTAAGGATGCTGCCTAGTTCAGAAAGCATGTCTTATGAGGAAAGGCTGAGTGAGCTGGGACTTCTTTTGGAGCGAAGGAGGATGAGAAGTGAGAAGATGATAAGAGACATTGATGAAATGGACAGCCCAAGAATTTTTCTTCCCAGGGCGGAAAGGGCTAATACGAGAGCGCATAATGTTAAAGTGATTCCAGAAAAGTAGAGGGGGATGTCAGAGACAGGTTTTTTACACAGACGTGGTGTGTGGAGCACGCTGCAAGAGGTGGTGGTAGAGGCAGATACATTACGGACATTAAAGAGACACTTAGATAGGTACATGGAAGATAGGAAGATAGAAACATAGAGGGCAATGTGGGAGGGCAGGGTTAGATTGATCTCGGAGTTAGCTAAATGTACATCCTACATTAATCACTCTGTGCTGGAATAAACTCCATTACCTATTGTAAATTAAACTATGAAGATATTACCTCATCTAGAATTAATAAGATATTCTAGAATAAATGACACCATGGTGAGTCATATGTATTACTTAAAGATGAACTAGGCTCTATTGAATAAATTATGTTACTGGGAATAAGTCAAGATGTTTCAAATAAAATTTGCAATATCTAGAATACACTGTATTATAATGGCGAATTAAATACATTGCAAGAGAAATGGACTGACTAGAAGACATACACAGCCTGCACTAATATATATATATCCTTAACAGCTTAATTGTACTAATAAAAATAAATTAGAATTCTTTAGAGGGAAATATACCATTGAGATTAAATAAAATAAATTAGTTCACTATCCTAATAAGCCTTACATCGAGAAAATTCAGCAACAACCTTGCACAAAATGTCAGCAAGTCCAAGGAATTGATTACGCAGGAAGGGTAAGTTAGAAGACCAAGCACCAGTTCTCAATGAAGAGTCATTGGTGGAAAGGATGAGCAGCTTCATGTTCCGGGACATCAACATCTCAGAGGATAAATAATGGGCTCAACACATCAATGCAGCCAGGAAGAAAGCACACCAGCTGCTCTAAGTCATTGAGAGGAGACTCAACCAGCAAGGTAACCGTCAGGGAATCCTGCACAAGGACTCCCAAGTCCCTTTGCACCTCTAACTTTTGAATTTTCTCCCATTTAGAAAATACTCTACACTTTTATTCCTTCTATCAAAGTGCATGACCACACACTTCCCTCCACGATGTTCTATCTGCCACGTCTTTTCCCATTTTCCTAATCCGTCTAACTCCTTCTGCAAAATCCCTGCATCAACACTACCTTCCTCTCCAGTTTTCTTTATATCATCTGAAAACTCGACCACAAAACCATCAATTCCGTCATCCAAATCATTGACCATTGCTATGAAAAGGTCATCATCATCGTCATGTGCCGTGTCAGATGATGCAGGGGATCATGGTCCTATGACCATGATTGTTCTTGGCAATTTTTTCTGCAGAGGTGGTTTGCCACTGCCTTCTTCTGGGCAGTGTCTTTAAAAGACGGGTGACCCCAGCCATTATCACTACTCCTCAGAGACTGTCTGCCTGGTGTCAGTGGTCACTAAACCAGAACTTGTGATATGCACCAGCTGCTCATACGACCATCCAACACTATCAAATCTCTCTTTCTCCTACCTGTCTAGCAGATTCAATTCCACTGCCTTCATTAAGCAGGTTGTACATTTTCCCCGTGATTACCTGGATTCCCTTTGGGTTCTCTAGTTTCCTCCCATATTCCAAAGACATACGGGTTGGTATGTTATTTGGCCAGTACAGGCTTGTTGGGCCAGCAGGGCCGAATATCATACTGCAGCTCTAGATTAATAATAAAAGTTAATGCACTGACTGATGAAGGCATGAACACCATCACCCTCTTCACCACATTGTCTGTTAAGATGGCGCTGGTGAAGCCCAGTGACTACTTATCGGCGGCAAACAGAACAAAGAATACAAAGCAATACTTTATTAATACCACTTTGCCTGGCAAAATTTAAGGGAAATAATGACCTTAAACAATGGGAGTGGTAGGCAGAAGCAAGGATGTGTCAAGGGTCAAAGCAAGTGGATATGAGGTGAGGCAAGAGGACACAAGAAAAAGTGAAAGACCGTCCACCTAAATCGAGCACCAGGAAAGCCCATGGTTTGATCACCAGGCCTGTTAGGAAAGTTTGAGTACTTCCGAAACATAGCAGCAGGGTGCAGGCAGAGCGTACTGAAGTGACAGGGCCCAGGTCCTAGAATGGGGAATGACTCAATGTTTGGACGACTTAAACGCCAGGCCAAATTGAAAAGGCAGGATTTCGGGATCAAAGGTGGACCAATTCTAATTGCCGCTCCGCGATGTTTACTTGGCTCTGCGCTGAACTAAGGCTGAGATTGTGCTCTAGTCCTGCTTCTCCGGGCTTCATGTCTGTGGACTCACTTTGTTCTGAATGCTATTCACTTACACTTATTGCCTGCACAATGTGTTTTTGTTTTCTCTCCACACATTGGGAATTTGATGGTCTTCTTTTATGGGTTCTATTAGGTTTCTTTGTTTTGTAGCTGCCTGTAAGGAGAAGAAGCTCTAGGTTGTATAATGGATACATAGTTTGATAATAAAGATACTTTGAACTTTAAATAACCCCCTGAGGTGAGATTTGAATAAATTGAGGCGAGAAGATTGCAACAAGCGGGGCACTGTCTATGCCACCCTGAACTACCTGCCAGCCTAGTCATCATGTGGGAGCCCAAGCACAGGAGGATGAACCCTGGGCACCCTCCCAAGACTATGGTCAACACGCTCCTAGAAGACAGCGGCACGGCTAATGTAGATGAACTAAACACACTGATGAGAGAGAGGGAGAAGTGGAGAGTCCGTCATCGTGCCCGAAACCAGCCCCCTAGGCCTGAGTCGACATAGTAGTCTGAGCAAAGGTGTTTCTCTTCAGTCTGCTTAAATATTTTATCTATCATCTTTACCCTTTAGTTCTAATCTCACCCAGCCTAAAGGTGAAAAGCCTGCATGCAACTGGAGAGTAACTCAGCCATGGGCGGTCCCAAGCCTGGCTGTTAAAGGGGGCCCAGAAGTGCCTATTCCAAGCTGTATCTCTCAATAATAAAGAAATCACATGTATTAGGAATGTGCTGTGGTGTCTTGGTCAAATGTGCCATTCAACAATTATAAAGAATATAAACTTATATAAAGAATAAAGAATTATATAAAACTAAGGGGTTAAGGGGTGGAGGCAGAGCGAGGAAAGATGGTGCCAGTGACTTTTGCAGACTCAGGTGACCTAGACTGTTAGACCATAAGATATAGAAACAGAATTAGGCTACTTGTTCCATTGAGTCTGTTCTGCAGTTTGTCATGGATGATCCAATTTCCCCTCAGCTGCAATTTCTCTCTTCTGAGGCTGTGTCCTCTTGTCTTAGACTCTCCCACCATAGGAGACATCCTTTTTACATCCACTCTATCAAGGCCTTTCACCATTCAATAGATTTCAATGAGGCCACTCACCATTCTTCTGAGTTCTAGTGAATACATGTCCAGAGCATCAGACAGTCTTCATATAACAAACCATTCAATTCTAGAATAATTTTTGTGAACCTTCTTTGAACCATCTCCAGTTTCAGCACATCTTTTCTAAGATAAAGGGCCCAAACCTGCTCACAATACTCCAAGTGAGGCCTCACCAGTGTTTTATAAAGTTTCAACATTACATCCTTGCATTTATATTCTAGTCCTCTTGAAACAAACACTAACATTGCATTTGCCTTTCTCACCACAGACTCAACCTGCAAATTAATCTTTAGGAAATCCTGCACAAGGACTCCCAAATCCCTTTGTGTCTCAGTTTTTTGTATTTTCTCTCCATTTAGAAAATAGTCAACCCTTTTATTTCTTCTACCCAAGTCCATGACCATACACTTCCCAACACTGTATTTCATCTGCCATTTCTTTGCCCATTCTCTTCAGTCCTTCTGTAGACTCTCCACCTATCTTCATATCATCTGCAAACTTTGCAACAAAGCCATCAATTCCATCACCCAAGTCATTGACATAAAACGTAAAAAGAATGTGTTCCAACGCTGACCCCTGTCAGACACCACTAGTCACTGGCAGCCAGTCAGAAAAGTATTCCCACTTTTTGCCACCTTCCAATCAGCCACTGCTTTATCCATGCTAGAATCTTTCCTGTAATTCCATGGGCTCATAGTTTGTTAAGCTGCCTCATGTGTGTCACATTGTTAAAGGCCTTCTGAAAATCCAAGTACACAATTCTACTTTGTCTACTCTGCTTGTTACTCCTTCAAAGAATTCCAACAGATTTGTCAGGCAAGATCTTCCCTTGAGGAATCCTTGCTGACTAAGGCCTATTTTTCTTGGACTTCTTCCAGTTTGTCCACAAAACAACTTATTTTCTTCTCTTATGTCTTTCTTTTCTTTTCAAGGTGGTTGGGGTACTGTCAGAGTCTGTGATCTACAGTTCAAACTCTGGTTCTTCACAAAAGATAGGTTTTTGTACCAGCTGTGTGGCGTGGCACTTACTATCTTCAGGATTGGCCTTCGAGTTGTGGCCCCGTAGATGACCCTAGTTCCTCGCCTATTTCTCCAACTGAAGTACTATGGGCGACTGAAACACCGAGACACCAGGCAGTGTGAGCTGCTGTTGGAAGAAGTCCTCTGTACTCGAACGATCCATCTCTCTCTTTCTTTGTTATTGGAGAATGAGAGCCTGTCGGACCCCGAGATGAGGGGCTTGGACAAGCGACACAGAAGATTGTAACATCACAACAGTGAGTCGTTGGTCTCCGGTCTCATTGTTGCAGGAGTGAACTCTGTCTCTCTTGATGGAGAGAGAGAGAGTCTATCTGTGATACCGAAGAGCTGGGTTATGAACTGTAGTTTTGATGAATTCTAGATCAAGGCCTCTTTGGGAGCTTTTGCTAATGCTTGCATGGTGGGGGGTATATTGCTTCTTCTGGCACAAGTGGGGGGGGAGAGTGAAGAGTTGATGCTTCTACTGGTGCTTGTATGATGGGGGGGCTTTGGCATTCTGATATTTCAATAATTCATTCAATAGAATTTCTTGTTTCGTAGATGACTGTGAAGAGTAAGAATTTCAGGTTGTATACTGTATATATTTTCTGATGTTAAATCGATCCATTAAACCATTTGAAGTTTGAGGTTAAAGGAACAGATATGGAATAATGTATACATAAATACCAGCATGTATTTACAATGTGAACGGCGTTTTCAAAATGGTTTAAATTGTAAAGTCTTCATACATGTGACAATAATAAGCCAATTTGCCAATTCACCAATTTATCCTGGTCAGCATGAATGAGTTAGTCCGAAGGGCCTGTTTCCTTGGTGCTTAACGCTATAACGCGATCGGCAAGAAGTAAAGCAAAATGAGATTGAGGATTATGGAGCTGACATGATTGAGATGACCACAGGAAAACAAAAGAGAAGATTTAGCTTTAGGACCTGAAAAAAGATTTGCAGTGTACAAGGTAGTTTATTGCCCCAGATTCAATCTCATTCTCTACGGTAACCGCTGCAGTGGGTGCTTATATCAATAATTAGGACAAAGAATGCTGGGAATAACATACAGATCCGACTGCTGCTGCTGGGACACAGCAGAATTCATGTTTCAGAATGATGAGATTCGGAGCAGAGATGTACTGCTATCAGAGTCACACAGGGTAGAAACAGGCCCTTCAGCCCATCCGGTCTGTGTCAGCCAAGACGACACAGCTCATCTCATTTGCTTGCAATTCAATGAGAAAGAAGATTCAAAGATTAACTTTATTTGTCACATCTACATTGTACTTTGAAAGATCAAAACATAAAGCAAAATGGCTCCCAACACAAATGACTTTGTGTAGATCTTTTTCAGAAAATTAGGTAAAGGGAGATTTGTGAAATAAATGTAGGGATAGATTTCATGCCAAAGACCTTTTTTTTATTGAGATATACTGCAGAATCGGCCCTTCCAGTCCTTCGAGCCACACCACCCAGCAGCCCTCAATTTAACCCCAGCCTAATCACGGGACAAGTTACAATGACCAATTAACCAACCAACCAGCATGTCTTTGGACTGTGAGGGGAAACCCATGTTGTCACGGGGAAAACATACAAGCTCCTTACAGACAGTGATGGGAATTGAACCTGGGTCACCGGTACTGTGAAGCATTGTGCTAACCACTACACCACCGAGCCGCCCTTTTAGGGTGGACAACAGATTAGATTAGTTTAGGTTAGACTGGATTTTTAGTCACAAGCACATCAAGGCATACAGTGGAGCGCTCCATAACACAGTCCGGGGAGGGCACCACCGTAGCCTATCAGTTAGCACGACGCTATTACAGCTAGGGTCATCAGAGTTCAGAGTTCAACTACAGTGCCAGCTGTAAGGAATCTCTGTATGTCATCTCCATGGAATGCCTGGGTTTTCCCCGGATGCTCCGGTTTCCTCCCACAGTCCAAAGATGTACTGGGTAGGTTAATTGGTTATTGTAAATTGTCCATGTGATCAGGTTAGGGTTAATCAGGTTTGTTGGGGACTGCTGGGGCAGCATGCCTGGAAGGGGCAGTGTGTCTCACTGAATAAGTACATCTGCTGGGGCAGCCCGCAAGTGTCACCATCTTTCAGAGCATGCCCACAACTAAACTAACCTGTACGTCTTTGGAATGTGGGAGGGAACTGCGGTACCCGGAGGAAACACACACACAGCCATGCCAAGGACCCACAAACTCCTTACGCACAGCAGTGAGAATTGAGCCCCGATCTTGCAGCTAGAGCTGTAGAGCATTACACAAACTGCTACACTATCATACAACTCACTTGGCCCATATCCTTCTGAACCTTTCCTATCCAGGTACTTGCCCCAATATCTGAAATGTTGTAATTGTACCCAGCTCCTCTGGCAGCTCATTCCCTATACCTACCACCCTCTGTGTGAAAAAGCTGCCCCTGAGCTCACCTTTAAATCTTTCCCCTATGTCCTCCAGCTATACACTCTACAGCCATTGGAAACAGACTGTGACCATTCACCTTATCATTATTTCTCAAGATTTTATACCCCTCTGTATGGTCACCCCTTTTTTTCTGTGCTCCAAGAAAAATAGTCCAGACATATCCAATCTCTCCTGTTAACTCAAGCCCTCAAATCCCTATAACATCCTCATGAATCTTTTAGAATACAGAACGCAGAATACTACAGCACAGTACAAGCTTTTCAACCCGCAATGTTGTGCCAACTTTTTAATCTACTCTAAAATCAATCTATCACTTCCCTCATACATAGTCTTCTATTTTTAGACCATTAGATACAGGAGCAGAATTAGGCCATTTGGCCCATCAAGTCTGCTCCAACATCTCATCATGGCTGATCCATTTCCCTGTCAGCCCCAATCTCCTGCCTTCTCCCTGTATCCCTTCATGCCCTGACTAATCAAGCCTCCATTTTTCTAAATCCATGAGCCAATCTAAGAGTTTCTTAAACATAGAAACATAGAAAATAGGTGCAGGAGTAGGCCATTCGACCTTCGAGCCTGTACCGCCATTTATTATGATCATGGCTGATCATCCAACTCAGAACCCCACCCCGCCCCACCCTTCCCTCCATACCCCCTGATCCCCGTAGCCACGGGCCATATCTAACTCCCTCTTAAATATAGCCAATGAACTGTCCTCAACTGTTTCCTGTGGCAGAGAATTCCACAGATTCACCACTCTCTGTGTGAAGAATTTTTTCCTAATCTCGGTCCTAAAAGGCTTCCCCTTTATCCTCAAACTGTGACCCCTTGTTCTGGACTTCCCCAACATCGGGAACAATCTTCCTGCATCTAGCCTGTCCAATCCCTTTAGGATTTTATACGTTTCAATCAGATCCCCCCTCAATCTTCTAAATTCCAACGAGTACAAGCCCAGTTCATCCAGTCTTTCTTCATATGAAAGTCCTGCCATCCCAGGAATCAATCTGGTGAACCTTCTTTGTACTCCCTCTATGGCAAGGATGTCTTTCCTCAGATTAGGGGACCAAAACTGCACACAATACTCCAGGTGTGGTCTCACCAAGGCCTTGTACAACTGCAGTAGTACCTCCCTGCTCCTGTACTCGAATCCTCTCGCTATAAATGCCAGCATACCATTCGCCTTTTTCACCGCCTGCTGTACCTGCATGCCCACTTTCAATGACTGGTGTATAATGACACCCAGGTCTCGTTGCACCTCCCCTTTTCCTAATCGGCCACCATTCAGATAATAATCTGTTTTCCCATTTTTGCCACCAAAGTGGATAACTTCACATTTATCCACATTAAATTGCATCTGCCATGAATTTGCCCACTCATCCAACCTATCCAAGCCACTCTGCATCCTCTTAGCATCCTCCTCACAGCTAACACTGCCACTCAGCTTCATGTCATCCGCAAACTTGGAGATGCTGCATTTAATTCCCTCATCCAAGTCATTAATATATATTGTAAACAACTGGGGTCCCAGCACTGAGCCTTGCAGTACCCCACTAGTCACCGCCTGCCATTCTGAAAAGGTCCCGTTTATTCCCACTCTTTGCTTTCTGTCTGCTAACCAATTCTCCACCTACACCAATACCTTACCCCCAATACCGTGTGCTTTAAGTTTGCACACTAATCTCCTGTGTGGGACCTTGTCAAAAGCCTTTTGAAAATCCAAATATACCACATCCACTGGTTCTCCCCTATCCACTCTACTAGTTACATCCTCAAAAAATTCTATGAGATTTGTCAGACATGATTTTCCTTTCACAAATCCATGCTGACTTTGTCCGATCATTTCACCGCTTTCCAAATATGCTGTTATCACATCTTTGATAACTGACTCCAGCAGTTTCCCCACCACCGACGTTAGGCTAACCGGTCTATAATTCCCTGGTTTCTCTCTCCCTCCTTTTTTAAAAAGTGGGGTTACATTAGCCACCCTCCAATCCTCAGGAACTAGTCCAGAATCTAACGAGTTTTGAAAAATTATCACTAATGCATCCATTATTTCTTGGGCTACTTTCTTAAGCACTCTAGGATGCAGACCATCTGGCCCTGGGGATTTATCTGCCTTCAATCCCTTCAATTTACCTAACACCACTTCCCTACTAACATGTATTTCCCTCAGTTCCTCCATCTCACTGGACCCTCTGTCCCCTACTATTTCTGGAAGATTATTTATGTCCTCCTTAGTGAAGACAGAACCAAAGTAATTATTCAATTGGTCTGCCATGTCCTTGCTCCCAATAATCAATTCACCTGTTTCTGTCTGTAGGGGACCTACATTTATCTTTACCAGTCTTTTCCTTTTTACATATCTATAAAAGCTTTTACAGTCAGTTTTTATGTTCCCTGCCAGTTTTCTCTCATAATCTTTTTCCCCTTC
Organism: Mobula birostris; assembly: GCF_030028105.1. Taxonomy (NCBI): domain Eukaryota; kingdom Metazoa; phylum Chordata; class Chondrichthyes; order Myliobatiformes; family Myliobatidae; genus Mobula; species Mobula birostris. The sequence goes on from NC_092380.1 coordinate 111,294,952, forward strand.
CTAATTAAGCCCTTTGTCCTCCTCTGCTGAACTCTGAATTTCTCCCAGTCCTCAGGTGAGCCACTTTCTCTGGCTAATTTGTATGCTTCTTCTTTGGAATGGATACTATCCCTAATTTCTCTTGTCAGCCATGGGTGCACTACATTCCTTGATTTATTCTTTTGCCAAACTGGGATGAACAATTGTTGTAGTTCATCCATGCAACCTTTAAATGCTTGTCATTGCATATCCACCGTCAATCCTTTAAGTATCATTTGCCAGTCTATCTTAGCTAATTCACGCCTCATACCTTCAAAGTTACCCCTCTTTAAGTTCAGAACCTTTGTTTCTGAATTAACTATGTCACTCTCCATCTTAGTGAAGAATTCCACCATATTATGGTCACTCTTACCCAAGGGGCCTCTCATGACAAGATTGCTAATTAACCCTTCCTCATCGCTCAAAACCCAGTCTAGAATAGCCTGCTCTCTAGTTTGTTCCTCGAAATGTTGGTTCAAAAAACCATCCCGCATACATTCCAAGAAATCCTCTTCCTCAGCACCTTTACCAATTTGGTTCACCCAATCTACATGTAGATTGAAGTCACCCATTATAACTACTGTTCCTTTATTGCACACATTTCTAATTTCCTGTTTAATACCATCTCCGACCTCACTACTACGGTTAGGTGGCCTGTACACAACTCCCACCAGCGTCTTCTGCCCCTTAGTGTTACGCGGCTCTACCCATATCGATTTCACATCTTCCCGGCTTATGTCCTTCCTTTCTATTGCGTTAATCTCTTCTTTAACCAGCAACGCCACCCCACCTCCCCTTCCTTCATGTCTATCCCTCCTGAATATTGAATATCCCTGAACGTTGAGCTCCCATCCTTGGTCACCCTGGAGCCATGTCTCTGTGATCCCAATTATATCATAATCATTAATAACAATCTGCAATTTCAATTCATCCACCTTTTTACGAATGCTCCTTGCATTGACACACAAAGCCTTCAGGCGCTCTTTTACAACTCTCTTAGCCGTTATACAATTATGTTGAAAAGGGGCCCTTTTTAATGCTTGCCCTGGATTTGTCGGCCTGCCACTTTTACTTTTCTCCCTAGTACTTTTTGCTTCTACCCTCACTTTACACCCCTCTGTCTCTCTGCACTGGTTCCCATCCCCCTGTTGTGAACTAACCTCCTCACGCCTAGCCTCTTTAATTTGATTCCCACCCCCCAACCATTCTAGTTTAAAGTCACCTCAGTAGCCCTCGCTAATCTCCCTGCCAGGATATTGGTCCCCCTAGGATTCAAGTGTAACCCGTCCTTTTGGTACAGGTCACACCTGCGCCAAAAGAGGTCCCAATGATCCAAAAACTTGAATCCCTGCCCCCTGCTCCAATCCCTCAGCCATGCATTTATCCTCCACCTCATCGCATTCCTACTCTCACTGTCGCGTGGCACAGGCAGTAATCCCGAGATTACTACCTTTGCGGTCCTTTTTCTCAACTCCCTTCCTAGCTCCCTATATTCTCCTTTCAGGACCTCATCCCTTTTCCTACCTATGTCATTGGTACCTATATGTACCACGACCTCTGGCTCCTCACCCTCCCACTTCAGGATATCTTGGACACGATCAGAAATATCCCAGACCCTGGCACCAGGGAGGCAAACTACCATCCAGGTACATTCCTAATGTATCTGCCTCTACCAGCACCCCTGGCAGGGTACTCCACTGGCCAACCACACTCTACAAAAGAAGGTACATCTGACATCCCTCCTATAGCACTCGTCCTCTAATTCAAGCAACATCTCCTCTGTACCCTCTCTAAAGCTTCTACAACCTTTCTATAATGAGGTGACCTATAAGTATTCCTCTGTTTCTACCTATCACTCCCATTTTTGTTGTTTCCTCTTGTTCCACCTTTCTTTTTCTTCTCTCCCTTTGATTTGCCAATCTTGCCGTTTCTCCCAGTGAGTCTCCTGAGATAGTTTCCATGTCCAACACAAACAAGCTGTCATCATTGCAAGGTCAAAGTAAGTTTAATTAAAAGTTTTATGATTGTTGATCCAACCACCAAAAGGCAAGTGCCACAGGCACACAGAACATTGGTTGCTATGGTTGGGTTGAAGAAGCTGTTCATGGACCGTTCAGTAATCTGATGGTGGAAGGGAAGGAGCTGTTCCTAAGATGTTGAGTATCAAGATACAGTGAAAAACATTTTTAGCATGCCATCCATACAGATCAAATCATTACTCAGCTATTCCTGTACTTCACCCTTTCTAGCCAATTCTCTATTTGCCCCAAATCCTCTCCTTTCACCTTTCTCTTTCTTCTCCCCCTTTGAGCCTCCAATCCTTTCCTTTGTCTCAGTGAGTCTCCTGTGATAGTTACCGAGTCCACCACAAACAACCCGTGATAAAGTGAGTTTAATTAAAGGTTTTATGATTGTTGACGCAGACGTCGATGGGCAAACGCTGCAGACACACAGGACTCTGGGTTGCTATGGTTATGTTGAATATTGTAGCAAAGATTACTATCAAAGCAGCAAAATTTCATTTAATATTGTTCATTTTATCTCTCCTTCCTGAAATGATCCGGGCTGTGACTCAAAGAATCTTAAAGTGTAGGTAAAATTGCAAATTGGCTTATTATTGTCACATGTATCAAGGAACAATGACATACCTGTCTTGCATACAGTTCATATAGGTCAAATCATTACACATTGCATGGGTAGTACAAGGGAAAACAATAACAGAATGCAGAATAAAGTGTTAGTGACAGAGAAAATGCAGTGCAGACAGACAATGAGGTGCAAGGTCAAAAAAGGTATAAGTATTTTGAGATCAATACAGTAGTCAATCACATAATTCTAGGGAATCACTCAAAAGGTTTATAACTGCAGTAAATCTTGTCTTGAGACTGGTGGTATGTGCTTTCAGGTCTTTAAGACCATAAGAAATTGAGGCAGAATTAGGCTATTTGGCCCATCGACTCTCCTCTGCCATTTCATCATGGCTGATCCATTTCCCTCTCAGTCCCAATCTCCTGCCTTCTCCCCATATCCCTTCGTGCCCTGACTAATTAAGAATCTAGCAACCTCTGCCTTAACTATACCCAATGATTTGGCCTGACAGCCATCTGTGGCAATAAATTCCTCAGACTTACCACTCCCTGGCTAAAGAAATTCCTCATCATCTCCTTTCTAAATGGACATCCCACTATTTTGAGGCTGTGTCCTCTGGCCTTAGACTCCCCCACCGTAGGAAACATCCTCTCCACATCCACTCTGGCAAGGCCTTTCAACATTAAATAGGTTTCAATGAGATCCTCCCTCATTCTTCTGAATTCCAGTGAGTACAGGGCCAGACCCATCAGATGTTCCTCTTATAATAAGCCCTTCAATTCCCGGGAAATCCGGAGCTGGAGTCTCTAAGACAGTCCTTCATTGAGTTCCATGCTGACTAGCAATTCCTGCGATGCTGCCGGTATCAAACTGTATCAGTCTCTACCATTCCTTTGGATTCATCAGATGGGCGGAGAGGGGAGTTTGCTACATAGGCAACAACTCGCTCTCCCTATCATACTGCCCAGTCTTACGTATCTAGACAAGTAGGACGAAATATCCAAGGTCAACCCTAAACTCACTGACTCACTCACTCAATCTTGGAATAACTTTTGTGAGCCTTTTTGAAATCTCTCCAATGTCTCTTTTGTAGCTTCTGCCCAATGGAGGTGGGGGAGACAGAAGAGACAATATCTGGGGAGGTTTGGGTCTTTGAGTATGATTCACCACACATAAAGTGCTGGAGGAACTCTGCAGGTCACGAAGCATCTATGCAATAGATGGGAGTAAACAGGTGGTGTTTCAGGCTAAGGCCCCTCATCAGCTGAAGGAACTTGGCCTGAAACTTCAACTGTTAATTTCCTTTTACCAGGATGCTGCCTGATTTAGAGAGTATGCATTATGATCAGAGATTAAGGGAGCTAGAGCATTACTCTTTGGAGGGAAGGAGGATGAGAGGAGACATGATAGAGGTGTACAAGATAATAAGAGGAATAGATAGAGTGGATAGCCAGCGCCTCTTCCCCAGGGCACCACTGCTCAATACAAGAGGACATGGCTTTAAGGTAAGGGGTGGGAAGTTCAAGGGGGATATTAGAGGAAGGATTTTTACTCAGAGAGTGGTTGGTGCGTGGAATGCACTGCCTGAGTCAGTGGTGGAGGCAGATACACTAGTGAAGTTTAAGAGACTACTAGACAGATATATGGAGGAATTTAAGGTTGGGGCTTATATGGGAGGCAGGGGTTGAGGGTCAGCACAACATTGTGGGCCGAAGGGCCTGTAATGTGCTGTACTATTCTATGTTCCTTCTGTAGATGCTGCCCTGACCTGTTGAGTTCTGCCACAGCTTTGTGCAGTACAAGATTTGCAGCATCTGCAGAATCTCTTGTGCCTTTGAATATTTTGGCTGTTTATGACTGAGGCAGTAAGAAGTAAAGACAGAGTACATGGAGAGGAGCCTGCTTTCCCGTGGTGACATACCAAGCCATTATACATCCAAGTAGGATGTTTCCTATGGTGGGCCTTCACTGGACCTTGGAAAGAGGGGACCCTCAGGTCCTGACAGTGTGGGTTGCACATTCCGCCTATTACTCAGGTGTCCTAGTTAGTTCAGGTTCGTCGGAGAATCATAGAGCCATAGAGCATAGAAAACAGGCCACTCAGCCCAACTAGTCTGTGCTGACCATGCTGCCTAACCAAGCTAATCCCACTTGCCTGCATTAAGAACATATCCCTCTAATTCAGGGGTCCCCAACCTGCAGTCCACAGACCCCTTGGCTAATCGTAGGGCTCCATTTCATAAAAAATGTTGGGAACCCCTGGTTTAAACCTTTCCTATTGGTGTAATGTCTTTTAAGTGTCATAGTTGTACCTGCCTCTACTAATTCTTCTGGCAACCCATTCCCTATAAGCATTACTACTCTCTGTGTGAAAATGTTGCTCCTTAGATCTCCTTTAACACTTTCCCCTCTCAACTTAAACCTCTACCATCTAATGTAGGCTGTCCCACCTTGGCGGAAAGACTGTGGTGATTCACTTTAACATAGAGCATAAAACAGTACCACACAAGAACAGGCCTTTCAGCCCACAATGTTGTACCAAACCAGCTAAAACGTAAATTTAAAAATCCCAAAAGCTAACCCCTCCTACTTTCACAATGTCCATCTCTCTCCATCTTCCTCACATTCATGTGCCTATCTAAACATCACTAATGTACTTGCCTCTACCACCATAGCAGGCAGTGCATTCCAGGCATCGACCATCCCTGAGTAAAAAAAAGTTATGCCTTACATCCCCTTTCTCACTTTAATGCATGCCCTCTAGTATTAGACATTCCTAACCTGGGAGAAAGATACTGTCCGTCTTCTCTACCTGAACCTCTCATAAACTTATAAACCTCTGTCAGATCTCCCCTCAGCCTCCAGCACTCCAAAGAAAACAACCCAAGTTTGTCCAGCCTCTCATGATAGTACATTCCCTCTAAATCAGGCAGCATCTGCTTTATCTATGCCCCTTATGAGTTTCTTAACCTGCAGATTTATAATGAGTTGGCATGGCAGTGTAGCGGATAGCGGTCACTTGAGGGGACCAAAGACACTCGCAGATTTCTATAGATGGGCCATGGAGAATATTCTAAATTGTTGCAACACAGTCTGGTCTGGAGAGGCCACTGCAAAGGATGGAGAAAAGCTGCAGAAAGTTGTAAACTTTCTCTCTCCTGCTCCCTTGCTGCTTCCAAGGGAAGGTCCCTACATTTGAATAGTCTCTCTCTCTCTCTCCCCCTCGGTTGTGTTGGAGGTTTGTACCAAAAATTTGGGTTTGCAGTTTGTGGATTGGAGTAATGAACACTGAGCCGAGCTGAATATGGACTCTTTTCGATTTTGTGTTTTATTTTCGGTGTTTTTGCTCATTTTTTCATTAATGTTTGCACCTTTTTTATACATGTGGGGTGTGGGGGGGGGGGGAAATGATTTTCTTGTTGCCATTTGCATCATTTGTTATTTCGCCTGGGGAGGATTGATGTTTTACTTTGTATGGTTCCCTGGTTTTCTTTGTTTCGTGGCTGTCTGTGGGAAGACAAATCTCAGTGCTGTATACAGCATACATTGGTAATAAATGTACTTCGAATCCTTTGTTCTTCTGCCAATGTTCTTCTACATTTCTCTGACATTAAATTGAACCTTTGAACCTTTAAACCTTTGAAACAACACATTTCATGACATGTGCCAATGATATTAAACCTGACTCTGATTTCAATTCTAAAGCTAGGGTACATAGGCTTAAGGGGAGAAGGGAGAGATTTAACAGGAACCTGAGGGGCAGATTTTTCACTCGGAGGGTGGTGAGCATGTGGAAGAAATGGATACAATTATAATGTTTAAGATGTTTGGACAGGAAAGGTTTACGTAAGTACAGGCCAAATGAGCAACACAATGGCGTAATACTTAACAGTACCAGCTGTAAGATCGGGGTTCAATTCCCACTGCTGTCTGTAAGAAGTTTGTACATTCTCTCCATGACCATTTCCTCTAGGTGCTTTAGTTACCTCCTACATTCCAAGGACAAATGGGTTAGGCTTAGCAAACTGTGGCCATGCTATGTTGGCACAAGCAACGTGGCAACACTTGCAGGCTGCCCTCACCACATTCTCAGACTGCATTGGTCATTAATACAAATGGTGCATTTCACTGTCTCAATGTTTCGATGTACATGTGACAAATAAAGCTAATTTCTCTTTTAATATGCAGCCTGGTGGTTGAATTTGATGCCTCCATATATTGCCTGTAATGAGCAGGTGAGGGGTCTGGGGGAATATGCAGAGATTAAAACCACGATGTGTGTCACTGGGTATTTTGATACTGCCAGTTACGCCACTGGTGTTTAGGGCAGAAATGAAGATTCTACATCTCTGTCTTTCTTGGTCTTGGCAGTTACTCTCAGTCATGCATATCCTGGGTGAAGACTCAGGAATACCGTCTCACACAGATGTAGACGGATTCTTCATTGCTGTTTTCGTAACAATTTTTTTAACCAGTCAGGGTTGTTAGCCCTGAGCTGAACCCCCAAAATTGGAGGACCGGTGGACCACTGTTAGTCTGCCCTCTACCCTTTGACCTGTTTTGCATGGGTGACCCTACCAAGAGCCAAAGCACAAGGCTCTGACTCCAGCCAACATAGCTCTCCGGGCCATTGAGGAGGTTGTGGTCCTCTTGGAGATGTAAATGGATAATGGATTATTAACCCGGGGTCAATGAGTCAAAGTTTCTGGTTCCATGTTTTAGGGTCTGCTTATAAAAGCATGGAGATAAAATTTACTGTCTGGTCAACTTTTAGATTCACAATTTGCCCTGATCGTGTGTAAACTTTTCTTCCAGTCAAATTGGAGGACAACAGTCAATCCTTGGAGACTCTATAAATAGACTGTTTATTTCATTATTCTATTTACCTGTCATGTTTCCAGACTCTCATTAGTCATGTCAACAAAATCCAGTTATTACCTTTCCAAGTGATTCCCAGCTGTTACAGGGCTTGGAGCAGATAGACTTTCTGATTTTCACTTCTGTCTGAGTCAGCAACTTCAAGTTCCTGGGTGTCAATATCTCTGAGGATCGATCCTGGGTGCAACATCTCGATGCAGCTACAAAGAACTCCATGACAGGAGTTCGAAGAGATTTGGTATGTGACCAAAAACACCTGCAAATTTCTACAGAGGTACCGTGGAGAGCAATTCAACTAACTGCGTCACAGTCTGGTGGAGGTGGGGGTGCTACTGCACAGGATCAAAATAAGTCCCAGAGAGTTGTAAACTCAGTCGTCTCCATCATGGCCACAAACCTTTGCCGTATCCAGGACATCTTCAAGGAGCAATGTCTCAAAAAGGTGGCATCCATCATTATGGACCTCCATCACCCAATTCATGCCCTGTTTTCACTACTACCATCAAGAAACTGGTAGAGAATTCTGAAGGCACACACTCAACAATTCAGGAACAGCCTTTTCCCTTCTGCCATCAGATTTCTGAATGGACATTGAATCCATAAACACTACCTCACTACTGTTTTATTTCTACTTTTGTACTACTTATTTAATTTAACTATTACGTATATATTTATATTCTTACTGTAATTCATGTTTTTATTCTATTATGTTTTGCATTGTACTGTTGCTGCAAAGACAACAATTTTCACAATATATGCTGGTGATATTAACCCTGATTCTGAGCCGTGGAGTTACACCACACCAAAGCAGACCTTTCGGCCCAACTCATCCATGCCAACCAAGATGCCCATCTATGCTAATCCAATTTGACTGCATTTGGCCAATATCCCTTGAAACCTCTCCTGTCTGCCTCTGTGTCCGAATGTCTTTTAAGCGTTGCTGGCAACTCATTCCTCATCTCCACCATCCTCTCTGTAAAACACTTGCCAATCCAGTCCTCTTTATATCATTTCTCGCTCAATGGGATGGCATAGTGGTATAATGCGTAGCATAACGCTTTGCAGTACCAGTGACCGTAGGCCATAAGACATAGGAGCAGAATTAGGCCATTCAGCCCATTGAGTCTGCTCTGCCATTCCATGGGCTGAATTAAGCAGGTCCCAGATACCACTCAACCTCATACACCTGCCTTCTCACCATATCTTTTGATGTCTTGACCGATTAGGAAACTATCAACCTTCACCTTAAGTATACACACAGATTTCCATCCACTGCAGTCTGTGTCAGAGCATTCCACAGATTTAGAAACATAGAAACACAGAAAACCTACAGCAAAAATACAGGCCCTTCAGCCCACAAAGCTGTGCTGAACATGTCCTTACCTTAGAAATTACCTAGGGTTACCCATAGCCCCCTATTTTTCTGAGTTCCATGTCCAGGAGTCTCTTAAAAGACCCTATTGTATCTGCCTCCACCACCGCTGCAGACAACCCATTCCACACTCTCACCATTCTCTGCGTAAGAAACATTCCCCTGACATCTCCTTTGTACTACTTCCAAGCACCTTAAAACTATGCCCTCTTGCACTAGCCATTTCAGTTCTGGGAAAAAGCCTTTGACTATCTACACTATCAATGCCTCTCGTTATCTTGTACACCTCCATCAGGTCACCTCTCATCCTCCGTCGCTCCAAGGAGAAAAGGCCGAGTTCACTCAACCTATTCTCATAAGGCATGCTTCCCAATCCAGGCAACATCCTTGTAAATCTCCTCTGCACCCTTTCTATGGTTTCCACATCCTTCCTGTAGTGAGGCAACCAGAACTGAGCACAGTACTCCAAGTGGGGTCTGATCAGGGTCCTATATAGCTGCAACATTACCTCTCGGCTCTTAAACTCAATCCCACAATTGATGAAAGCCCTTGCACCATATGCCTTCTTAACCACAGAGTCAACCTGCGCAGCAGCTTTGAGTGTCCTATGGACTCAGACCCCAGGATCCCTCCGATCCTCCACACTGCCAAGAGTCTGACCATTAATACTATATTCTGCCATCATATTTGACCTACCAAAATGAACCACTTCAAACTTATCTGGGTTGAACTCCATCTGCCACTTCTCAGCTCAGTTTTGCATCCTATCAATGTCCTGCAGTAACCTCTGAAAGCCCTCCACACTATCCACAACACCCCAACCTTTGTGTCATCAGTAAATTTACTAAACCACCCCTCCACTTCCTCATCCAGGTCATTTATAAAAATCGTGTAGGGGTCCCAGAACGAATCCCTGAGGCACACCACTGGTGACCAACCTCCATGCAGAATATGACACGTCTACAACCACTCTTTGCCTTCTGTGGGTACGCCAGTTCTGGATCCACAAAGCAATCTCCCCTTGGATCCCATGCCTCCTTACTTTCTCAATAAGCCTTGCATGGTATACCTTATCAAATGCCTTGCTACAATCCATATACACTACATCTATTGCTCTGCCTTAAAATTTACTATTCTCTGGCTAAAGAAAAATCCTCCTTACTTCTGTTCTATAAGTTTGCCCCTCAATTTTGAGACTTTGCCCTCTGGTTCGGGATACCCCCATTATAGAAAACATCCTTTCCACATCCACCTTTTCTAATCCTTTCAATATTTGGTAAGTTTCACGAGACTTGGATTCAATTCCTGCCGCTGTCTGTATAGAGTTTGTACTTTCACCCCGTAACCGCGTGGTTTCCATCACGTGTTCCAGTTTCCTCCCAAAGTCCAAAAACATAGAACCATAGAACCATAGAAACTACAGCACAGAAACAGGCCCTTTGGCCCTTCTTGGCTGTGCCGAACCATTTTCTGCCTAATCCCACTGACCTGCACACGGACCATATCCCTCCATACACCTCCCATCCATGTATCTGTCCAATTTATTCTTAAATATTAAAAAAGAACCCACATTTACCACCTCGTCTGGCAGCTCATTCCATACTCCCACCACTCTCTGTGTGAAGAAGCCCCCTCTAATGTTCCCTTTAAACTTTTCCCCCCTCACCCTTAACCCATGTCCTCTGGTTTTTTTTCTCCCCTTGCCTCAGTGGAAAAAGCCTGCTTGCATTCACTCTATCTATACCCATCATAATTTTATATACCTCTATCAAATCTCCCCTCATTCTTCTACGCTCCAGGGAATAAAGTCCTAACCTATTCAACCTTTCTCTGTAACTGAGTTTCCCAAGACCCGGCAACATCCTTGTAAACCCTCTCTGCACTCTTTCAACCTTATTTATATCCTTCCTGTAATTTGGTGACCAAAACTGAACACAATACTCCAGATTCGGCCTCACCAATGCCTTATACAACCTCATCATAACATTCCAGCTCTTATACTCAATACTTTGATTAATAAAGGCCAATGTACCAAAAGCTCTCTTTACAACCCTATCTACCTGTGATGCTACTTTTAGGGAATTTTGTATCTGTATTCCCAGATCCCTCTGTTCCACTGCACTCCTCAGTGCCTTACCATTAACCCTGTATGTTCTACGTTGGTTTGTCCTTCCAACGTGCAATACCTCACACTTGTCAGTATTAAACTCCATCTGCCATTTTTCAGCCCATTTTTCCAGCTGGTCCAAGTCCCTGTGCAGGCTCTGAAAACCTTCCTCACTGTCTACTACACCTCCAATCTTTGTATCATCAGCAAACTTGCTGATCCAATTTACCACATTATCATCCAGATCATTGATATAGATGACAAATAACAATGGACCCAGCACTGATACCTGTGGCACACCACTAGTCATACCGGTTAGTAGGTTAATTGGTCATTGTAAATTGTCCTCTGATTAGGCTTGGGGTAAATCGGGGGTTGCTGGGTGGTGCAGCTAAAAGAGCCAGAAGAGGCTGAAAAAATAAATAAATAAACTTATGCGGTTGCCTTCTAGCCTGTGGTCTTCCTCATTATTTATGCCCTCATAATATGATCGACCTGTATACGCTCACCGCTCAGGCTCATTCACCAGAGAAAAAGCAGTCCCAACTTACCCGGTCTCTCCTTATAACTCAAGCTCTCTGGCAAGAGTGTTGTGAATTGTTTCTGCAGCCTCTCCAGTTTGACCCACAGACACTGCTCAACCTGTAAGATTCTGTCTCCTTGTTCTACTGTACCCCTGTCAAGAGCCCTGCAGGCCTTTGTGGCTTGCTGAAGAACATTGATCTTCAAGGTCTATCAAGCACCTGTATTTACTAATTGTTCTCTTAACTAGATCTGTTAAGCCCCAGTGCTTTCAGTTTGATCTTGTCAACTTAATTGTTACTGCCATATGCTTCCCGCATTCTATGATTATTTAAAGGGGTCGCTAGTTAGCTCTTTAGCAGAGTCCGACTGTGTTATAGAGAATGATTTGTCTCTGGTTGTGGCTCAGTCGTCCTTGCAAGGCTCTGTTGGTATTCCTCTGCCTAACCTCTTGTTTCCGTCTCTTCATGGGAATTCCGTTGTTCCTCTGCGCCTCGCTCAAGCAATAAGCCTGCTATCTGCTGCTCCTGGATTGAGCCAGTGTCAGTGATCACTCACACAGAGGGAATCTGTTGTTCCTCCGCACTCGGGCCCAGTGCTGGGAGTGCGCACCGTGACGCCCCTTGTGCGCTCGTGACTGTGTCGCCAGACTCTGCTCTCATTCCATCTACAAGTTTGCAGATGACCAGCATCTGTATCTCAAATAATGATAGGTCACAAAGGGAGATCAGGAGCCTAGTATCATGATATCATGACCATACCTTTCCCTTAATGACGGCAAAACAAAGGAGCTATTCATTGACTTCAGTAAGGTATGGGTGCACAAGCTCCTCTCTAAGCAGTGGTGTTGAGGCTGGGAGGGTTGGAAACTTCAGGTTCCTCAGTGTAAAATTCATCGATAGCTTCTGCTGGTCCCACCATGTAGACAAGAAAGCTCACCAATGCCTCTACTTCCTCAGGAAGCCAATGAAATCTGATATCTCCCTATTGACTCTTACCAATTTTTACTGATGCACCATAGAAAATATCCTATCTGGAAGATCATGGCTTAGTAGCAGTGTTGTTAAGAAGGCATATGGTATATCGGCCTTCATCAACCGTGGGATTGAGTTCAAGAGCCGTGAGATAATGTTACAGCTATATAAGACCTTGGTCAGACCTCACATGGAGTACTGTGTTCAGTTCTGGTCACCTCACTACAGGAAGAATATGGATACTATAGAGAGAGCACAAAGGAGATTTACAAGGATGTTGCCTGGATTGGAGAGTATGCCTTACGAGAATAGGTTGAGTGAACTTGGCCTTTTCTCCTTGGAGTGACGGAGGATGGGAGGTGACCTATAGAGGTGTATAAGATGATGAGAGGCATTGATCGTGTGGATAGCCAGAGGCTTTCTCCCAGGGCTGAAATGGCTAGCACAAGAGGGCATAGTTTTAAGGTGCTTGGAGGTAGGGACAGAGGGGATATCAGGGTTAAGTTTTTCACACAGAGAATGGTGGGTGTGTGGGATGGGCTGCCAGTAATTTTGGTGGAGACATTTACAATAGGGTCTTTTAAAAGACTCTTAGGTAGGTTCATGGAGCTTAAAAAAATAGAGGGGCCTGGAATATGATGTAGATTTCTACATTCTACTCTGCAAGAAACTGCAAAGACTTGTGGACACAGCTCAGCAGATCACAGAAACCAGCCTCACCTCTATGGACTCTGCCTACACTTCTTGCTGCTTCAGTAAAGCAGCCAGCAGAATTAAAGACCTCACCTTTCTCAGAGATTTTTTTCCCCCTCTTCCACTAGGCAGAAGATAAAAAAGCTTCAAAGCAAGGTACCACCAGGCCCAAGGAGAGCTTCTATCCTGCTTTATTAGACTACTAAATGATTCCCCAGTACAATAAGATGGGACTCATGACATTATAATCTTTCTTGTTATGAGCAGACACCTCTTGTTTACCTGCACTGCACTTTCTCTGCAGTTGTTACATTTTATTCTGCTTTCTTTCATTATCACAGAATATAGAGCAATACAGCACAGTACAGGCATGATATGGTGCTGACCTTTTAACTCACTCCAAGATCATTGTACGTGTTCCCTCCCACATAATCCATCTTTTATTCTTCCATCCATGTGTCTGTCTAAGAGAATCTTAAATGCCCTTAATGTATCTCCATCTACGACCACCCCCGGCAGTGCGTTCCACATATTTACTGCTCTCTGTTATTGTTGTTCCTTGTACTACCTTAATGACTTGATCTGTATGGACAGTATTCAAGACAAACTTTTAAGACCATAAGACAAAGGAGCAGAAGTCGGCCATTCGGCCCATTGAGTCTGCTCCACCATTTTATCATGAGCTGATCCATTCTCCTATTTAGTCCCACTCCCCTGCCTTCTCACCATAACCTTTAATGCCCTGGCTACTCAGATACCTATCAATCTCTGCCTTAAATACACCCAATGACTTGGCTTCCACTGCCACCCGTGGCAACAAATTTCATAGATTCACCACCCTCTGGCTAAAAAAATCTCTTCGCTTCTCTGTTCTGAATGGGCGCCCTTCAATCCTTAAGTCATGCCCTCTCGTACTAGACTCCTCCATCATGGGAAACAACTTTGCCACATCCACTCTGTCCATGCCTTTCAACATTCGAAATGTTTCTATGAGGTCTCCCCTCATTCTTCAAAACTCCAAGGAATACAGTCCAAGAGCGGACAAATGTTCCTCGTATGTTAACCCTCTCATTCCCAGAATCATTCTAGTGAATCTTCTCTGTACCCTCTCCAACGTCAGCACATCCTTTCTTAAATAAGGAGACCAAAACTGCCCAGAGTACTCCAAGTGAGGTCTCACTAGCGCCTTATAGAGCCTCAACATCACATCCCTGCTCCTGTACTCTATTCCTCTAGAAATGAATGCCAACATTGCATTCGCCTTCTTCACCACTGACTCAACCTGGAGGTTAACCTTAAGGGTACCCTGCACGAGAACTCCCAAGTCCCGTTGCATCTCAGAACTTTGAATTCTCTCCTCATTTAAATAATAGTTTGCCTGTTTATTTCTTCTACCAAAGTGCATAACCATACACTTTCCAACATTGTATTTCATTTGCCACTTCTTTGCCCATTCTTCCAATCTATCCAAGTCTCTCTGCAGACTCTCTGTTTCCTCAGCACTACCGGCCCCTCCACCTATCTTCCTATCATCAGCAAACTTAGCCACAAAGCCATCTATTCCATAATCCAAATCGTTGATGTACAATGTAAAAAGAAGCGGCCCCAACACAGACCCCTATGGAACACCACTGGTAACCAGCAGCCAACCAGAATAGGATCCCTTTATTCCCACTCTCTGTTTCCTACCAATCAGCCAATGCTCTATCCACGTATGTAACTTTCCTGTAATTCCAAGGGCTCTTATCTTGTTAAGTAGCCTCATGTTTGGCACCTTGTTAAAGGCCTTCTGAAAATCCAAATATATAACATCCACTGCATCTACCTTGTCTAGCCTACCTGTAATTTCCTCAAAAGATTGTAATAGGTTTGTCAGGCAGGATTTTCCTTTAAGGAATCTATGCTAAATTCTGCCTATCTTGTCATATGCCTCCAGGTACTCTGTAACCTCATCCTTGACAATTGACTCCAACAACTTCCCAACCACCGATGTCAAGCTAACAGGTCTATAATTTCCTTTTTGCTTCCTTGCCTCCTTCTTAAATAGCGGAGTGACATTTGCAACCTTCCAGTCCTTCGGAACCATGCCAGAATCTATCGACTTTTGAAAGATCATCGCTAATGCCTCCGCAATCTCCACAGCTACTTCCTTCAGAACACGAGGGTGCATTCCATCTGGTCCGGGAGAATTATCTACCTTTAGACTATACAGCTTCTGGAGTACTTTCTCTGTCATAATTGTGACTGCGCACACTTCTCTTCCCTGCCACCCTTGAGTGCCTGGTGCTGATGTCTTCCTCAGTGAAGACTGATGCAAAATACTCGTTCAGTTCCTCCACCATCTCCTCATCTCCCATTACAATTTCTCCAGCATCATTTTCTATCGGTCCTATATCTACTTTCACCTGTTTTTTACTCTTTATATACTTGAAAAAGCTTCTAGTATCCTCTTTGATATTATTTGCTAGCTTCCTTTCATAGTTAATCTTTTCCCGCTTAATGACCTTCTTAGTTTCCTTTTTTAAGGTATTAAAAACTTCCCAATCCTCTGTCGTCCCACTAATTTTTGCTTCCTTGTGTGCCCTCTCCTTTGCTTTAACTTTGGCTTTGACTTCTCTTGTCAGCCACAGTTGCATCATTTTTCCATTCGAAAATTTCTTATTTTTTGGAATATATCTGTTTTGCACCTTCCTCACTTCTTGCATAAACTCCAGCCACTGCTGCTCTGCCGTCCTTCCCGCCAGTGTCCCTTTCCAGTCAACTTTGGCCAGTTCCTCTCTCATGCCACTGTAATTTCCTTTACTCCACTGAAATACCGACACATCAGATTTCGGCCTCTCTTTTTCAATTTTCACAGTGAACTCAATCATGTTATGATCACTGCTTCCTAAGGGTTCCTTCACCTCAATCTCTCTAATCACCTCCGGTTCATTACACAATACCCAATCCAGTACAGCCGATCCCCTAGTGGGCTCAACAACAAGCTGTTCTAAAAAGCCATCTCGCAGACATTCTACAAGTTCTCTCTCTTGAGATCCAGTGCCGACCTGATTTTCCCAATCCACTCACATGTTAAAATCCCCGACAATTATCATAACACTGCCCTTCTGACAAGCCTTTTCTATTTCCTGTTGTAATTTGTAGTCCACATCACTGCAGCTGTTTGGAGGCCTATAAATAACTGCCATCAGGGTCCTTTTACCCCTGCTATTTCTTAGCTCAACCCGTAAAGATTCTGTACCTTCCGATCCTATGTCACTTCTTTCTAATGATTTAATATCATTAAATAAAGCCACATCTCCCCCTCTGCTTACCTTCCTATCCTTCCGATACACCGTGTATCCTTGGACGTTCAGCTCCCACGTGTCAGTGATGGCCACAATATCATACCTGCCAATCTGTAGCTGTACGACAAGATCATCCACCTTATTTCTTATGCTGCATGCATTTAAGTATAACACCTTAAGACCAGTATTTGGTACTTTTCGCTTTGATTTCACTGCAACTTTACTGCACTGCAACTCATTCCAATGGCTACAAATTTGCCCCATCACCTGCCTGTCTTTCCCGACATCTTTACTGCTCACTATCTTAGATTTATTTCTGTTTTCCCCTTCCTCTGCTCTATCATTCCGGTTCCCATCCCCCTGCCAAATTAGCTTAAACCCTCCCTAACAGCTCTATTAAACTTTCCCGCCAGGATATTGGGCCCCTTCGGGTTCAGGTGTAAACTGTCCTTTTTGAACAGGTCATACTTCCCCCAGAAGAGATCCCAATTATCCAAGAATCTGAAGCCCTGCCCCCTGCACCAGTCTCTCAGCCACACATTCATCTGCCTGATCCTACTATTCTTGCCCTCGTTAGCACGTGGCACAGGTAGCAATCCCGAGATTACTATCCTGGAGGTCCTGCTTCTCAGCTTCCTTCCTAACTCCTGGAAGTCTCCCTTCAGGACTTCCTCCTTTGTCCTATCTATGTCATTGGTACCAACATGTACCAAGACAACTGGCTGCTCACCCTCCCCCTTCAGAATATTCAGGACTCGATCCGAGACATCCCGTATCCTGGCACCTGGGAGGCAACACACCATGCGGGTATCTCTATCAGGCTCACAGAATCTCCTATCTGTTTCCCTGGCTAAGGAATCCCCTACAACTACCGCATTCCTCTTCTCCCTCCTTCTCTCCTGCACACCAGCGCCAGGCTCAGTGCCAGAGACCCGGTCACCGTGGGCATCCCCCATCAGGTCATCCCCCTCAACAGCATCCGGAACAAGATATTTGTTGTTGAGGGGGACAGCCACAGGTGTGCTCTCCACTATCTGGGCATTTTCCTTCCTTCTCCTGACAGTCACTCAATTTTCTGACCTCTGTAGCCTAGGGATGACTACCTCCCCATAGCTCCTGTCTATCACCTCTTCACTTTCCCTGATAAGCAGTTTTCAATGAGTCTCCGTACATGTAAGAATAATAAACCAATTCCAAAACTAGACTCCCACTTCTGCCAGTAAAAATAGTTTCCCTCCCTCATCTTTAAACTCTTCTGTTCCTACATGCACTTTTTGAATTAAATTATATTTTATTAACTTATTTGTGCCAGGAAGTGCAGAGGAGTCTTGACCCAAATAACAGAGCAGCGGAGATGAACAATAACTTTAATAATAGACCACAAAATAACAAGCCACAAGGGGCCCCAAAACCTGAGAAAACAGAAACCAAACACACAACAGGCAACAAGGTAAACTTTAGACAGGGAATGTGAGAGCTTGGAGCAACTGGTTGAGGGAGGTTGGTTCAATGAATGAATCAGGACTGTGTCTGAGAGCTGGGGTTAAAACAGGAAACAGGTGATGAGTCTGGAATGAGGGGCAGGTGAATCCCA
The DNA here is from genome assembly GCF_030028105.1 of Mobula birostris. Taxonomy (NCBI): domain Eukaryota; kingdom Metazoa; phylum Chordata; class Chondrichthyes; order Myliobatiformes; family Myliobatidae; genus Mobula; species Mobula birostris. The sequence continues at coordinate 111,312,986 of NC_092380.1, forward strand.
TTAGCTGGGTGGAGACTGGGAGGTTCCTGCATGTGCAGGCTGGGAGGTGGCAACGGGAGAAGGCCTGACAATTTGTGGTGATATTTTTGTTCATGTGCTGTATGTGATATGTATTGTGGGTGCACCATGATCTGGAAGAACGTTGTTTCATTTGGTCATATATATATATACAGTCAGGTAATGTTAAATGTGAACTTGATTAAATTAAGATCCTTAATCATTTATACAAAATTATGAGAGGTATGTACAGGGTAAGTGCAAGTAGGCTTTTTCTATTGAGGTTGGGTTCAAAATAGAGCTAGAGGTCATGGATTAAGGGTGAAAGGAGAAATGTTTAAGGGGAACTTCTTCACTCTGAGGGTGGTCAGAGTGTGGGATGAGCTGCAGGTTCATTTGCAACAGTTGAGAAAAGTTTGGATAAATACACGGATGGAAAGGGTATGGAGGGCCAGTTGCAAGTCAATGGGATTAAGCAGAATAATATCTTAACACAGTCTGGATGGACCAAAAGACATGTTTCTCTACTGTAGGGCTCTATGACTCTATGACCCTACATTGTAGTGTATAAAACATAGGTTAGGCTGCATTTGGAGTATCGTGTGCATTTCTGGTCACCCCACTATAGGAGAAATGTGGAGGCTTTGGAGAGGGCGTGTAAGGGGAGCTTCTGCACTCAGAGAGTGGTGAGGGTGTGGAATGAGCCGCCAGTGGAAATGGCGGATGCAGGTTTGATTTCAACAGTTAAAGGTTGATAGGTATGTGGAAGGGAGGGATATGGAAGGTATGCAGGTCAATGGGACTCAGCAGCATTTGGCAGGGACTAGATGGGCCCAAGTGATTGTTCCTGCACTGTAACGTTTCATAACTTAGTTTATGCTTAAAGAGAACATTAAGAATGTCTGCACAAGCTATCCTAATAATTAGCTTCTTTTAGGTACGGGTAATAGTTTTGCATTATTAACTGTGGGTGAAATATTCTCTTCTTGAACATCACAATCCTTTGGTAACAGGTGTCCAGGTCCTGACGAAGGGTCTCGCAGTCGAAACGTCGACTGCACCTCTTCCTAGAGATGCTGCTTGGCCTGCTGCGTTCACCAGCAACTTTGATGTGTGTTGCTTGATCAGATATTTTAGACACTTAGACTCAGTGGCCACTTTATTAGGTACACCAGTACACCTGCTCAATAATGAAAATATCTAAGCAGCCAATCATGTGGCAGCAACTCTATGCATAAAAGCACGCAGATATGGTCAAAAGGTTCAGTTGTTGTTCAGACCAAACATCAGAAGGGCAAAGACATGGAATCTAAGTGGCTTTGACCATGCCAGATGTGGTACTTTGAGTATTTCAGAAACTGCTGATATCCTGGGATTTTCATGCACAACAGTCTCTAGAGTTTAGGGAGAATAGTGTTAAAAAACAAGAAACATCTGGTGAGCAGCAGCTCTCTGAGTGACACGCGTGCCAGTCAGTTGGCATGCTCCGAGTTCGAGATGCAGTGTCCCATCCCATCCAGTGTTATATCAAAGCCCGAAGGGCCATCAGAAGTCAAGAAGCTGTAGCCCAGTGGCCACGTGCCTAACCATGCCTCCTGCAGGTACGAACCCTGGAGGACCCGTCCTGGAGTTGGAGTACTGTGTGTCTGTATGGGTGGAAAGGAATGAAGGATAGGGAGGGAGCCTTGTCTGTGTCTATACGGGTGGAAAGGAATGAGGGATGGGAGGGAGCCTTGTCTATATGGGTGGAAAGGAATGAGGGATAGGGGAGGGAGCCATATAATGAAATCATTTAGGACCAGAGGGCACAGACTCAGAATAGAAGGACATCCCTTTGGAACAGAGATGAGGAGGAATTTCTTTAGCCAGAGGCTGGTGAATCTGTGGAATTCATTGTCACAGACGGCTGTGGAGGCCAAGATATTGGATATATTTAAAGCGGACGTTGATATTTTCCTGATTAACAGCATTAATAGTTACAGGGAGAAGACAGGAGAATGCAGTTGAGAGGGATAATAAGTCAGCCATGATGGAATGGCAGAGCAGACTTGATGGGCCAAATGGCCTAAATCAATGCCTATGCCTTTCAAGTTCAAAGTTTAAGGTAAATTTATTTTAAAAATACATATATGTCATCATAAATAAACCCTGAGATTCTTTTTCTTGTGGGCATACTCAATAAACCTACAGTGTAATAACCATAACAGAATCAATGAAGGACCATCCAACCAGGGCACTCAACCAGTGTGCAGAAGACAACAAATTGTGCAAATACAAAAAGTAATAATAATAAATAAATAGGCAATAGATATTGAGAATATAAAATGAAGAGACCTTGAAAGTGAGTCCATTGGTTGTGGGAACATTTCAGTGATGGGGCAAGTGAAGTTAAGTGAAGTTATCCCCTTTGATTCAAAAGCCTGATGGTTGAAGGGTAGCAGCTGGTCCTGAACCCAGCGGTGTGAGTCCTGAGGCTCCTGTACCTTCTTGATGGCAGCAGTGAGAAGAGAGCGTGGCCTGGGCAGCAGGGTTCCCTCCTGATGGATTCTGCTTTCTTGCAACAGCAGTTCACTTCTGCTCAATGATAGTGAGGGCTTTACCTGTCATGGACTGGGTTGTATCTTTGTAGGATTTTCCATTCAAGCATGTTGGTATTATTGTACCAAGCTGTGATGCAGCCAGTCAATATACTCTTCACCACACAGCTATAGTTTTTCATAGTTTTAGGTGACATGCCAAATCTCTGCAAACTCCTAAGGAAGCAGAGGCTTTCTTCGTAATTGCATTTAAGTGCTGAGCTCAAGACAGATATAATAACAGTGAGGAACTTAAGGCTGCTGACTCTCTCCACCTCTTATTGTCTTATGAGGGACTGGCTCATGGACCTCTGGTTTCCTTCTCCTGAGATCTATAATCAGCTCCTTGGACTTGTTGATATTGAGTGAGAGGTTGTGATTATGGTACCACTCAGCCAGATTTCAATCTCCCTCCTATATACTGATTCATCACCACCTTTGATTACGCCAACGACAGCGGTGTTGTCAGCAAACTTGAATACAGTCTTAGCTGTGAACCTTGCTATCATTGCTCCCAGTGCGGTTGGTTTTATTGTTTTTGCACACTGATCCAAAAATTACTAGGAAGACGTACTTAACCGTGGGTGAATCTAAACATCTCCAGTGGACGGACTTCACAATTATCATCCACACTCTTATATCATTTATCTGTGCCTGATGATTACTGTAAATTAATGTTTAATTGTACTGAGAGGGAAACAGCAGCAGTTCTGACAGCTTGTTCAACGGCTTCACAAAGTTATGGCAACTACAACAACTTTCTGTGTCAGCAAGTTACTGATATGGCAGTCACCAGGAAAGCCAATGGCGAATCCAGGAAGTGGTGGGAATGTATGACAGGGAGTGGGCGAGATGAATCATTAATCCACAGTTATACAGTGTCTGACCAGACTTTCCGACCCAACTCACCCATCAGAATCAGAATCAGGTTTAATATCACTGGGATATGTCGTGAAATTTGTTAACTTTGCAGCAGCACTACCTGGCAACACATAATATATATGGTTAAGTTAAATAAGTAGCACAACAATAGAAATAAAAAAAAATAGTGAGGTAGTGCTCATGGGTTCTGTGTCCACTAGGAAATGAGATGGCAGAGGGGAAGAAGCTGTTCATAAATCACTGAGTGTGAGCATTCAGGCTCCTGTACCTCCTCCCTGGTGGCGGCCATGAGAACAGGGCATGACCTGGGTGATGGAAGGAGTTAATGATGGACATCGTCTTTCTGGGGCATCGCTCCTTGATGATGTCCTGGACATTATGGAGACTCGTCCTCATGATGGAGCTGATTAAGTTTACTACTCTCTGCCACTTACTTCGATCCTGTATAATAGTTCCTTCCCCCATACCAGACAGTGAGGCAGCTACAGTACATCTGTGGAAATCCTTGAGTGTTTTTGGTGACATACCAGTGAAATATAGCTGCTGTTATACCTTCTTTGTAGCTGCATTGGTATATCGGGCCCATGATCAATCCTTAGAGATATTGACGCCCAGGAATTTGAAATTGCTCACACTTTCCACTTCTGATCCCTCTATGAAGACTGGTGTGTGTTTCCTGATCTCACCCTTTCTGAAATCCACAATCAACTCTTTAGTCTTACTGACGTTAAGTGCAAGGTTGTTGCCATGACACAACTCAACTCAGTTCTGTATGCCCTCTTGTGACCATCTGACCAAGATGCCTTCCTGAGCTCTTCATATTTGCCTGTTTTAACCCTTAACCCTCTAAAACAGGGGTCACGACCTTTTTATGCCATAGACCAATACTATTAGTCCTGGGCTGTAAATACCTGTTCTAAAGCAGGAGAGTTTACTATGATGTTACAGTGGCATAATGCTTTACAGCGCGAGCAACCCCAGTTGCTTTCCCACTGCTGTCTGTACGTTCTCTGTACTGTGTGGGTTGGCAGTGTCAGGTCCAATGACTAGGTTTAAGAGACATTCATACAATCAAGGCAAGGCATAAGACACAACAGATTCCACAGATGCTGAAAATCTTGAGCAACACATACAAAATGCTGGAGGAACTCAAGGGGTCAGGAGGCATCTATGGAGAGGAATAAAGAGCCAATGTTTTGGGCTGAGACCATTCATCAGATCACATATGTTCTCCCCAAGAGTGTATGTTTCCTCTGGATGCTCTGGTTTCCTCTCACATTACAAAAACTACATGTAGCATTAAGGCTAGTAAGTAGTGGACATGCTACTTTGACGCCAGAAGTATGGTGACACTTGTGGGCTGCCCCCAGCACATTCTTGGGCTGTGTTGATCATTGACATCATCAATACATTTCAAGTTTGTTTCACCGTACATTTTCCTTAAAGTTGTTATTGTCAGGGGTGATAATGGGATTAGGTCCCACTATCTATTAAATACTCCTAACTGCATAAATCTCAAATAGCCTCTGACAACCAAGTCCAACTCTGGTCTTCACGTGCAGCTTAGCTGCTAGGGCTAGCAGAAGCATTTCTACTGATATAAAATGGGCCAAAGACATGTTACTGATGCCTTAAAACCAGTTGCTTTGGGCAGAAGGACTTCATCAGCCGTGGTTAGCAGCTCATCTAGGAGAAAGAAAACTCTGATCTCAAGCCTTTGCTGCATTGCTGTTATACCCACTCATGGGGAAGGCTTCAGGAGTAAACTCCGAAGGAAAAATCCAGAGGTGGACTCCCTAAGACAGTCCTGTGTTGAGTTTAAAGCTGACTGGGAGCCCTGTGATGCTGCTGGTGCCAAACTGCTTTGGTCTCTGCCATTCCTTTGGGTTCACCATATGTGAGGAGACGGGAGCCAGCTACATGGACAACAGCTTGCCCTTCATATGGTACTGCCCTGGCTTTGTGTATCTAAACAGATGGAATGCCAATCCCAACTAACTGAGGGCCTCAGAGAACAAATGATGAATATAGCTTGTGACGAAAGAGGGTTACAAAAAGTACACATAGACTAAGATGTTAACTGTCCTGTGCTGGCACCAGTGGGATCAGCAGTTGGTCTGCCACCTGTCTTCAGGTGAAAGAGAGATAAGGAAGACAATGGAGCAGCATTTGGAAATGTTAATGAAGAGGTGGGAGAGTTTAACGGAAGGACACACCAGTCGAGAACTGTCAAGATCGGCTCCTTTTTGAACCCTGAACTGTTTGAAGTGTGATGGACAGGCGATACCCCAGCAGGGGGATAAAAAGGGACAGGTTCGCTAAGGCAGGACACACACGACACCACGAGGTAACGAGACCCTGGAAGCGGTGCGCCTCCCACAAGTCGGTGGGAGTTTTTGGAGGGCTGTCGCGTGACCAAGCCATAGACGCACAGGGTGGAAAGGTACGATCGGCGGGAACCTGGTGTATGTCCGCCCTTGCCTGGGTGCCAGGTTCACTGCAGAGGAACGATCGTATCTGAAATGGAGGGGTCACAGTCGGTGACCTCAGAAGACATTACAAAGGGCTCGCCCGAAAGCTGACTGAGAGGAATATCGAAGGTCTGTGTGGAAGCCGTTTTGAATATTCATTCGCTTTCGTCCTCTCTCTCCTTCACCCCCCCCCCCCCGCCGTCCACCGCCACAGCAGTGATTACTGTAAACTGAACTGAACTCAATTGAACTGAACTTTGTGTCACTTTGAAACTGGTCATTTATCCCTAGACGACGATAGAGCTTGATTGATCCTGTTATCCTAGTTCTGTGTACATGTGTGTTTATCATTGCTGAACTGTTGTATTTATTATCCTTTTGATTAGAGTACTGTGTTGCTTATTTCTTTAATAAAACTTTCTTAGTTCCAGTAATCCAGACTCCAACTGAATGATCCATTTTCTGCTGGTTTGGCAACCCAGTTATGGGGTATGTAACAAGCTTAACTAAGCTAGTCCCCACATTCCTGAGAGGAGAGGCTTCTCCTGAAATCCCCATGAAGTTCATTAGCAGCTATGTTATATTTCATATTTTATTCATTTTTCTGGACCAAAGCTATTCATTCATTTCAGGAAATAAATGCAAGGACAGCATTTATCTTCCATCTCCAATTGCTCTTCTGCTGTGTGATTTAATCGGGCACAAGAGAGGCCACTTAAGAGTTGAACCTATTGGCGGATGGGTCTCACATTTTGGCCAATCCCAGCAAGGAAAGCAAAGATTCAAGGTAGATTTATTATCGAAGTATATATGCTGTATATAACCCTGAAATTCGTCTTCCCCACAGACAGCCCCACCACAAGGAAAAATCATGGAACCCGTTTAAAGAAAAAAAGTAAACATCAAAACCACCCCGAGCACACAAAGAAAACAAATTACACCAACAGCAACAAAAAACAGACTCAGAATATAAAAACACAAAATCAAAAGATTCCAGGCAATCAAGGTAGTGTTGCATTTTGTTGTATAATTGTTACTTTTATACAACTAACAAATAATTACCTGCTTGTATTTTATATTACCTACTTATATTTGTAACTGTTTAGTATGTTTTCTAGTGATCACAGTGTGTATTATTAGTTGTTCAGTGTGTCCCCGAGTGGTCCTTTGCAAGTTCTGTAAATTTCTCTGGTAATGTTTGATTTGCATAGTGGCTGCCTAATTTGTTAAGTCTTATCCACATACTGGATTAGAATTTTTCTTATCTACGGTACAAAGAGAACATGTCGACCTGCCACCTTTATTTTTTTTATTCTTATTTCCTTACTCCTACTAGACTCCTTTTACTGTTCGTTTCCGGTTACCTTTTGTTCTATTAGCACTTCATAAAACAATTGGGAAGCAGCAGATTTTGTGCCTCTTTCCTGCCTTCTGAAAGAGGCTTGGATCAAAAACATCAGAATGCAGCAGTAGTGTAGCGGATGGTGTAAGGCTTTACAGTGCCAGTGATCACCGATGAGGCTTCAGTTCCTGCCCCTGTCTGTGAGCAGTTTGTATGTTTTCCCCGTGACTGCATGGGTTTCCTCTGGGTGCTCTGGTTTCCTCCCACATTCCAAAGAAGACAGTTTAGGGTTAATGAGTAGTGGGCATGCATTGTTGGCACCAGAAATGTGGCAAAACTTATGGGCTGCCAAGCACAATCCTTGCTGATTTGATTTCATGCAAATGATGCATTTCGGTGTATGTTTTGATATTATGACACATATGTGATAAATAAAGTTATTCCAGTCTTTAGATGGGAAAAAAAAAGGGATGAAATGCACATTCTGGATTGAAGGGCCTGCTTCTCAAAGTTCAAAGTTCAATGGAAAGGTATTATCAAATTACATAGATGTCACTGCATACAACAACCTTTGAGATTCACTTTCTTGTGGGCATTCACAGTAAATGAGAAGAAATAAAACAAAATCAGCCCAGGCAGAATCTATGGAAAAGAATAAACAGTCGACATTTTGGGCCAAGACCCTTCTTCAGACCTGCTTCATCTTCATCTCTTTTCTGTAGGTGCTGCCTGGCCTGCTGAGATCCTTCAGCATTTTGTGTGTGTGATGCTCTGGATTGCCAGCACCTACAGATTTTCTTGCTTTTGAGAATCAATGAAAAGTTGCACACAAGGCAGTCAAACAACCAAAGTGCAAAAAACAAACTGCAAATATAAAGAGAAAGAAAGTCTAATAATAAATAAATAAATAAATAAATAAATAGATAAGCAATAATTATCAAGAACATGAGATGAAGAGTCCTTGAAAGCGAGTCGATAGGTTGTGGTAACAGTTCAGTGTTGAGGTGTTTGAAGTTAGCCTCTCTGGTTCAGGATACTCATGGTCAAAAAACAGTCACAGTTCCTGAATGTGATTCTGTACTGAGGGTCTTGATCGACTAATTCGCCAGGCAGCTAAGGAAGTTCCTGTGCTGTGCCTCCATGATTATAATGCGTTGACTAGAAACACAAAAAGATTTTTAGATGCTGGAAATCAAAAGGAACACACAAAATGCTGGAGGTACTCAGATGGTCTGGCAGCATCTATAGAAATGAATAAACTGTCAATGTCTTGGGCCGAGAGCCTTCTTCAGGATGGGACAGGAAGGGGGAAAGATGCCAGAATAAAAGCGGAGGGAGGGAAAGGAGGATAGCTGGGAATGTGATAGGTGGAGCCAGGTGGGTGGGGAAGGTAAAAGGCTGGAGAAGAAGGAATCTGATAGGAGAGGAGACTGGACCATAGGAGTAGGGGACACAGGAGAAGAAGTAAAACTTAGAGTGGGGAATAGAGAAGGTGGGGTGGGAGAATTAGTTTACCAGAAGGAGAAATTGATATCCATGCCACCAGATTGGAGAATACCCAGAAGGAATATAAGGCTTTACTCCTCCACCCAGAGGGTGGCCTCATCAATATAATGTATTAAATATTTGTCCCTGTATGTGGCTTTCTTGTTCACCTCAACCACTGCAGGTATCAATGAGTAACATTCCTGACACTCCTGAGAGGTTTTCCCTGAACTCCCCATGCAATTTATCACTAGCTTTTAAATAAAGCAAATCTTTAGTAAAAAGGAGAGACAGACAGCAGGCGAAGACTAGTGATTTGTAGGTGGGGTCATCAGTATCTGAAGGTTAGTAAAAATTGTAAAGTTAGGTGAAAGATGATAAATTTTGGTTACCATGGTAATGCAGCGGTTAGCATGATGAATAGGAGTTCAGAGTTCAATTCCGGTGTCACCTGTAAGGAGTTTGTACATCCCTTTCAGCCCACTGTCCAAAGATGTACCGGTTAGTAGGTTAATTGGTGATTGCAAATTGTCCGATGATGAGGCTAGGGTTAAATAGGTGGGTTCTTGGGCTGGAAGGGCCTGTTCAATGCTGTGTCTCTAAATAAATATGAATTAAATGATATCAGTGGAGCTGATGAGCTTTTGGTGATGATGTGTCATGTTCCAGTATCAGCTGATCCTGGAGCAGTTAATAAAAGAGTAATACACACAAAATGCTCAGCAGGCCAGGCAGCGTCTATGGAGGGGAATAAACAGTCAGTGTTTCAAGTCTAGTCCCTTGACCAGGACTGGAAAGGAAGGGGAAGAAGCCAAGGTAAAGGGGTGGGGGAGGGGAGAGGGACAAGCTGACAGGTGATAGATGAGGCCAGGTGAGGGGGAATGTGGGTGGATGGGGAAGGGAAGGGATCGAGTTAGAAGCTGTGTGGCGATAGGGGGAAAAGGTAAAAGGCTGAAGAAGAAGGAAATTGATAGAAGAGGAGAGTAGACCATCGGGGAAAATGGAAGGAGAGGAGAAGCAGAGAGAGGTGATAGGCAGATGAGGAGAAGAGAGCAAATGAGAGGGGAATGGAAAACGAAAGAAGGAAGGAGGGGGAGAAATTGCCACCAAGTTGGAGAAATCGAAGTTCATGCTGTCAGGTTGGAGACTACTCAGATGGAATATGAGGTGTTGCTTCTCTAACCTGAGTGTGGCCTTGTCATGGCAGTAGAGCAGGCCATAGACTGCCTTGTTTGAATGGCAATGGGAAGTATATTTAAAATGGGTGGCCACTGGGAAAATCCACTTTTTGTGGTGGCTGGAGGAAAGGTGCTGATAAAGTTTCTCTTTATCACTGGCAGCTAATTTGCTTAGCTTAAGCTAACTGAGTTTATTGCAATCATTAATCAAAATGTTAATTAGCGATGGGAGAGAAACTTTAGCCTCAGGGTTTGCATACATCTCTTGTTAATGTCAAGCAGCTTAAGCACACTCATCTTTAATAACTCTGGCACTGATAAGTGGTGATTCAATCCATGCAGCTCCGATGGGAATCATCAGGCATTCCCAGTCAGGACTACTAAAGCTGAAATTCCACTTTCACAGCCCTGGCTACTTCACTAAGCAAGGTTGTTTGAAGACATTTGAAAAATCTGTCGATCCTCAAAAACAGCAGATCCCAGACTGCAGACTCGGGTTGCGAAAGCAAAGCAGTTCCTCTTTAAGAAAATGGAAGCGGGGAAGGTGTACATACGACTGAAACACAGAAGCATACTCACTCTTGGCTATTCTGCAGGAAAAGCTTTTTACCCTCTGCCATCAGATTTCTGAACAGTTCATGAACCCATGAATGCTACCTTACTATATATTTTCTCTTTTGCACTACTTATTTATTGTATTAATAGATATATCTTTCTTATTGTAATTTATAGGTTTTTAAAAAAATATTATGCATTGCATGTATATATGCCAGCAATATTAAACCTGTTTCCGGAAACAAGTTAAAACATACCAATAGTCTTGAGAGGTCTTTGGCAGGGTGGAAGTCATGGACTTACTGATGAAACCATATTTGGAATCAAAATCAGAATCAGGTTTATTATCAGCAGCATGTGATGTGAAGTTCGTTAACTTACCAGCAGCAGTACAATGCAATACATGGTAAGTGTTACATGCCTCAAGGAGATCTGTGATTTTTTTTGTGAGAATGATGTAATGGTCTTTTGGAGGTCACCTGATGTAATTTTCCCGCCGATGTAAGGTCACGTGATGACTTGTGCACCACGGGTATATAAGGGAAGACCCCAGATGACGCAGTTAGTTTTTAGTTTTTAGATTTCAGCTAGAACGTACTGTGTCTCCGTTTCTGTTGCGTATTTGTTTCTATGACGCATTTTCATTTTTTAAAAGGTTGTTACGTTCTGTTGCAAGGTACAATATTGCTGGACTGGAAATTTTTGCTAGATGTGTTGATGTACCTTATTCTAGCAGTAGAAGGGAGAGTGAAGACCTTATGGAAGTACAGGACCGAAGGATTGAGAGGAGTCGGCATCACTTGGCAGTTTAACAAAGGATCAACATTATTGATTCTTCGTTGAAGGAGTAGTGACCTGCATCGAAGATAACTCTTGCCAAAAGAGCAAAGAGTTCATGTAAGGTTTGCTCTCTAAAAGAAATTAAGGTCAGTTATTTTAAACTGTTTATTTACTGCATCGTGAATCCTTCGGACAGAACCAGCAGGAAAGTCACGTCTATGAAGAAATCCTTCTCCAGAGAAGTCTCTCCCAATTGAACCTATAAATCTGTTGGAATTTTGAATTTACCATTTTAAGAACTATATCTGACTTTACCGCTTTAAGATCTGTTTTCGCATTTAATGCTTTCAGAACCAGTGCCGAGTGACAGTTTGTTGAACAGCTGCATAGCGGTTAACTTCCAGTTAAGGTTTTCGTTTATTTTATCGTTTATCCGCGTATAATAAATGTTTGGTTGTTTTTATATAACCTGTCTCGATTGATATTCATTGTTGCTGGTTATGTAACATAATCTGTGGGAGCTCGCGGGTGATGTTCTGATTTTGAGTTTAACTGCTGGTAATTGCCATTTTGATTTGGAAAAGGGAAGTTCCCAATTTTTTTTAGTTTGATTGGTGTGTGAGTGATATTTGGCAACAATGGATATTGACGGGTTTATGGACACGCCTGAGTCGGGGTCTTTAGTGAATGCGAGAAAACCTCAGGTATTGGAGATTGCTAGGAGGTTGGATATTAAAGGAATTATTAAGATTCCACCAAGACTTTCATACAAAGAAAAATCGCCCAGCATTATATTACTTTGAAATTGTTTGATGAGGAGGTGTTAGATAAGTTTCCAATGAGTAAGCTGGAAACGCAGTTACATCTTGAACAAATAAACATAGAAACATAGAAACATAGAAAATAGGTGCAGGAGTAGGCCATTCGGCCCTTCGAGCCTGCACCGCCATTTATTATGATCATGGCTGATCATCCAACTCAGAACACCGCCCCAGCATTCCCTCCATACCCCCTATACCCCCTGACCCCCGTAGCCACAAGGGCCATATCTAACTCCCTCTTAAATATAGCCAATGAACTGGCCTCAACTGTTTCCTGTGGCAGAGAATTCCACAGATTCACCACTCTCTGTGTGAAGAAGTTTTTCGTAATCTCGGTCCTAAAAGGCTTCCCCTCTATCCTCAAACTGTGACCCCTCGTTCTGGACTTCCCCAACATCGGGAACAATCTTCCTGCATCTAGCCTGTCCAATCCCTTTAGGATCTTATACGTTTCAATCAGATCCCCCCTCAATCTTCTAAATTCCAACGAGTACAAGCCCAGTTCATCCAGTCTTTCTTCATATGAAAGTCCTGCCATCCCAGGAATCAATCTGGTGAACCTTCTCTGTACTCCCTCTATGGCAAGGATGTCTTTCCTCAGATTAGGGGACCAAAACTGCACACAATACTCCAGGTGTGGTCTCACCAAGGCCTTGTACAACTGCAGTAGTACCTCTCTGCTCCTGTACTCGAATCCTCTCGCTATAAATGCCAGCAAACCATTCGCCTTTTTCACCGCCTGCTGTACCTGCATGCCCACTTTCAATGACTGGTGTATAATCACACCCAGGTCTCATTGCACCTCCCCTTTTCCTAATCGGCCACCATTCAGATAATAATCTGTTTTCCTATTTTTGCCACCAAAGTGGATAACTTCACATTTATCCACATTAAATTGCATCTGCCATGAATTTGCCCACTCACCCAACCTATCCAAGTCACCCTGCATCCTCTTAGCATCCTCCTCACAGCTAACACTGCCACCCAGCTTCGTGTCATCCGCAAACTTGGAGATGCTGCATTTAATTCCCTCATCCAAGTCATTAATATATATTGTAAACAACTGGGGTCCCAGCACTGAGCCTTGCGGTACCCCACTAGTCACCGCCTGCCATTCTGAAAAGGTCCCGTTTATTCCCACTCTTTGCTTCCTGTCTGCTAACCAACTCTCCACCCACACCGATACCTTACCCCCAATACCGTGTGCTTTAAGTTTGCACACTATTCTCCTGTGTGGGACCTTGTCAAAAGCCTTTTGAAAATCCAAATATACCACATCCACTGGTTCTCCCCTATCCACTCTACTAGTTACATCCTCAAAAAATTCTATGAGATTCGTCAGACATGATTTTCCTTTCACAAATCCATGCTGACTTTGTCCGATCATTTCACCGCTTTCCAAATGTGCTGTTATCACATCCTTGATAACTGACTCCAGCAGTTTCCCCACCACCGACGTTAGGCTAACCGGTCTATAATTCCCCGGTTTCTCTCTCCCTCCTTTTTTAAAAAGTGGAGTTACATTAGCCACCCTCCAATCCTCAGGAACTAGTCCAGAATCTAACGAGTTTTGAAAAATTATCATTAATGCATCCACTATTTCTTGGGCTACTTCCTTAAGCACCCTGGGATGCAGACCATCTGGCCCTGGGGATTTATCTGCCTTCAATCCCTTCAATTTACCTAACACCACTTCCCTAAAGTTAAAGCAATTAGAAGCTGATTTGGAAAAGAGTCGGTTAGAAGCTGTAAATAAACAGAAGGAATTCGAGGCTAGGGAGGCTATTAAAATAAGGGAATTTGAAGAAAGAGAAGCTGAAAACCAGAGGAAATTTGAGCTAGAGATGCTGAAATTAAAGTCCAGGAATCAGTCTTTTGGTTCTACAAAACAGTTTCTTGCTAGTCGTGAGGTTATTTTGGCTCCTCCATTTAATGAAGATGAAGTGGACAAATATTTCCAGCATTTCGAAATTGTTGCTCTGAATTTAAAGTGGCTGAAAGAGCAATGGCCAGTGATGCTACAAAGTGTAATTAAAGGCAAGGCACAACAAGTTTATACAGCTTTAGATGCTGAGCAAGCACTGGATTATGATATTGTTAAGCAGTATATATTAAAGACATATGAGTTGGTTCCAGAAGCGTATAGAGAAAGATTCAGAAATTTGAAGAAATCGGTGGAAAAAACGTGGAATTTGCCTATGAGAAATCTGTGTGTTTTGAGAGATGGGTTTCCTCTAAAAATGTGAATGGGGAGTATAATAAATTAAAAGAGTTGATTTTGCAGGAGGAATTTAAAAGAAGCATTCCTGTTGAAGTGAGAACATACTTAAATGAAAGAGACACTGCTACATTGCAGGAGACTGCTAAATTAGCTGATCAGCATGTTTTAATTCACAAGAATAAATTTTCTCCAGGTAAAATTTTTAAAAGGAAAAATAGCACAGAGAGGCAGGGTAACCCAGAAATTAAACCTGAAGTTAGTGAGAAAAGTAAGGATGAAGGGAGATGTGAAGGAAAGACATTTTGGTATTATTTGTAATTATTGTAAGAAACCTGGACATGTAGTCGCTAATTGCTTTCAGTTGAAAAAGAAAGAGAAAGAAGCCATCCCAGATGCTTGTGTGCAGAATATTGAAAAACCTGTAAATCCACAGGGTTTAGAAAATATTAATGAAGATGTGTCAGAGTCTGACCAAGTTAAGAAGGGATATGAAACTAAGTTTCATTTTTTAAATGGTTGTTACGTTCTGTTGCAAGGTACAATATTGCTGGACTGGAAATTTTTGCTAGATGTGTTGATGTACCTTATTCTAGCAGTAGAAGGGAGAGTGAAGACTTTATCGAAGTACAGGACCTGAAGGATTGAGAGGAGTCAGCATCGTTTGGCAGTTTAATAAAGGATCGACCTTATTGAGTCTTCGTTGAAGGAGTAGTGACCTGCATCGAAGATAACTCTTGCCAAAAGAGCAAAGAGTTCATGCAAGGTTTGCTGTCTAAAAGAAATTAAAGTCAGTTATTTTAAACTGTTTATTTACTGCATCGTGAATCCTTCGGACAGAACCAGCAGGAAAGTCGCGTCTATGAAGAAATCCTTCTCCAGAGAAGTCTCTCCCAATTGAACCTATAAATCTGTTGGAATTTCGAATTTACCATTTTAAGAACTATATCTGACTTTACCGCTTTAAGAACTTTTTTCGCATTTAATGCTTTCAGAACCAGTGCCGAGTGACGATTTGTTGAACGGCTGCATAGCGGTTAACTTCCAGTTAAGGTTTTCATTTTTTCAAATTGTTTATCCGTGATTAATAATGTTTGGTTTTTTTTATATAACCTGTCTTGATTGATATTCATTGTTGCCGTTTACGTTAACATAAGACAGAAAGAAAAAATAAATAAATAACCAAGGAAATCAATTGCAGTAAGTGCTTGTGTACATAGAATAGATAAAATAGTGCAAAAACAGAAATAATATATATTAAAAAAAGGAAAAAAAGTGAGGCAGTGTTCATTGTTCAATATCCATTTAGGAATCATATGGCAGAGGGGAAGAAGCTGTTCCTGAGTGTGTGTTGAGACATTGGTGTGGTGGATAGAGAGAGATCTCTGTTAGCGGCTCCTTCCCTCCGCTAGCCTGCAGTCACTCTTGGGTAAGGTGTGGCACCTGCTTAGCCCCTCGATCGGGATCACATGAAGCCATGGGAGCAGGTGGTGGATGGTCGTATGAGCAGCCGGTGCACATCATAAGTTCTGCTTATGCGGCCCTGACACCAGGCAGACAATCTCTGAAGAGTATTGATAACGGCTGGGGTTACCTGTCTTGAAAAGACACTGCCCAGAAGCAGGCAATGGAATACCGCTTCTGTGGAAAACTTTGTCAGAAACAATTATGGTCCTAATGTTTCCTATTGTGGTGGAGTCTAGGACCAGAGGGCACGACCTCAGAATAGAGGGTCAACCATTTAGAATGGAGATGAGAAGAGATTCCTTCAGCCAAAGGATGGCGAGGCTGTCAAATCTGTTGTCACAGGTGGCTGTGGAGGCAAGCCATTGCATGTAGTTAAGTGGAGGTTGATAGGTTCTTGATAAGATTACGGGAAGAAGGCAGGAGAATGGGGTTGAGAGGGAAATGGATCAGCCATGATGAAATGGTGGAGCAGACTGGATGGGCTGAATGGCTTAATTCTGCTCCAATGTCTTATGGTTTTATAGTCTACATGTGACAAAAAACTCACTTATATTTTATTTTAAATATATAAAATGAGCAGCCCAAGGAATTGGTTGGAGGAGATACATCAACATCATTTAATAGGTAATTGGACAGGTACATGGACAGGTCAGGTTTAGAGCAGGTGTTCCCAGCCTTTCTTATGGCATGGACCAATACTATTAATTGAGTGGACCATGGACCTCAGGTTGAGAACCTCTGGTTCAGAGGGATATGAGTGAAAGGCAGTCAAATGGAACTATCTCAGATTGGAATTGTGGTCAGCACGGATCAGATGGTCTGATGGGCCTGGCTCCATGCTGTTGGACTCAGTAAGATTGAGGCAGACTAATGTTTTCATCCAGAGGGAGATGAACCCAGGGCTGTGTGCTGACTCACTTCTGTACACTCTGCTCACACAGGACTGCATGACCAAACACTCGAGTCATCACTTTGTCAAGTTCACAGATATCACAACAGTGGTGGGGCTCATCTTCTACCCAGCATCAAGGACATACAAAAGTCTTAGGCATACATATAGTGCCTTAGACATTTGCACAGTACCGTAACATTGCCTGTAAAGAATTTGTATGTTTTCCCCGTAACCATATGGGTTTCCTCTGAGTGTTCCTGCTTCCTCCCACAGTCCAAAGATGTACTGGTTGGTAGATTAATCAGTCATTGTAAATTGCCCTGTGATTAGGCTTGGGTTAAATTGAGGGTTGCTGAGCAGTGTGGCTCGAAGGATCGGAAGCCTATTCTGCACTGTATCTCAATAAATAAATAAATAATCACATAACTCCAGAATACTCCCTAACAGCAAGCATAAAAGGCATCAAGCTCATCAGGGTGCGACCCTCATTGTCACATACTGTACTATGGAAAAGTCTCAGGCACCCTCGCTATATATGTGTGCCTAAGATTTTTCCACACACTCTATATCTAGAAAGGTGCCGGAAAAAGAGACAGAGAGGTGGGGTGAAGTCAAGGTGGCACTAAACGGCAACTCCTCTGCTTGCATCTTCAGAAACAGCTCCATTTCCATCTTTAATTTCTTTATTTTCCCCTTTCAGGGTTCTTTTGAAGACCCTGACCTGGAGTTACATGCTGACTTTAGTTCTTTGCAGGAATGGGACCCACTCTCGGGGATTCAGGACTGGCTGTTGTTCAGCACGCCAAGGGTTCAGCCTGAGAGTCGGGTCGGATTTGGAAGCCTAAGACCTTGGGGCTCTGGAGACGGGCAGATTGAGGGTCAGTGACACGGCAGGAGACCCGTGTGTCTTCAGGGGAGTTAGAAATTCTTCTGCTGTGTGTCCAAAGACCCGGGATCTTTGAGATCTTTGGGAACAGAGCTTGGAAAAAGCGACGTAACGGAGTTTTTTAACATCATAAACCAGTGAGTTGTTTGTTATGTCTCCCCGGAGACAGCCCCTTCTCCCTTATTAGGGAGAGAGAGCCTGTGGTATGTTAAACGCTGGGTGAAACGTGAAGTCTTTGGGGTAGCTGCAAGTCTGTGTCTTTGCTATTGCTTTGCTCATGTTTAAGTGCTTGATAGTGGGTGCTGATGCTTTTTATTGCTATTGGGGGGAGGGGGATCGTTGCTTGCTGCCGCTTACGCGCAGGAAGGAGGGGAGCTGGGGGAGACTTGGGGTTCTTATGCTTAAGTGTCATTCATTCTTTGGGACACTCCTCTGTTTTTGTGGATGTTTGTGAAGAAAAAGCATTTCAGGATGTATATTGTATACATTTCTCTGACATTAAATTGTACCTTTGAACCTTTGAGCCTTTGAACAGAGCCAGTAACATCATGCAGAATCCCACCCACCCTGCTCATGGACTGTTTGTCCCACTTCCATCAGGGAGAAAGCTACACCAGGACCACCAGACTGAAAAGCAGTTACTTTCCCCAAGCAGTAAGGCTGATCAACACCCCTGCCCACTAACCCACCCCTCCACACCCCCAACCAGCACCACTTTTATCATCTCCTGTCAGAGTCATCTTATACACAGACACTCCTGTTCCTAGCATCACTTTATGGACGTATGCACAATCAATGTATATAAGCTATCTTATATTTTATTTATTATGCTCTTTATTATTTTGATCCTTATCTTATTGGTCCTGGAATGGATGCTACATAGCCTCTTCCCTGATGGGAGTGAGACAAATAGTTCATGGGCAGGGTGGGTGAGGTCCTTTATGATGTTACTAGCCCACTTCTGGCACCTTCCTGTATATTCAGTATTGTGCAAAAGGCTTAGGCACACATATATAAGTCCAGATCCAGTGGCACCTATATATATATAGTGAAGGTGCCTAAGGCTCTTGCACAGAAATGTATACAGCACTGATCTCCGCTCCCTGATGAGCTCAATGTCCTTTATGCTTGCTTTTAGGGAGTAACTAATGCATCAGATCTGGAATGGCGTGTGTTGCGCGTGGCCAAGTGGTTAAGGCCTTCGTCTACTGATTTGAAGGTTGCTAGTTCGAGCCTTGGCTGAGCCAGCGTGTTGTGTCCTTGAGCAAGGCACTTCACCACACATTGCTCTGCGACGACACTGATGTCAAGCTGTATGGGTCCTAATGCCCTTCCCTTGGACAACATCAGTGGCGTGGAGAGGGGAGACTTGCAGAATGGGCAACTGCCGGTCTTCCATACAACCTGCACCGTGGAAACCCTTCCAAGGTGCAAATTCATGGTTTCGCAAGACTAACAGATGCCTATATATATATAGATCTAGAATAACAATTATTTCATTCCCTTTTACTCTTGGGTATCAGAAATGAGACTAAATAACCTTGAAGAGATATGGGGATCAGGTTAGGAAATTGGAGTTGAAACCAGAGTCAGAGGAGCCATGATAGTTCTGATTGCCAGCTGAATTACCTCACAACACTCCCATTTCTGAAGTTCCATTGGTGTGTTTGAAATGGAATCTGATAGATGATTGAGGAGGTAAAAGCACGCAGGACTGTGACTGAAGGCAAGAAGAGGGCGGAGACTGTAGAGTTCTCATGAAAGAGCTAGGAATAGTGACATGGATTACAGACATGGACATTTCTGTGATAAGTAATTCATTCAATGGCCAGAAAGGTGGTTCTGCAATAACTTCGTGCAGAACGAAGAACATGACAAGGCACTGAGGAAGTCGCAGTCATCTACTGAAGCCAAAGAAGTTCCCAGTTTGTGACGACTACTGATACTACTGGAGTCGAACTTCCGAGGTCAAGAGAGTGGAACTGCTCCAGGTCGATGACATTTCTACTTTAAAAACTCTCCCGCACAGGTCTCCTGTCATTGTTGGATACAACCAACCAATCCTTTCAACAGGATTTGGAATGCACTTTCCAAAAGAGTATCAGAAGCAAAATCAATATACTTTCAAAAAATTGGGAAATCTTTAGAAATGGACTACTGTAGAGCAAGTTGATAGGGTGGTGAAGAAGGCATATGGTGTGTTGGCCTTCATTAGTCAGGGGTTTGAGTTCAAGAGCAGTGAGGTAATGTCAGATAAAAGGATCAACTGGACTAAAACGAACAACAGTAAATGAATTTTTGTTGCTTTGATAGCAATCTTTGCAACAATATTCAACATAACCATAGCAAACCAGAGTCCTGTGTGGCTGCAGCGTTTGCCCATCGACATCTGTGCCAACAATTGTAAAGCCTTTAATTAAACTCACTTTCATCACGGGTTGCTTGTAGTGGACACGGTAACTCTCACAGGAGACTCACTGAGAGAAAAGAAGGGATTGGAGACTCCAAGGGGGAGAAGAAAGAGAAGGGTGAAAGGAGAGGATGTGGGGCAAATAGCTACCGGCTAGAAATGGGTGTGGTAGGTGGAAATGGAGTGAAGGAGAGAATTACATTCCTGTCGCCTCATTATGGGAAGTGTTGTATTGTGATGTGTTTAATGTAAGGCACCTTCTGAAATTAGGAAAGAGGCACAAAACTTGTTGCTTTACAATCATTTTATTAAGAACAAAGAAAATTGAAAACAGGCAGTGGCAGGTGCAGAAGCTTGTAGCTGAAGAGAGAGAAGAATCAAAAGATGGCGGCACCTCATGATCACATCTTTCTATACCCATAGTTAAGAAATATTCCTTTAAAACTCATAGCTTTGAGTCAGATAGCCTCTATTCAAATAATGCAGCACTAGAGAAGCTTTCAGATCTTTCCAGAATGATACAAATAACTGTAACCACTAGGGACACTCTGAACAATTCCATATACATGCTGTGACCACTAGGAAACATACTACAAATGTAAATAGTTACAGGTATGTGGTAGTTGTCCATCATGTCCAACAATGAAAGGAAATCTATGCGGGAGAGTTTGAAAACTGGAAAAGCTGTTGCACTGGGGCAGTTCCACTCTCTTGAGCTCAGAAGTCCAGGTTCAGTGGTACGAACAAGCATCACAAACTGGGGTCTTCCTTGGTCCCATGGTTGACCATGATATCTTTTATGCCTTCTCATGTTCTTCGCTCTCCGCGTGCTAGGACGGGCATCTCCCTATCTCACTGCCAGCTACCCTCACCTGGTTTAACCCACCTGCTGAAGCGGTGTACCGGGCCGTGGCCACTGTCACATCCAAACAGTTACGTGATGTCACAGGTGAGATCTGTGAGTCCTGTGGGGACCAAAAATGAGTGAGCTGCCCCAGAATGGACATGACGAGCCCCATCACCAGAGGTGTTACCCCTCCCTTGACACCCCAAATGCATATAATTATGAAAATCACCTAGGAAAAGGAAAACCCTGATCTCAAACCTCCACTGCCTTGCAGCTATACGCACTCATGGGGAAGGCTTTGGAAGTAAACCCAGAGGGAAAAATCTAGAGCTGGATTCGCTAAGGCAGTCTTATATTGAGTTCTTTGCTGACTGGCAACTCCTGTGATGCTGCTGGTACCAAACTGTATTGGTCTTTGCTGTTCCTTTGGGTTCATCAGATGTGTGGAGAAGGGGAGCTTGGTATATGGACAAGAGCTTGCTCTCCTTGTCGTTCTGCCCAGGTTTGCATATCTAGATAGCTAGGATGCAATATCCTGGCCAGCTCTGACCAATGGAGGCCCTCACAATTATATAAAATACAAGCAGGTAATTAATTGGTAAGCTGCAAAGAAAATAACGATTAAACAGCCTAATCCAATGGAAGGGTGTTTAAGCTTTAGAGAGGGTACAGAGGATATTTACCAGGATACTGCCTGAATTAAAGAGCATGTCTTAGGAGGATAGTCTGAGCAAGTTAAGGCTTTTCTCTCTGGAGAGAAGGAGAATGAGAGGTAACTTGATAGAGGTGTACAAGGTGATAAGAAGTATAGATAGAGTTGACAGCCAGAGACTTTTCCCCACGGTGGTAATGGGTAACACAGGGGGCATAACTTTAAGATGTTTCAAGGGAAGTATGGAAGGGAAGATGTCAGAGTTAGGTTTTTACACAGAGGGTGGTATGTACTTTAACACTCCATTGAGGGTGCTGGTGGAGGCAGATACATTAGGGACATTTAAGAAACTCTTAGATAGGCACATGGATGATAGAAAACTGAAGGACTATTGAAGAGGGAGGGTTAGATTGATCTTGGAGTAGATTATGTTTCCATAAGACCATAAAATACAGGAGCAGAATTAGGCCATTATGCCCATCAAGTCTGCTGCTCCGCCATTTCATCATGGCTGATCCATTTTCTCCCTCAGCCCCAATCTCCTGTCATCTCCCTATATCCTTTCATGCCCTGACTAATCAAAAATATGTCAACATCTGCCTTAAATATACCCAATGACTTGTCATCCACAGCTGACTGTGACAAAGAATTCCACAGATTCACCTCTCTCTGGCTGAAGAAATTCCTCCGTGGCTCTGTTCTAAAAGGACGCCTCTCTGTTCTGAAACTGTTTCATGCAGAGTTATGTAGGAAGAGCAGCATAAGTGTGTGTGATTAATGTAGGAGGTTTTTTAATGGGGCTAGGACTGATGTGAGGGTTCAATGGTTTCACTGTGCTGTAAATCACTGCAGGAGATTTTTTGCATTAGACTTCCATTAGAGAGATAATTATTTTATGTTTGTGTTTTACAGTAGCAGACTTCATTTTCATAATCATGTTGAAATAAAAAGATCTCTTAGCGGTAACTTTCATTGCAATCATTCCTCGGCGTTAGGCAAGACTTATAGCAGGATCTTAGAGATTAGAAACATTTCCCTCTAGCTACAAGCAATCATTACAAACTCATTATCTTTTTACATTTTAATGAAAGCAACATGATTATTTTCTGAGTAATCTTCTTTTAAAATGCAATAAGTGACTTTAATCAAAGTGTGGGGTCTAAAGCTTAGGAAGTAATGCACAGCATTATTCCCCTTATTGCCTCTTTACTAGAGTCTACTCTCTTCACTTCCACGTTTATCTAAACGGTGTAATATTTTTACCTTCTTTGAGTTATGCCTTGTCTTTTCATTTCTTTTGCTCTCATAATTGTATTTAATTGTTTCCCAAGATGTGAACATTTAGGGCAAGACCGTATGTAATTGCCTGATGCTGTTTGAAAGAGAGAGAGGGGTCTACAGATTTATTGGGTTCTCCAGCAGGGACGTAGACCGTTTGGCCCCACTCATCCGTTCCCGATCAAGGTGCATTCCTGAGTTGCTGCGGTGGGCCCATATCCCTCTAAACCTCTCCTGACCATGTGCTGCAGAGGGGGTTGAGGAATCTCCGTTCACTCTATTGTTGAAACTTAAAATAGATAAAGATAAAGATTAGCTTTATTTGTCACATAGAACATAGAAAGGTACAGCACAGGAAAAGGCCCTTTGGCGCACAATGTTGTGCCGAGCCACTTCAAAAGCAAATCAAAAAACCCCAAACACTAATCTCTCCTGTCTACGCCATGTCCATATCCCTCCCTCTTCCTGACATCCATGTGCCTACTTAAATGTCTCCTAAAAGCCTCTAATGTATTTGCCTCAACCACCATACCAGGCAGCGCATTCGAGGCATCCACCACTCTCAGAGTAAAAACCTTACCCCTCACATCCCTTTTGAACCTACCCCCTCTCACCTTCAATGCATGCCCTCTGGTATTTGACATTTGAACCCTGGGAAATTGATACTCTCTGTCCACTTTATCTATGCCTCTCCTAATCTTATAAACCTGTATCCAACCTCTCCGCTGCTCCAGAGAAAACAACCCAAGTTTAGCCATCTTCTGTATACTTCAAGACATACAGAGAAATGCATCATTCTGCATCAATGACCATCGGAGTCCGAGGATATGCTGGGGGCAGTCCACAAGTACCGCCATGTTTCTGTTGCCAACCTAACGTGCCCACATATTATTATATTTAGAAAATAGGCCAAAGAACGCAGAACAGCTTGTACAGGAGAGTGAGGAGATAATCAATCAGGGTCACCGCAAAGTTGCAGGAGGCGCGAGTAGCAGGCTGGATGTCAGGAGAAAAGGAAATGTTGGCTCAGAGCACACCTGTGGCCATTCCTCTCAATAATAAATATACTATTTTGGATACTGTTGTGGGGATGATGTCCCAGGGGAATGCCATGGAGAATGGATTACGAGCACTGCGCTAGTAATGGTACAGAAGGGGAAGAGGGAGAAGAGGGGAGTGGTAATGATAGTGGACTCGATTGCCAGGAGAACAAGCAGGAGATTTTATGGACGTGAATGGGACACACAAATGGTACATTGCCTCCCTGGTGCCAGGGCCAGGGACATCTCAGATCATGTCCACAGCATTTTGGAGAGGGAGGGGGAGCAGTCAGATGTCTTGGTACATTTTTGTACTAGTGACATGGGAAGGAAAAGCAGAGAGGTCCTGACAAGAGAATTTAGAGAGCCAGGTAGAAAACTGGGAAGCAGGACCTCCAGGGTCGTAAAGCCTGGATTGCTCCTTGTGCCACGCACCAGTGGGCGTAGAAACAGGATGGTTTGACAGATTAAAGTGTGGCTGAGAAGCTGGTGTGGGGGGCAGAGCTTCAGGTCCTTGGATTATTGGGATCTCTTATGGGGGAGGTATGACCTGAACAAAAGTGACTGGTTGCACTTCGACCCAGGGGAACCAATATTCTCGCGGGCAGGTTTGTTAGAGTGTTGGGGAGGGTTTAAACTAATCTGGCAGGAGGGCGGGAACTGGAGTAAAGGGACTCAGGACAGACGGCAAAAAAGCAAAGGTAGCGTGCATTCAGACTGTTAGGAAGGGCAGGCGGATGAGAGGACAAAATTGCAGCCAGCAGGGTGAGTATCAGTGCATTAGGTATGCAGAATCAGTAAGGGTAGCAAATGCAGCACACTAGGTGTTATACCTCAATGCACAGAGTATAAGAAATAAGGTGGATGATCTTGTTGCACTTTTACAAATTGTCAGGTATGATGTTGTGGCCATCACTGAATCGTGGCTGAACGATGGTTGTATTTGGAAACTGAATGTCCAAGGTTACACATTGTATTGGAGGGATGGGAAGATAGGCAGAGTGGGTGGCATGGCTTTGCCAGTAAAGAATGACATTAAATCATTAAAAAGATGTGACATGTAGGACCGGAAGAAATTGAGTCCTTGTGGGTTGAGTTAAGAAACTTCAAGGGTAAAAGGAGCCTAATGGCAGTGATATTCAGGCCTCCCAACAGTGGCTGGGATATGCACCACGGATTACAATAGGAAATAGAAAAGGCATGTTAAAAAAGGCAATGATATGATAATCCTGGGAGATTTCAACATGCAGGTCAATTGGAAAAATCAGGTTAGTAATGAATTTCAAAAGAGTGAGTTTGTTGAATGCCTACGAGATGGTTTTTTAAAGCAGTTTGTCATTGGACCTACCAGGGGATCAGCTCTACTAGATTGATTGTTATGTAATGAACTGGAGGTAATTAGGGAGCTTAAGGTTAAAGAACCCTTAGACAGTGATCACAATATGATTGGGTTCAACTTGAAATTTGATAGGGAGAAAGTAAAGCCAGACGTAGCAGTATTTCAGTGGAGTAAATTTAATTGCAGTGGTATGAGAGAGAAGGTGGCCAAAGTAAATTGGAAGCAGATGCTAGCAGGGATGACAGCAGAGCAGCAATGGTGTGATTTTCTGTGAAAAATTATGAAGATGCAGAATAGATGTATTTCAAAAACAAAGAAATACTCAAATGGCAAAATAGTACAACTGTGGCTGACAAGGGAACTCAAAGCTAATGTAAAAGCAAAAGAGACAAAGCAAAAATTAATGGTAAGACAGAGGATTGGGAAGCTTTTAAAAAACCTACAGAGAGCAACTAGAATCATTAAGAGAAGAAAGATGAAATATGAAAGCAAGCTAACAAACAATATGAAAGTGAATAGTAAAAGATTTTTTAAGTATGTACAAAATAAAAGAGAGATGAGAATGGATATAGAACCATTAGAAAATGATGCTGGAGAAATAATAACAAGGGACAAGGAGATGGCAGATGAACTAAATGAGTATTTTGCACCAGTCTTCGCTGTGGAAGACACTAGCAGGGTGCCAGGGTGTGAGGGAAGAGAAGTGAGTGTGGTTATTATTACAAGGCAGAAGGTGCTCAAAAAGCTGAAAGTCTTAATGGTGTGTAAATCATCTGGACCAGATGAACTGCACTCTGGAGTTCTGAAAGAGGCAGCGGTAGAGATTGTGGAGGCATTAGTAATGATCTTTCAAAAATCATTGGACTCTGACATGGTGCCAGAGGACTGGAAAATTGCAAATGTCACTCCACTCTTTAAGAAAGGAGGAAGGCAGTAGAAAGGAAATTATAGATCAGTTAGCCTGACCTCAGTGGTTGGGAAGATGTTAGAGTCAATTGTTAAGGATGAGGTGATGGAGTACTTGGTGACACAGGACAAGATAGGACAAAATCAGCATGGTTTCCTTAAGGAAAAATTCTGCCTGACGAACCTGTTGAAATTCTTTGAGGAGATTACAAGTAGGATAGATAAAGGGGATGTAGTGGATGTTGTATATTTGGACTTTCAGAAGGCCTTTGACAAGATGCCACACATGAGGCTGCTTACCAAGTTAGGAGCCTGTGGTATTACAAGAAAGTTACTCAGATGTTTAGAACATTGGCTGATTGGAAGAAGGCAGTGAGTGGGAATAAAAGGATCCTTTTCTGGTTGGCTGCCAGTGACTAGTGGTGTTCCACAGGTGTCCGTGTTGGGACTGCTTCTTTTTATGCTGTATATCAATGATTTAGATATGGAATTGGTGGCTTTGTTATCGAGTTTGCAGATAATATGAAGATTGGTTGAGGGGGGAAGGTAGGCTGCAGAAGGGCTTAGAGAGATTAGGAGATTGGGCAAGCAGTTGGCAAATGAAATACATTGTTGGAAATTGCATGGTCAGGCACTTTGGTAGAAGCAATAAGTGTACAGACTATTTTCTCAATGGGGAGAAAATCCAGAAGTCTGGGATGCAAAGAGACTTGTGAATCCTTGTGCAGAACAACCTAGAGGTTAACTTGCAGGTAGAATCAGTGGTGAAGAAGGCAAATATAATGTTAGTATTTATTTCAAGTGATCTTGAATACAAGGGCAGGGATGTAATGCTGAGGGTTTATAAGGCACACATCTTCATTATTGTTAACAGTTCTGGGCTCCTCATCTAAGAAAAGATGTGCTGGCATTGGAGAGGGTTCAGAGGAGGTGCACAAGGATAATTTTGGGAATGAAAGGGTTATCATACGAGGAATGTTTGATGGCTCTGGGTCTGTACTCGCTAGAATTTAGAAGGATGGAGTGTGGGGTATCTCATTGAAACCTATCAAATGTTGAAAGGCCTAGGCAGAGTAAGTGTGGAAAGGATGCTTCCCATGGTGGGTGAGTCTAGAACAAAAGGGCACAGCCTCAGGATAGCGGGGCAGCCATCTAATACAAAGATGCAGAGATATTTCTTTAGCCAAAGCATGGTGAATTTATCAAATTTATTACCACAGACAGATGTGGAGGGCAGGTTTTTGGGTGTATTTAAGGCATAGTTTGATACATCCTTGATTGGACATGACATCAAAGGTTACGGGGAGAAGGCTGAGGAGAGAAAGAAAGATCAGCCGTGACTGAATGGCAGAGCAGACTCGATGGGACAAATGGCCCAATTTTACTCCTTTGTCTGATGGTCTAACAGCACAGGCCCTTCAGCCTATGATATTGTACTGATCTTTTAATGTACTGCAAGACCAATCTAAGGTTTCCCTCCTCAAGACCTCCATTTTACTGTCATCCATGTGCCTACCTGGGAGTCTCTTAAATGTCTCCAATGCCTTCACCACCAATCCAGCAATGCATTCCATGCACCCACTACTCTCTTTGTTAAAACCTACTTCTGACATTATCCCCATTCTTTCCTACAATCACCTTAAGTGAATGTCCTTTTGCATTAGCCATTGCCCACTCTATTTATGTCTCTTACCATCTTATACACTTCAGAGATCTCTGAATTCTATAAATTTTAGTGTAGATCTCAGAGATTACTGTGAGATTTATCAACAATTACCTTTCTAGCCTGTGGATTTGGCCTTGTCTGTAATCTTCACCTACTTCCCCAGATTTCTAACTCCACTGATTCTGCTTCCTGCATATCCTCAGATTCTGCATTTCCTTTGAGAAAAATATTTCCATCAATCCTCCTCCTGATGTTAGGAATTCCCTCCCTAAAGATCACCATCTCTCCTACTCCTCTGCTTATAGTCTGGTAATGGAACCACTATCATGGTGCTTGTTGTAGGGCAGAAAGGCACGCCCTTCGACCCAGCTCATCCATGCGGATCTGAGCTAGTTCACGTACCTGTCCAAATTGTCTCTTTATTGCTATAATTGTATCCACCTCTACAACATAGAAACACAGAAAATAGGTGCAGGAGTAGGCCATTCGGCCCTTCGAGCCTGCACCGCCATTCAGTATGATCATGGCTGATCATCCAACTCAGAACCCTGTACCAGCCTTCCCTCCATACCCACTGATCCCTTTAGCCACAAGGGCCATATCTAACTCCCTCTTAAATATAGCCAATGAACTGGCCCCAACTGTTTCCTGTGGCAGAGAATTCCACAGATTCACCACTCCCTGTATGAAGAAGTTTTTCCTCATCTCGGTCCCAAAAGGCTTCCCCTTTATCTTCAAACTGTGAACCCCCCCCCCCCACACACATTCTGGACTTCCCCAACATCGGGAACAATCTTCCTGCATCTAGCCTGTCCAATCCCTTTAGGATTTTATACGTTTCAATCAGATCCCCCCTCAATCTTCTAAATTCCAACGAGAATAAGCCCAGCCGATCCAATCTTTCATCATATGAAAGTCCTGCCATCCCAGGAATCAAGCTGGTGAACCTTTTTTGTACTCCCTCTACGGCAAGAATGTCTTTCCTCAGATTAGGGGACCAAAACTGCACACAATACTCCAGGTATGGTCTCACCAAGGCCTTGTACAACTGCAGTAGTACCTCCCTGCTCCTGTACTCGAATCCTCTTGCTATGAATGCCAGCATACCATTCGCCTTTTTCACCGCCTGCTGTACCTGCATGCCCACTTTCAATGACTGGTGTATAATGACACCCAGGTCTCGTTGCACCTCCCCTTTTCCTAATCAGCCACCATTCAGATAATAATCTGTTTTCCTGTTTTTGCCATCAAAGTGGATAACCTCACATTTATCCACACTAAATTGCATCTGCCATGAATTTGCCCACTCACCTAACCTATCCAAGTCACCCTGCATCCTCTCAGCATCCTCCTCACAGCTAACACTGCCGCCCAGCTTCGTGTCATCCGCAAACTTGGAGATGCTGCATTTAATTCCCTCATCTAAGTCATTAATATATATTGTAAACAACTGGGTTCCCAGCACTGAGCCTTGCAGTACCCCACTAGTCACTGCCTGCCATTCTGAAAAGGTCCCGTTTATTCCCACTCTTTGCTTCCCGTCTACCAACCAATTCTCTATCCACATCAATACCATACCCCCAATACCGTGTGCTTTAAGTTTTCACACTAATCTCCTGTGTGGGACCTTATCAGAAGCCTTTTGAAAATCCAAATATACCACATCCACTGGTTCTCTCCTATCCACTCTACTAGTTACATCCTCAAAAAATTCTATGAGATTCGTCAGACATGATTTTCCTTTCACAAATCCATGCTGACTTTGTCCGATGATTTCACCGCTTTCCAAATGTGCTGTTATCACACCTTTGATAACTGACTCTAGCATTTTCCCCACCACCGATTTTAGGCTAACCGGTCTATAATTTCTCTTGCAGTTCATTCCAAGTAACCCATCATCTTCTGTGTGGAAAATTTTGTCCCTCAAAACCAGAATAAGGTTTATTAGAGTCATATTTACTTACTTACTGCTGTTACACTGCTGGTGATTAGGGCAGCAATGAAGGTCCTCTATCTCTGTCTGTCCATACAGTAACACAGATAAAGAAGATAAAAGCTGCTGTTTCAGTAACAATTTTTTTGACGTCATGGTTGTGAGCCCTGAGATGAACCCCCAAACCTGGATGACCGGTGGACCACTGGCCTCTACCCTTTGACCTGTTAGGCATGGGTGACCCTACCAAGAGCCAAAGCACAAGGTCCTGACTCTAGCTTACACAGTTCTCCAGATCATTGAGGTATGAAAGCCTCCAAACCCTACAATCTTAGAGGATTAGTCATAGAAAACTATAGCACAGAACAAGGCCTTCGGCCCATCTAGTCCATGCCGAATTTCACTGATGTATGTCGTGAAATTTGTTGTTTTGCGGTAGCAGTACGCGCAAAACATAAAAACCTATAAATTGCAATGAGAAATATATTAAAAATCAATTAACTAAGTAGTCAAAAGTGCAAAAATATTGAGGTAGTGTCCATAAGTTCATTGTCCATTCATAAATCAGGTGGCAGAGGAGAAGAAACTGTTCGTAAATGTTGTTTCTGTGAATCAGTAGGCTCATGTAACAGCTCTCTAATGATAGTAATGAAAAGAGACCACATCTGTGGTGAGGGAGGTCCTGACTGATGGATGCAGCTATTTTGAGGCATTGCCTTTTGAAGATGTCCGCCATGCTGGGAGGCTAGCACCCATGATGGGTCTGGCTGAGTTTGCATCTCCCTGCAGCCTCTTGCGATCCTGTACAGTGACCCCTCCATACCAGACAGTGAAACAACCAGACAGAATGTTCTCTGTAGAAATTTACTAGAGTCTTTGCTGACATACCAAATTTCCTCAAATTCCTCATGAAATATAGATGCTGGCTTGCCTTTTTGGTAATTGCATCAAAATATTGGGCCCAGTATAGACCATTAGAGATGGTGACTCCTGGGATCTGGAAACTGCTTGCCCTTTCCCCCTCAGGTCTTCCCCCTTTCACCTTAAAACTATGCCCTCCAGCTTTAGGCTCTCCTGTACTAGGGAAAAGACTGTGACCATTCATCTTATTTGCCTCTCGTAATTTTATAAACCTCTATAAACTCCTTCCTCAGCCTCCTTCACTCCAGGGAAAGCAGTCATGGCTTGTCCAATCTTTCCTTATAATTCAAACCCTCCAGACCAGCAACATCTTTGTTCACCTTTGCTGCATCTTTGTTTGCTTAGTCACACCCTTCTTAAAGCTGGGTGACCTGAGGTGCACGCAGTACTCCAGGAGCAGTCTCACATAGTCATAGAACACTACATCTTAGAAACAGGCCCTTTGGCCCATCTAGTCTGTTCCAAACCATTAATCTGCCTAGTCCCATCAGCCCGCCAGTCTTCCATAGCCCTCCATACCCTTCCCATCCACGCACCTATCCAAACTTCTCTTAAATTCTGAAATTGAACCCACATCCACCACTTCTGCTGGCAGCTCATTCCACCCTCTCACTGCCCTCGGAGCAGATGTTCCCCAACAACTTGTACAGCTGTAACATGACAAACCAACTCTTGCACTTAGTGCCCTGACTGATGAAGACACGTAAGTTCTACTCTTTCTCCACACCTGTGTTGCCTCCTATATACTTGTACCACTAGTTCTCTTTGTACTACGGTACTCCTCATTGTCCTGTGAAGGCCCTGCTCTGGCTGAACTTTCCAAAATGCACCACTTTGCACTTGTCTGAGTTGAATACCATCTGACTTGCATTCTTCACTGTATGTCTGTCCTCCAAATTTGGTGACGTTTGAAAACTGACTAACCATGGCTAGGCAGACTATATAGAACAGGAAACAGAGGGGACTAAGCTCTCTCTTCCTACTACTTGCTCCCAGTTGCATACATCTCAAATAGCCTCTGACAACCAAGTCCAGTTCCTGGCCTTCATGTGTGGCTCAGCTTAGATACTAAGCCTGGTGGAACCTCTTCTGACAGGATAAAGGGAAAAGGTGGGTTGTTGGCACCTTAGAATCACAGATAACACACCAGGTCCATTAATATCACCTCCCTGACCAAGAAAGCACAGCAGCGCCTCCACTTCCTAAGAAGATTAAGGCGATCAAGGCTCCCCCGACCCCTCACCACCACCTTAACTGCATTTTACAGGAGCACCATTGAGAGAGTGTCCTGACAAGTTGTATCTCCATCTGGTATGAGAGCAGTCGAGCGTCAGACCTGAAGACCCTACAAAGGACCATGAGAACAGCTGAGAGGATCATAGGGGTCTCCCTACCATCCATCGGGGGCATTTATCAGGAGCGCTGCATACACAGGGTCCTTACTATTATTAAGGATCCCTCCCATCTATCCATTATCCTCTTTGACTTTCTACCATCAGGCAGGAGACTACGATACATAAAAACAAGAATGGTGAGGATGAGAAACAGTCTCTTCTCTCAGGCCATTAGGCTTCTGAACTCCCTGCTGCATCGTATTCAAAGTGTCGCTGTACCTCACAATATTTAATATCATGCACGTTAGTTTTTTATTTATGTGTAATTCATCTGTGGATTTAATCCCTACCTTCATAGGATTTTGTGTGTTAAA
Organism: Mobula birostris; assembly: GCF_030028105.1. NCBI lineage: Eukaryota > Metazoa > Chordata > Chondrichthyes > Myliobatiformes > Myliobatidae > Mobula > Mobula birostris. The sequence continues at coordinate 111,345,236 of NC_092380.1, forward strand.
TGTACTATTGTGCTTTACACCCTGGTACAGTGAAACATTGTTTCATTTCTACAAACTATATACTATATGGTTATATATGTTATATACATGTATATAGTTAAATGACAATAAACTTGACTTGACTTGACATATTTCTTCCTCTCCCATCCATGAACAATAAATGCCAGTATTTCCCAAAATATCTATATATCAAAGTATTGAGTACAGGAACTGGGATGTTATGTTGAAGTTGTATCATAAGTTAGTGAGGCCTAATTTGGAGTATTGTGTGGAGTTCTGGTCACCTACTTACAGGAAAGATATCAATAAGATTGAAAGAATACAGAAAAAAATTACAAGAATATTGTCAGGTCTTGAAGACTTGATTTATAAGAAAAGGTTGAAGAAGTTAGTGTTTTATTCCTTGGAACATAGGAAATGAGGGAAGATTTGATCGAGGTATACGAAATTATGGGGGGTATAGATTGCGTAAATTTTTCCACTGAGCTTGGGTGAGACTAAAGCTAAAGGTCATGGGTTAAGAGTAAAGAAAAAATCTTTAAGAGGAACCTGAGGGAGAACTTCTTCGCGCAGAAGGTGGTGAGAGTGTGGAATGAGCATCCAGTGGAAATGGTGAGTGTAGGTTCAATTTCAACACTTAACCCAGGCAACCTGTTTATATTCTATACCTTCACTGTATGGTCCGGGTCAACTTTGACCCAGCCCAAGAATCTCCTCATGACAAGTGTCAACACCAAATTTTGAACCACAGATCTATTTAAAATGTATAAACAGCCTATCTGACATTAATAAATGGGTGATTAATCCTTAATGTTTGAGAGATCTAAAATCCATTTCAATAGATACTGGTCAAATTTGACCCAGAAGAGCCTCAACGTACAAAAATTTGTAGCACCTGTACAAAAGTATAATATTTTTGAATATTTTCATTTTTGCGCATTTTGGGTCACTTTAGGAAAAGTCATCAAATTTTGGCTAAAAAAATGGCTTTTATGATGTTTTTACTGCTGTCAACTGTCAAAATGGGTCAAATTTGACCCGAACAGTATGTAAGGGTTAAGGGAAGTTTGGATAAGTACATGGATGGGAGGGGTGTGGAGGGCTAAGTTCCTGCTGAAGATCAATGGGACCAGGCAGAATAATAGCTTGGTACGAACTACTTCTGTTCTGCAGTGCTCTATGACTCTGGTTGCCTCACTATAGGAAGATGTTGAGGTTTTGAGGAGGATGCAGAAGATGTTTGCCAGTATGCTGCCTGGTTTAGAGGGCATGTGCTATCATGAGTTTTTTCCTTTGGAGTGACGGGGAGCTAAAGGGAGATCTGATAGAGACTTATAAGATTATGAGAGACATAGATAGAGTGGACAGGGAGCAACAGTTTCCCAGGGTTGAAATGTCAAATACCAGAGGGGATAGGTTCAAAACGGATGTGAGGGGTAAGTGTTTTACTCAGTGTGGTGGACGCTCGGAATGCACTGCCTGGTATGGTGGTAGAGGCAAATACATTACAGGCTTCTAAGAGATGTATAGATAGAAGTATATAAGGGATATGGACATTGAGTCGGTAAGAGGGATTAGCTTCTGGGGGTGTTTGATTTACTTTTTAGCTGGTTTGGCATAACATTGTGCGCCAAAGAGACTGTTCCTGTGCTGTACCCTTCCAACTTCTATGTAACTCTATGAATTTATCCACATCCTGTCAGACAATAACTGAAGAGATATTTTGTTTTGTCCCAGGGTACTGATGTTCATAGAAATTGTTTATTTCAAAGTAAATTTATTATCAAGGTACATATATGTCACCATATACAATCCTCAGTTTCTTTCTTGCAGGCATTCTCAGTAAATCCAAGAACCACAATGGAATCAGTGAAGGACCGTATCTACCAACAGGGCAAACAAACATTGTGCAAAAGGCAACAGACTGTGCAAATACAAAAGAAAAAAAGAATTCATAAAAATAAATAATCAATAAACATCAAGAATATTTCACATTTATGATGGGAATATTATTTATGTCACCTTAGCAAATAGTAGCCACAACGTAATATCATTTTCAGATATGCATTTGACAATTTTCCCACAGAAAATAAATCCGCCCCAAAGTTTGCTCAGTGATTATCCTTGAATTTCAGAGTGGCGATGTTGAACTGTAATTACTGCTGTGGTTCTCATTAAGGGACATGTTTCCTGTTTCCCTCATCTTATCATAATAACAGTAAATGAAAATAACTCTAAAATGCCTTGGATTACATCAATATCCATTTCTATTGAGATGATGTCAGAGCAGCAATTTTGTTCTATGGAGAAACAAAGGCAAGAAGCAAACTGACGAGCTGCAAAATAAACTCGGACACATTTCCGAATATACCTAACATTCTAATCACATCTCTTCTCACCAACCCATCACCTCCCTCCTGGCCTGCTGTGTTCCACCAGCATTTTGTGTGTGTTACCTCTCTCTGATACACATCCTCCTTCACTTTCTCCCATAATCCACTCACCTCACCTATCAGATTCCTTCTTCTTCAGCCCTTTACCTCTTCCACCTATCACCTCCCAGCTTCTTACTTCATTCGCACCCACTCACCTTCCTCTTCACCTGGTCTCACCTTTTATCTACCAATTTGGATTCCTTCCCTTCCCCCCACTTCTTATTCTGGTTTCTGCCCCCTTCCTTTCCAGCCTGAAATGTTGAATGTTTATTCCCCTCCACATAGGCCACCTAACTTGCTGAGTTCCTCCAGCATTGTTTGGATGTTGCTCAAAATCTTCAATACCTGCAGAATCTCTTAAGTTTATGAAATGCATTAGCTGCTTATCTAGAGGACAGCAAGATCCTGTGGTCAGAAAAGATCTGGAACAGCGGTACAGTTCAAAGGTCAGAATACATGGTGGTTGTCTGTGACTTGGGCAATATCCTCAGGTGGGCACTAATGATTTAACTAATGGCATTGGTATTGGTTATTATTGTCATATATACCAAGATACAGTGAAAAGCTTGTCTTACATACTGTTCAAACAGATCAGATAGTGCATTGGGGTAGAACAAGGTAAAACAATAACCGAATGCAGGATAAAGTGTAACAGCTGCATAGAAAGAGCAGTACCAATAAATGATAGAGTGCAAGAACATAATGAGGTAGATATCGTAGACAGAAACAATTGACACAGATTCCAGGCTTTACCTACAGACCAATCTTCCTCTTTTTTTATAAGTTAACATCAAAATTCAGGAATAAAATTTTTATAAAGATAGTTAAAATCAGAATCAGGTTTAATATCACTGGCAAGAGTCAAGAAGTTTGTTGTTACACAGCAGCAGTACATTGCAATACATAATAAAAATCTGTAAATTACAGAAAGAAGTATATATACACAGTGGCTATAAAAAGTATTCATCCACCCCCTTGGAAGTTTCATGTTTTATTGTTTTACAACATTGAATCACAGTGGATTTAATTTGGCTTTTTTGACACTGATCAACAGAAAACAATTCTTTCATGTCAAAGTGAAAACAGATCTTGACAAAATGATCTAAACACAAAATAATTGATTGCATAAGTATTCACCCCCTTTAATATGACACACCAAATCATCACTGGTGCAGCCAATTGGTTTTAGAAGTCACACATTTAGTTAAATGGAAATCACCTGTGTGCAGTCAAGGTGTTTCAATTGATTGTAGTAAAAATACACCTGTATCTGGAAGGTCCAAATTCTGGTGAGTCAGTATCTTGGTAAAAAACTACACCATGAAGACAAAAGAATACTCGAATCAACTCTGCGAAAATGTTATTGAAAAGCACAAGTCAAGAGATGAAGGCAAGAAAATTTCCCAGTCACTGAATATCCCTTGGAGTATAGTTAAGTCAATTATCAAGAAATGGAAAGAATATAGCACAGCTGTAAATCAGCTTAGAGTAAGCTATCCCCAAAACCTGAGTGACTATGCAAGAAGGGGACCTAAGACAATTCTGGATGAGTTATAAGCTTCAGTGGTTGAGATGGGAGAAATTATGTATACAACTGTTGTGTGGATGCTTCACCAGTCACAGCTTTATGGGAGAGTAGCAAATAGAAAGCTGCGGTGGAAAAAAAATCACATGAAATCTCAGCTAGAGTTTGTCAGAAGGCATGTGGAAGACTCTGAAGTCAGCTGGAAGAAGTTTCAATGGTCTGATGAAACCAAAATTGAGCTTTTTGGCCTTCGGACTAAATGCTATGTTTAGTATAAGCCAAACGCTGCACATTGTCAATACCACACCATCTCTACTGTAAAGCATGGTGGTGGCTGCATCGTGCTCTGGGGATGCTTCACTGCAACAGACGAAGAGTAAAATGGATGCAGCAAAATCCAGGAAGAAATGCTGATGCAGTCTGCAAAGAACAGTGATTTGGGAGAAGGTATGTTTTCCACCAAAACAACAACCCCAAGCATAAAGCCAAAACTATACAAGAATAACTTTTAAAAACAACAAAGTTAATATTCTGAAGTGGCCAAATCAGAGTTCAGACCTCAATCCAATTGAGAATTTGTGGCTGGACTTGAGTAGGACTGTTCACTTACAATCCCCATGCAATCTGACAAAGCTTGAACAGTTTTGTAAAGAAGAATGGGGAAAAATTGTAGTGTCCAGATATGCAAAGTTGATGGAGACCAATCCACACAGACTCAAGGCTGTAATTGCTGCAAATATGTATCTACTAAATACTGACTTGAAAGGGGAAGTAATTATGCAATCAATTATTTTGTGCTTAATAATTGTAATCAATTTAAACCAATTTGTGGAAATTTGTTTTTACTTTGACATGAAAAAATTATCTGTTGATCAGTGTCAAAAAAGCCAAGTTAAGTCTATTGTGATTCAATGTTGTAAAACAATAAAACATGAAAACTTCTAAGGGGAATAAATCTAATGAACTCTTTTTATAGGCACTCTATGTATATATGTGTGTGTATATCTATATCTATATCTATCCTCCTTGATGGCAGCAATGAAAAGAGATCATGTCCTGGGTGATAGGGATCAGTGATGATGGATACCACCTTTCTGAGGCATCACTTCTCAAATATTTTATTTTAAACATAGAGAGTGATGTTCAAAGTGAATTTGTTATCAAAGTTCGTATGTGTCAATATATACTACCCAGAGGTTCATTTTCTTGCAGACATTCATAGTAGAACAGAGAAATACAATTGAATCAATAAAGAACTGCGCACAAAGACTGACATACAACCACCGTGCAGAAGACATGCAGTGTGCAATGTTCACTCAGCCTCGAGCGAATACTCCACAACCCAGCGGTTTCCCGATTCACATATTATCTTTTATCTGCTTTCCCCCTACTCCCTCTACTCCACTTGTGTTGTGTATACACAGCATGAGGTAAGCCTTTTGCAGTGTCAAATTTCCCAAGTACCCAAGTTCTACTGAGCTGTGTGCAGTTCTGCATTTGCCTTCTATATACAATGGCAACCATTGTCCTGGACATTTATAAAGCCATTGGCAGAAATCAAGAACTAGAAGGCATAGGTTTGGGATGAGAGGGGAGAGGTTAAATAGGAACCTGAAGAGCAACATTTTCCACCCAGAAGAAGACTATCTTCCAGATGAAGTGCAGACACAAGAAACAGCAGATAATGGAACTTAAAGGAACACACACAAGCTCTGAATGAACTCAGTGGCTTAGGCAACATCTATAATGGGCAGAGCGTTTTTCAGGTTGAGACCCTGTGTCTGGACTGGGTTAAGGATCTCAACTCAAAGCATCAAATGTCCATTTCCCTCCACTGATGCTGCCTGAATCATTAAGTTCCTCCAGTGCTGCAGGAGGTGATTGAAGCACATACATTAACAACATTGTAAAGGCACTTGGATAGGTACTGTATATGGATAGGAAAGGTTTCGAGGGATATGGGCAAATGCAGGTGAATGGGACTAATTTAAATGGAATCTTGATTGGTATGGATAAACACAGGAGATTTTGCAGATGCTGGAAATCCAGAGCAACACACACAAAATTCTGGAGGAACTCAGCAGGTTAGGTAGCATCTATAGGGAAGAATAAACAGTTGAAATTTTGGGCAGAGACCCTACATCAGGTCTGAGAAAGCACTGCCAGAGATGGCGGTTGAGGCACATACCTTTCTTTCAGTCTGTTTGTTCTGAATTGTAACTTGCCTATACGTAAATACAAAATTCCAGACTGGCCTGATGGTTGAGGGGTAATAACTGTCCCTGTACCTGGTGATGTGGAACCTAAGACTCCTGCCCAAAATTAGTCATATGAAGAGAGCAGAGCCCGGTTGTGAGGGACTTTGATAGTGAATGCTGCTTTCTTGTGTCAGTGCTCCTGTAAACATGCTCAATGGTGGGAAGGCATTGCCTCTGATGGACTGGCTGTGTCCACCACTTTCTGTAGATTTCCATTCCTGGGCATTGCTGTTTCCATACCAGCTGTGAGGCAGCTAGTTTTTGGTGGCACACAAGCAGGGCCAAAGGGCTTATTCAAAGTTTGAAGTTCAGACTTGTTTGCCCGCTCTATAACTCAATGTCCCTATAAGAGTCTTGAAGCTGCTGCACTTGGGGAGATAGCGATATTTAGGGAGGGAGTTCCACAGATCAGAAATAGACCAGCTGAACATGCTTTGCAAATATAGTCAAAAAGTAGTAGGTACAACGCAGACCCCACTGCCATCCGATTCCTGAATGGTCATTGAACTCATGAGGACTACTTCACTTCTTTTCATTATTTTTATTTTTGCACCATTTTAATTTAACTATTTAATGTACATACTTGCTGTGATTGACCTATTTATTTTTCTGTATTATCACGTACTGCGTTGTACTGCTGCTGCTAAAGTTAACAAATTTCATGACATTTGCCAGGATAGAAAACTGGTTGGCAGATAGAAAGCAAAGGGTAGCAGTGAATGGGTGTTTCTCGGAATGGCTGGTGGTGACTAGTGGGGTGCCACAGGGCTCGGTATTGGGACCACAGCTGTTTACAATTTACGTCACTGATTTAGAGGAAGGCATTGTGGATAACATCAGCAAGTTTGCTGATGATACTAAGCTGGGTGGTAGTGTGACATGTGATGAGGATATTAGGAGAATTCAAGGTGACTTGGATAGGCTGGGTGAGTGGGCAGAAACTTGGCAGATGGCGTTTAATGTGAATAGGTGTGAGGTTATTCACTTTGGGAGCAAGAACAGGAAGGCAGATTATTATCTGAACGGTGTGGAGTTTGGTAAGGGAGAAATACAAAGAGATCTAGGAGTACTTGTTCGTCAGTCTCTGAAGGTGAAAGAGCAAGTGCAGCAGGCAATGAAGAAGGCTAATGGAATGTTGGCCTTTATTACAAAGGGAATTGAGTACAAGAGCAAGGAAATCCTTTTGCATTTGTACAGGGCCCTGGTGAGACCATACCTGGAGTATTGTGTGTAGTTTTGGTCTCCAGGGTTAAGGAAGGACATCCTGGCTGTGGAGGAGGTGCAGCGTAGGTTCACTAGGTTAATTCCTGGGATGTCTGGACCGTCTTATGCAGAGAGGTTAGAGAGACTGGGCTTGTACACGCTGGAATTAAGGAGATTGAGGGGGGATCTGATTGAGACATATAAGATTATTAAGGGATTGGACAAGATAGAGGCAGGAAATATGTTCCAGATGCTGGGAGAGTCCAGTACCAGAGGGCATGGTTTAAGAATAAGGGGTAGGTCATTTAGGACAGAGTTGAGGAGGAACTTCTTCTCCCAGAGAGTTGTGGAGGTGTGGAATGCGCTGCCTCAGAAGGCAGTGGAGGCCAATTCTCTGGATGATTTCAAGAAGGAGCTAGATAGGTATCTTATGGATAAGGGAATCAAGGGTTATGGGGACAAGGCAGGAACTGGGTATTGATAGTAGATAATCAGCCACGATCTCAGAATGGTGGTGCAGGCTCGAAGGGCCGAATAGTCTACTTCTGCACCTATTGTCTATTGTTTATTGGTAATAAATCTGATTCTGACCTGTCCATCACTGTAACACCTCCCCACCTTTGAGCACATCTGTTGCATTGCAGAAGGAGGTACAGGAGCCTTGGGTCCCACACCACCAGGTTCATCTTAACGGAGGGACTCTACAAATCATGTTCTCAGTATATATTTTTGACTTTCTTATTGGCTATTTGTCTCTTTGTTCATGTGTAGTTTCTCATTGATTCTATTGTCTATTGTGAATGCCCACAAGAAAACAAATGTCAGGGTATTATACTTTGACATATATGTACTTTGAAAATAAATTTACTTTGAATGTTAAACTTTGAATCCGAGGACTTGTAAGAATCTAGCATTGGTGGAGTGTGGAAATCTGGGCAGGTGATTGGAGGTTACAGCAAGCCTCAATCTGTGGCTTAACGAGTTAATTGTTAACGTTAACAGTAATTTCCCAGATTTGCACATATGACAGAAATATATCCAAGTGAAATTTCAGCAATAACCAGGGAGCAGATATCCTTCCCATCTTCAATCCCCACTGCAGTTAAAGTTGTTTCAATTAAAATAAAGATTGTACACCTTTTCAGCTTGTCTGTACCATCTAAATGTGGTATCTTACTCATTCTGGGCTTTTTGGAAATAACATGTTACTGCATTCGAATTTTGAATCTTATTCCATTGTGGATTTGTCTGAAATCTTATTAAAGCTGAGGATGTTGTTATCCACACTGTGGTGATATCACTTGTAATGATGTGCCAGTACATGACTGGACAGGGCACAGAGCATGCACGGGATTGCCAGAATGTTCCAACACGTGGCTGGGTTAAGACGTGTTTGTTTATTACTGTAAATAAAAGTTCTCTAATTCTTCCAGAATATGATTCTTTACTGTTAACCCACGGTACGTTTAAACAGAAGTAACATAACACACACAGTAGTAAAGAGTCATTCTTGGGTGAGTTTCCCAAAACTGGGAGGGATGGTTGTTGGTCCTGAGAGCATGAGAGAAGAGGAACAGTGGAGAAGATGTCCCAGCAGTCCAAGACTCCTGTATAAAGGAAGCTTTCAAGACTAACTTTATTGACAGGGAATGCTTCATTGAATACAAGGTTGTCTATTGTCATTCTTCAGTACAGGAGTGTAAAGGAGAACATCATAATTGTTAGTCTGGATCTGATGCAGCTGAAGAAAACACAATGAGCATAAAAACTCAATAAAAATAAATGTAACTGCAATCCTATAACCACAATGTACAAGGAACTGTTTGAGTGTTGCCATAAGATTGTGCTGTACGTAAGATTGGCTTACATGCAAAGGTTGATTGGATGTATTGTACATACTAAAGTGACACTAGGTGCAGGAGTATCTGAACATAATGTGACTGACAGGAAATGATAAAGCGACAAAGTGACTCTTGACAGGAGGCACCTGTCCAGCTCTTGGCTCCATCCCTCCCCCTCCTGTCTTCTCCTATCATTTTGGATCTCCCCCTCCCCCTCCAACTTTCAAATCTCTTACTCACTCTTCCTTCAGTTAGTCCTGACGAAGGGTCTCAGCCTGAAACGTCGACTGCACCTCTTCCTAGAGATGCTGCCTGGCCTGCTGCGTTCACCAGCAACTTTGATGTGTGTTTCTTGACAGGAGGAACTCTTCAAGGTAGCAGCAGGGCTTCTGAATACACAATAGGACAGTGACTGTGTCAGTGTAGATATGAAGTGTGGAGTACAAGCATAAGATGTAGTAGCAGTGAGGGGAGGGGAATGTCGGGTGTCGAGGGGCTGTGGAGAGCAGCGGCTGATATGGATATGGAGGGGTGGGTTAGTGGGTGGAGGTGCTGATCAGCCTCACTGCTTGGGGAAAGTAACTGGTTTGGAGTCTGGTGGCCCTGGCGTAGATACTATGTAGCCTCCTCCTGATGAGAGGGGGATCAACAGTCCACGAGCAGGGTAAGTGGGATCCTTCAGAATATTTTGGCCCTTTTCTGGCAGCTTTCTGTATATAAGATAAGATGCAAAAATCAAACATATAGCAAGGGTGCCTAAGACTTCTGCACAGTATTGTAAATGAGGCTTGCTCCCTGATGACATTTGGGCCTCAAAGTTTACATTTGCCGTTCCAGCCGCCCATTTTCTGAGGAAGCTCTTGGAAATACTTGGTGTATCTGTCTCCACAGCATTTTGAGAGACAGAATTCCTCAGATTCCCAATCTTCCCCTTCATCTTGTCTGGAGGGCCCATTATTCAAGGTCAAAGTCAAAGTACCTTGGTATTCTTCTTCTTGCAGAACAATATGAAGAAATACAATAGCACTTGTGAAAAACTATACATAAACAAAGACTGACAAACAACAAATATGCAAAGGAAGTCAAATTGTGGCAAAAATAAATACTGCAACCATGAGTTGTAACGTCCTTGAAAGTGAGTCTGTAAGTTGTGGAATCAGTTTTAGAGTTGAGGTGAGTGAAGTTATCCACAGCAGTTCAGGAGCCTGATAGTTGAGGGGTAATAACTGTTCCTGAACCAAGTGGTGTGGGTACTAAGACTCCTATACCTCCTCGAGATGGCAGCAGTGAGAAGAGAGCGTGGTTTGGATCGTGGGGGATCTTTGCTGCTTTACTGGGCAGCTGTCCATGTAAATTGTGCTCAGTGCCGGGGAGGGAGGGCTATGGTTATGATGGGCTGGGCTGGATCGATCAACTTCTGTAGTAGTTTCTGTCCTTGGGCATTGTTGTTTCCATACCAGGTTGTGATATAATTAATCAGAATACTCTTCACGGTGGATCTATAGAAGTTTGTCAAAGTTTTTTGTCAAATGCTGAATCTATTAAAACTTCTAAGAACGTAGAGGTGCTGTTGTGCTTTTTTGTGATGTAAAATGATCTGACTTTCTTTCCTTGGTTCTAGATACCCCACAAGGTGAAGCACCCCCTTGACAGATGCTGTGACTCCCCCACAGAATGGTAAGGGCACTTCCCAATCTTTAACCCCAATGCTACGATTTCCGTACACTTCATCCACATTTCTACTCCAATCTGGAATGCAGACTCTGGAGTAACACACTCAGTGCTAGAGGAACACAGTGGGTCAGGCAGCACCTGTGGAAATGAATAAACAGTCGATGTTTCAGGCTGAGTCCCTTCATCAGGATTGGAAAGGAACGGGGAAGATGACAGAATAAGAAGGAGGGGAGAGGGGAAGGAGTACAAGCTGGCAGGTGATAGGTGAAGCCAGGTGAGGGGGGATGATGGGGGAGGGGGATGAAGAAAGAAGCTGGGAGGTGATAGGTGGAATAAGTAAAGAGTTGAAGGTGAAGGAATCTGACAGGACCAGGAGAATGGACAATGGGAGAAGGGGGGGGGGGGGCGGGGAACCAGAGGAGAGGGATAGACAGATGAAAAGAACAGAAAAGGTAAGATGGGAAACAGAATTTTGGGATGAAAAAAGAGAGAAGAGGGGAAAATTACCAGAAGTTAGAGAAAACAATATTCATGCCATCCAAATGTTACCAGATGGACTATGAGGTGTTGCTCCTCCAACCTGAGGATGGCCTCGCCATGACAGCCCTTAAGGGAAAATCCTACAAAAACTATTGGATATGGCCCAGTCCATCACGAATAAAGCCCTCCCCACCATTGAGCACATCTGCACAAAGTATTGTCACAGGAAAGCAGCATCCATCATCAGGGACCCCCACCATCCAGACAATGCTCTCTTCTCACTGCTGCCATCAGGAAGAAGGTACAGGAGCCTAAAGGTCTGCACCACCAGGTTCAGGAACAATTATTACCCCTCATCCAGCAGGCTCTTGAACCAATGGGGCTAACCTCACGCAACTTCTCTTACCCCATCACTGAAATGTTCCCACAACCTATGGACTCACCTTCAAAGAATCTTCATCACATGTTCTCGATATTTATTGCTTATTTACTTATTTTAATTATTTCTTTCTTTTGTATATGCACAGTCTGTCTTTTGCACACTGGTTGGACTGCAATGAACAAGGGGGTGTGGTCTTTCATTGACATTGGGGCAGAATTAGGCCATTCAGCCCATCGAGTCTGCTTGGCTATTCCATCATGGCTGATCCCGGATCCCACTCAACCGCATGTACATACCCTCTCTCTGATGCCCTGACCAATCAGGAAACTATTAACTACTGCCTTAAATATACCCATGGACTTGACCGCCATTCAAGTGTGTGGCAGAGCATTCCACAGATTCACTACTCTCTATTCTAAAAAACATTCCTCCTTATCTCTGTTCTAGAAGGTTGCCCCTCAGTTCTGAGGTTTTGCCCTCTAGCTCTGAATGCTCCCACCACAGGAAACATCCTCTTCACCTCCACCCTGTCTATTCAACATTCAGTAGGTTTCGATAAGATCCCCCATGCATTCTTCTAGACTCCGAAGAGCACAGGACCCAAATCTGCCAAATATTTTTCACGTGTTATCCTCTACATTCCAGGAATCATCTTTGTGAACTTCCCCTGGACTCTCTCCAATGACAACACATCCTTTCTGAGATGTGGGGCTCAAAACTGTTAACAATACTCCAAGTGCGGCCTGAATAGTGTCTTATAAAGCTTCAACATTATCTTCTTACTTTTATATTCTATTCCCCTTGAAATAAATGCCAACATTGCATTTGTTTTATTTACCACAGACCCAACCTGTGAATTACCCTTCTGGGAGTTTTGTACGAGGACTCCTAAGTCCCTCTACACCTCTGATATTTGAACCTTCTTCACAATTAGATAATAGTCTGCACTATTGTTCCTTTCACCAAAATGCATTGTCATATATTTCCCAACACTGTATTCCACCTGCCAATTTTTTTGCCCATTCTTCCAACTGGAGCTGCAGCTCGATGACCTCCATCTGGTCAGAGAGAGTGAGGAGGTGATAGAGAGGAGCTATAGGCAGGTAGTCACCCCGGGACCACAGAAGACAGAGAAGTGGATAACAGTCAGGAGAGGGAAGGGCAAGAAGCAGATGCTAGAGAGTACCCCAGTGGCTGTCCCCTTAACAATAAGTATTCCTGCTTGAGTACTGTTGGGGGGAACAGCCTACCTGGGGGAAGCAACAGTGGTTGCGCCTCTGGTACAGAATCTGGCCCTGTGGCTCAGAAGGGTAGGGAAAGGAAGGGGAAGGCAGTAGTGATAGGGGACTAGATATAGTTAAGGGGTCAGACAGGCAACTCTGTGGATGCAGGAAAGAAACACGGATGGTAATTTGCCTCCCAGGTGCCAGGGTCTGGGATGTTTCTGATCGCATCCACGATATCTTGAAGTGGGAAGGAGAACAGCCAGAGGTCGTGGTACATATTGGTACCAACGACATGGGTAGGAAAAGGGAGGAGGTCCTGAAAAAAAGACTATAGGGAGTTAGGAAAGAAGTTGAGAAACTGGACCTCAAAGGTAGTAATCTCGGGATTACTGCCTGTGCCACATGACAGTGAGTATAGGAATAGAGTGAGGTGGTGGATAAATGCATGACTGAGGGATTGGAGCAGGGGGCAGGGATTCAGGTTTCTGGATCATTAGGACCACTTCTGGGGCACGTGTGACCGGTACAAAAAGGAGTTTAAACTAGAATTGCTGGGGGGATGGGAACAAAACTGAAGTGACAGAGGAAAGGGAAGTTGGCTCACAAATAGAGAAAGCTTGGAGACAGCGCAAAAGGGAGGATAGGCAGGTGATAGAGAAGGGACGCACTCAGACTGATGGTTTGAGATGTGTCTATCTTAATGCAAGGAGTATTGTGAACAAAGTGGATGAGCTTAGAACATGGATCAGTACTTGGAGCTATGATGTGATGGTATTACAGAGACTTGGATAGCTCAGGGGCAGGAATGGTTACTTAAAGTGCCAGGCTTTAGATGTTTCAGAAAGGACAGGGAGGGAGGCAAAAGAGGTGGGGGCGTGGCACTGCTGATCAGATAGTCATGGGTGCAGGAAAGGAGGAGTCATGGAGGGGTTGTCTACGGAGTCTCTGTGGGTGAAAGTTAGGAATAAGAAGGGGTCAATAACTCTGCTGGGTGTTTTTTATAGAGCATCCAATAGTAACAGGGACATCGAGGAGCAGATAGGGAGACAGATTCTGGAAAGGAGTAATAATAACAGGGTTGTTGTGGTGGGAGTTTTTAATTTCACAAATATTGATTGGCATCTCCCTAGAGTGAAGGGTTCAAATGGGGTGGAGTTTGTTAGGTGTGTTCAGGAAGGTTTCGTGACACAATATGTAGATAAGCCTACAAGATGAGAGGTTGTACTTGATCTGGTATTGGAAAATGAACCTGGTCAGGTGTCAGGTCTCTCAGTGGGAGAGCATTTTGGAGATAGTAATCACAATTCTATCTCCTTTACCATAGCATTGGAGAAGGATAGGAACAGGCAAGTTAGGGAAATGTTTAATTGGAGTAAGGGGAAATATGAGGCTATCAGGCAGGTATTTGGAAGTATAAATTAGAAACAGATGTTCTCAGGGAAACATATGGAGGAAATGTGGCAAATGTTCAGGAGATATTTGCATGGGGTTCTGAGTAGGTACGTTCCAATGAGACATGGAAAAGATGGTAGGGTACAAGATCCATGGTGTACAAAGGCTGTTGTAAATCTTGTCAAGAAGAAAAGAAGAGCTTATGAAAGGTTCAAAAAACTAGGTAATGATAGGAATCTAGAAGATTATAAGGCTTGCAGGAAGGAGCTTAAGAATGGAATTAGGAGAGCCAGAAGGGGCCATGAGAACGCTTTGGTGGACAGGATTAAGGAAAACCCCAAGGCATTCTACAAATAAGCGAAGAGCAAGAGGATAAGACGTGAGAGGATAGGACCAATCAGGTGTGACAGTGGAAAAGCGTGTATGGAACCGGAGGAAATAGCGGAGGTACTTAATGAATACTTTGCTTCAGTATTCACTACGGAAAAGGATCTTGCGATTGTAGGGATGACTTGCAGTGGACTGAAAAGCTTGAGCATGTAGTTATTAAGGAAGAGGATGTGCTGGAGCTTTTAGAAAGTATCAAGCTGGATAAGTCACCGGGACCGAACGGAATGTACCCCAGCCTACTGTGGGAAGCGAGGGAGGAGATTGCTGAGCTTCTGGCAATGATCTTTGCATTATCAATGAGAATGGGAGAAGTTCCTGAGGATTGGAGGGTTGCGGATGTTGTTCCCTTATTCAGGAAATGGAATAAAGATAGCCCAGGAAATTATAGGCCAGTGAGTCTTACCTCAGTGGTTGGTAAGTTGATGGTGATGGAGAAGTTCCTGAGAGGCAGGATTTATGAACATTTGGAGAGGCATAATATGGTTAAGAATAGTCAGCATGGCTTTGTCAAAGGCAGGTCGTGCCTTATGAGCCTGATTGAATTTTTTGAGGATGTGACTAAACACATTGATGAAGTTAGAGCCATAGATGTAGTGTATATGGATTTCAGCAAGGCATTTGATAAGGCACCCCATGCAAGGCTTATTGAGAAAGAAAAGAGGCATGGGATCCAAGGGGCATTGCTTTGTGGATGCAGAACTGGCTTGCCCACAGAAGGCAAAGAGTGGTTGTAGATGGGTCATATTCTGCATGGAAGTAGGTGACCAGTGGTGTGCCTCAGGGATCTGTTCTGGGACCCCTACTCTTCGTGATTTTTATAATTGACCTGGATGAGGAAGTGGAGGGATGGGTTAGTAAATTTGCTGATGACACAAAGGTTGGGTGTGTTGTGGATAGCGTGGAGGGCTGTCAAAGGTTACAGCGGGACATTGATAGGATGCAAAACTGGGCTGAGAAGTGGCAGGTGGAGTTCAACCCAGGTAAGTGTGAGGTGGTTCATTTTGACATAGACATAGACATACTTTATTGATCCTGAGGGAAATTGAGTTTCGTTACAGCTGCACCAACCAAGAATAGAGCATAAATATAGCAATACAAAAACCACAAACAATCAAACAACAATATGCAAACTGTGCCAGATGGAAATAAGTCCAGGACCAACCTATTGGCTCAGGGTGTCTGACCCTCCACGGGAGGAGCTGCAAAGTTCGATGGCCACAGGCAGGAACAACCTCCGATGACGCCCAGTGTTGTATCTCGGTGGAATATGGCCCGAGTCCAACAGCAAGAAGTTCAATATCCGGGCTACAAACACATAGGTCAAATATGATGGCAGAATATAGCATTAATGGTAAGACTCTTGGCAGTGTGGAGGATCAGAGGGATCTTGGGGTCTGAGTCCATAGGACACTCAAAGCTGCTACGCAGGTTGACTCTGTAGTTAAGAAGGCATACGGTGCATTGGCCTTCATCAATCGTGGGATTGAGTTTAAGAGCCAAGAGGTAATGTTGCAGCTGCATAGGACCCTGGTCAGACCCCACTTGGAGTACTGTGCTCAATTCTGGTCGCCCCACTACAGGAAGGACGTGGAAACCATAGAAAGTGTGCAGAAGAGATTTACAAGGATGTTGCCTAGATTGGGGAGCATGCCTTATGAGAATAGGTTGAGTGAACTCAGCCTTTTCTCCTTGGAGTGACGGAGGATGAGAGGTGACCTGATAGAGGTGTTCCAAATAATGAGAGGCATTGATCGTGAGGATAGTCAGAGGTTTTTCCCCAGGGCTGAAATGGCTAGCACGAGAGGGCATAGTTTTAAGATGCATGGAAGTAGGTACAGGGCAGATGTCAGGGGTATGTTTTTTACGCAGAGAGAGAGTGGTGAGTGCGTGGAATGGGCTGCCGGCGGTAGTGGTGGAGGCGGAACCGATAGGGTCTTTTAAGAGACTCCTGGATGGCTACATGGGGCTTAGAAAAATAGAGAGCTATGGGTAAAGCCTAGGTAGTTCTAAGGTAGGGACATGTTTGGCACAGCTATGTGGGCCGAAGGGCCTATATTGTGCTGTAGGTTTTCTATATTTCTATTTGTCTAGATCTTGCTGCACATGTCCTTGAGCCTGGTGGTACATACTTTCAGGCTTTTCTATTTTCCACCTGATGGGAAAGGGGAGAAGAGAGAATGTCTGGGTGGGTGGAATCGTTGATTATGCTGGCTGGTTTATTGTGGCAAAGTGTAGAGGAAGCATCTTCCATGGTGAGGAGGTTGGTTTTCATGGTGTGCTCTGGGGGTATATCCTCAGTCGTTGCTTTGACCTTTGAAAGACACTATATTGGCTGCTCACTTTAAGGAAAGTGTTTGCAGACTCGTGAACTCGATGAGCTGTAACTAAACAAATATATAACCTGAAGAACAAATCTCAGACTACACCTTAAACACAAAATACTCCGCAGATGCTGGGGTCAAAGCAACACTCACAACACGCTGGAGGAACTCAGCAGGTCGGGCAGCATCCGTGGAAACAATCAGTCAACGTTTCGGGCCGGAACCCTTCGTCAGGACTGTAGGGGGAAGGGGCAGAGGCCCTATAAAGAAGGTGGGGGAGGGTAGGAAGGAGAAGGCTGGTAGGTTCCAGGTGAAAAACCAGTAAGGGAAAAGATAAAGGGGTGGGGGGGGGAGGCAGGGAGGTGATAGGCAGGAAAGGTGAAGAAAGAATAGGGGAAAACACAATGGGTAGTAGAAGGAGGCAGAACCATGAGGAAGGTGATAGGCAGCTGGGGGAGGGGACAGAGTGAAACTGGGATAGGGCAAAGGAGGGGGAGGGAATTACCAGAAGTTGGAGAATTCAATGTTCATACCAAGGGGCTGGAGACCACCTAGACGGTATATGAGGTGTTGCTCCTCCAACGTGAGTTTAGCCTCATCATGGCAGTAGAGGAGACCATGTATGGACATATCCGAATGGGAATATGAAGCAGAGTTGAAGTGGGTGGCAACCGGGAGATTCTGTCTGTTGTGGTGGATGGAGCAGAGGTGCTCGACGAAGTGGTCCCCCAATCTGTGTCGGGTTTCACTGATGTAGAGGAGGCCACACCGGGAGCACCGGATGCAATAGATGACCCCAACACACAAGTGACTCAAGATGACTCACAAGTGAAGTGTTGCCTCACCTGGAAGGACTGTTTGGGGCCCTGAGTGGTGGCAAGAGAGGAGGTGTAGGGACAGGTGTAGCACTTACACTTACAGGGATAAGTGCCGGGTGGGAGATCCGTGGGGAGGGAAAGATGAAGGGTTCCAGCCTGAAAAGCTGACTGATCGTTTCCAAGGATGCTGCCTGACCTGCTGAGTTCGTCCAATGTGTTGTGAGTGTTGCTCAGACTACACCTTTCCGTATGTTAAGAAAGTTGCCAGTAGAAATTATTGCCCAATCCCAATAGTCCTTTCTACTGGCAACTAAGTTTTGGAAAATAAATAAATATTATTCCACACAAATCACAATTTTGTGCTCATATACTTGCATCATCTTCAAAGTTCCAAGTAAATTTATTATCAAAGTACATATATGTCACAATTACAACCCTGAGATTTGTTTTCTTGTGGGCTTTGACATTAATTTGGGCCAAATAGCCTAATTCTGCTCCTATATCTGATGGTCTAAATACAAGACACACAATAAAATCAATGAAAGACCACTCTTAACAGAACAGACAAACAATGTGCAAACGACAATACATTGTGCAAATACAAAAATAAATATTAATAAATAAATAAGCAATGTGATGAGAAGACGAGATGAAGAGTCCTTGAAGGTGAGTCCATAGGTTCAGTGATGGGTTTTAGAAATGTTTCCCTCGGGTTCAAGAGCCTGATGGTTGAGAGGTAATAAGGGTTCTTGAACTTGGAGGAGTGGAAGGTCCTGAGGCTCCTGTACCTTCCTCCTAATGACATCAGTGAGACAAGAAAACTTAGGTGTCATCTCCTTTCTAATTATAGGTTAGGATGTTGTGCAGGAGCCTGAAGGGAGCACTTGCAACATTAGTCTTTGCTTCATAAAACATAGAACAGTACCACAGAGGAACCGGCTCTTTGACCCACAATGCTATGCCAAACTAATTAAACTAACAACACTAATCACTTCTGTCTGCACAAAGCCCATATCACTTCATTCTCTGCAGAGCCACGTGCCTATCCATAGGTATCTGAAATGACTCTATCGTATTATTAAAGTTGAGGTTGATAGGATCATGATTAACCAGGGTGTCAAAGGTTATGGGGAGAAAACAGGAGAATGGAGTTGAGAGGGATATGAAACCAGACTTAATTGAAATGTGGAGCAGACTCAATGGGCTGAATGGCCTAATTCTGTTCCAATTCCTTATGATCTTATCAAATCCATGAGGAAGAAGGTTGGGTCAGGAGATGCTGAGGCCAAAGACCTGCAAGGCTGTGGTCAGCAGGCCCTGAAAATGAAGGCCAGTGATCCCAATGGGATTGTGGGATAGGAAGGGTTTTGCTTTGCTGTTGTTGTATTTATATTGTTGTATAGATAGAGTAGAGAAACAGTATCTTATTCGCAGGGTTGAAATGTCTCACTCCAGAGGGCCTGCATTTAAGGTGAGGGCAGGTAGTTTTAAAGCTAAAGTTGCAGGTGTACCTAATAAAGTGGCCAGTGAATGTAGGCTCAATTAATAACTCCAAGACCCTTTCCGAACAGAGAGAAAGGAAGAATTTCATCTGTTCAATTAGCAGAGCTTGGTGTGTGATCCTTAAATATCATACCAGACATTTCAGCACCTTAGCTGGTGAAAGTGTCGCAAGTATTATGTGTATGGGTCACAACTAACAAGCAACGTGACAGGATCCCACCTCGGTGTTGCCTACCGGCCTTCTGGAGAGTGTCATTTGTTAAATCTCGTAGTTCGAGCAACACTAAGCAACGTGCTGTTAACTGCTTCATTTGATCAATAGCTATTTAATTTACTTATTTATTTTATTTATTCAGTGATCCTGGTGTAACAGGGCCTTCCAGACCACTGAGACACACCACCAATTTAACCCGAGTCTAATCACAGGACAATTTACAGTGACCAGTCAACCTACTAACTGGTATGTCTTTGGACTGTGGGAGGAAAGCAGAGCACCCAGAGGCAACCCATATGGTCATAGAGAAAACATCCAAACTCCTTACAGACAGCATCTGAATTGAACTCTGAACTCCAACGCCCTGAGCTGTAATAGTGTGATACTAACCACTATGCTACTGTGACACATTTTTAATTGACTTCCAACCAAATGACTTGTGCAGCTGTTTTTCCAAGCATTAAGTAAAGGACATACAAGTGTCATGATAGATATCAGACCAAAGATCTTTTAGGATAGACACTAGATTAGATTAGAATAGATTTTTAGTTGCCTGCATCGAAACATCCAGTGAAATGCGTCATTGTGTTAACAACCAACACAGTCTGAGGACGTACTGGGAGCAGCTCTTCAGCATGCCCTCAACGTTCAGCAGAACAACGTGCAGCCGATATACAACAATACAAACACAACAACATCAAGGAACGACCGTGCAGGTGTGTGGTCGTCACCGAGTTAGACAGGCAGGAAGAACTTAAAAAGAAGACAGCTTTATAGAGCAGGCCAATGCACAGTGTGCCTTCTTAACCACAGAGTCAACCTGCACAGCAGCTTTGAGTGTCCTATGGACTCGGACCCCAAGATCCCTCTGATCCTTCACACTGCCAAGAGTCTTACCATTAATGTTATATTCTGTCATCATATTTGACCTACCAAAATGAACCACTTCACTCTTATCTGGGTTGAACTCCATCTGCCACTTCTCAGCCCAGTTTTGCATCCTATCAATGTCCCGCTGTAACCTTTGATAGGCCTCCATACTATCCACAACACCCCCAACCTTTGTGTCATCAGCAAATTTACTAACCCATCCCTCCACTTTCT